>NC_057761.1:31763591-32122940 GCF_010389155.1 Erigeron canadensis | reverse complement strand
ATCCCATTGAGCAGATATTGGCAATCCAGATAGTGGGGTTCAGACTAGAGAGAGCCACAAGTGATCAATGCTTGAACGTCACCTCTTATCACTAATTGAACCGAAGAAGATGACGAGGCTATGGCAGATCCAATGGGTTGAAGCTATGCAAGAAGAACTCAACCAGTTCGAAAGGAACATGTTTGGGAGCTGTTCCGTTCCTCCAGGTTAAAGAGAGAACCCATTGGAACGAGGTGGGTCTAAGGAACAAGATGGATGAAGATGGCAACGTTGTCAGAAACAAAGCTAGATTATGCAAGGGTTATGTCAAGCAGAGGTGTGATTTCGATGAAACTTTTGTCCAGTTGCAAGACTTGAAGCCATCAGAATTTTTTGGCTTATGCTGCTCACTTTGCAATTCAAGGTTTCCAGATGGATGTAAAAAGTGCGTTACTGAATGGACATTGAAGAAGAAGTGTATGTTACGCAGACTCCAGGCTTCATAAATGAAAAGCATCCACATTGGGTATATAGACTGAACAAAGCTTTATATGGTCTTCGACAAGCCCCAAGAGCCTGGTATGATACTCTAACTAAACATCTTCTCAAAAATGGTTTTCAAAGAGGTGCAATAGATAATACCTTGTTCATCTTGAAAGAAAAAGGTGATATCTTGCTGGTACAAATTTATGTTGATGATATTATATTTGGGTCAACTGATGATGGAATGTGTAAAAGGTTTTCAAAAATTATGTCTCAAGAATATGAGATGAGTTTAATGGGTGAATTAACATTTTTCTTAGGTTTACAAATTAAACAAACCATGGATGGTTTTTATTAACCAAGAAAAATATGTCAGAGATTTGTTGAGAAAATACAAATTGATTCAATCCCATCAAAAACCACACCTATTTCAGCTCCATTAAATTTGGACTCTGACCCAAATGGAAAACCAGTGGACCAAAAAGAATATCGTGGAATGGTTGGTTCACTGATGTATCTAACTGCCAGTCGACCAGATATAATGTTTGCAACATGTTTATGTGCCAGATTTCAGGCAAATCCAAAAGAATCACACTTGCATGCTGTTAAACGCATTTTCAGGTACCTGAAAGGGTGCCCTAGCCTTGGTCTTTGGTATCCCAAAGGCTCAGGGTTAGATCTAATGGGTTATTCAGATTCAGATCATGCAGGTTGTAAGATTGATAGAAAATCCACAACTGGTGGATGTCATTTCCTAGGGGGAAAACTGGTGAGTTGGACAAGTAAGAAGCAGACTTCAGTCTCAATGTCTACTGCTGAGGCAGAATACATTTCTGCGGCCAGTTGCTGTGCCCAGATTCTCTGGATCAAAAACCAGTTACTTGATTATGGCATGAAATTTACAAGAACCCCAATCTTTTGTGACAACACCAGTGCTATTGCTATATCTCACAACCCAGTGATGCACTCAAAGACAAAGCATATTGATATCAGGTATCACTTCATTCGTGATCATGTTATGAAAGGAGATATTGAAATACATTTCATCCCCACTGATAAACAGTTAGCTGATGTTTTTACAAAACCTCTTGATGAAAAGACTTTTAAACATCTCATCAGTGAACTGGGTATGTTAAATCCTCATTAAACTGAAGAGGCCCTTCAGTTGAGGATGGTCCAGGTGATCCTTGATTGGTTGGAGATTGAACGCCTTGATGTACTCAAGACTAGTCATTGATCAAATGGATCACATTTTTAGGGGGAAAAAGACTCAAAATATTTTTCAAATAAATTATTGAAAAATGCAACTGAAGGTTATCAGTTGAAACTGGCATCTAAATTTTCTTTTGGTTGCTAGTTTGGTCTTGTCTCAAAATGGTGGTCAGCCAGATTTCATAACGTTGTGTTTTACTTGGTGGATACTTGTGACACGTGATGTTACTCGAGTACTAACCTCGCACTCACGAACGTCACCTGACATGTCTTACGTGTCAAGACTTTTGCCGAAATGTACTGCACTTTTTATGGGTATTGGTAAAGTTAGTGGGTAAATGTGAATACCAGCCGTCGTAGCATTAAATGCTTGATGGGAAGTATTAAATATTTTTGAATTCTCAAAATTTTGGAAAATAACTTTTTACAAATTATTTCAAACTTTGGAGACTAAAATATCTTTTCGTATATATTTTGGCAATATTTTTACTGCCTATATATACCCCCCACCAATATATCCGTCTCATTTACTTCTCTCAAAATTCCTTCATTTACTCTTTCAATCATTCACAATTCGAGATCCTTTTCTCTCTTTCTTCTTTAAGTCCAAAACCCTAAATCTAAATTCACAAATGGCTCCTAAATCTTCTTCTTCTTCATCTCGTTCTCGTGATGTGAATCTACTCACTGCTGAGTACATTCCATCACAAAATGTTAATCGTGCCACTGGTGCTCCCATAAGCTCTAAGCTTATTAAACTAAATCCAAATAATCCAATGGCATCTCTTCAAGGGCTCCAGGCCGCTGACTCTCTTATCGGGAGAATCCAATCCTTTCTTCGGATTTCTCCCCTCAGCGATGCCTTCTCTTTGAATCCACACAAGCTATTCCATGATTACTTGTGTGAGTTCTGGTACACTGCCTCTCTTTCTGAGGACTGCTCATCCATCTCCTTTTCTCTAAAGGATGGGTCAGTCCCGTGTACCATCACCACTGGAACGTTGAGGGAAGCCCTTAACCTCAACTACTGGAGACATAATGAAACTCCAGTGGTGATTTCCTCCAATATCAATTTCCGCCAGGTCTTCCTTGATATGGGAAATAAGGAGATGGTGGAGGGGGATGTGTTGAAGACCAAGGGGTCCATTACAATGAAGGGGCTTTCACCATCCTGGAAGTTCTTTATGGTCCACTTGGTGGAAAGTTTGGGAGGGAGTTCTGGTGGATTGGACCAGATAAACTCCTTCCAGGCAGAAATGGCGTACTGCCTTTGGAATGGGCTGAGGGTGGATTTTGCAGGCATTTTGTTCAGAAGCCTGGTATTCAAGTTAAAGGGTAACAGGGGTCCTTGTGTTCCCTTTTCAAGGTTTCTGTCCCTTTGTTTTATTCAGATTCTGGGCAGAGACGAGTACAACAACACGCAATCCTCGTTCTCTGTGCCAGAACTGTTGAGGAATCTGGACAACCTGGTGTCCACTTCTGATGAAGTCCAGATGTCCCCGAGAATGATTTTTGCATTCTCTAAAACTGATGCACCACAATCTGGTGAATCAGAAAGGCAACTGGGCGGGCCTCAAAATAATGAGGGACCCACCGGTTCGTCTACTGAAGTTGTAACTGTGGCAGAAGCAGGAGTCCAGGCAGTTCCTAAAGCAAGAAGATCCTCTAAAAGCAGGAGATCAAGATCTGGACTTGCTGCACCTGACCAGTCACAATCTGTGATAGTGGTCTCTGAAGCCGCTGCCGATGATATTGCAACTGAGGATAGAGCAGTTGTGGTTGAGGCACCAGTCACCTCTGTCCAGGGAGAAGATGCTTCGGCAACGGATCCTCAAACTGATGATACCATTGAGGCAACTCAAACTGGTCATCAGGAGTCTGAACAACTTGTTCAGCCACCCCCAACATTTATGGATCTTGGCATAAATGAGGGTGTGTTTCAGCTTGAGTCTTCGGACTCATCTGAGACAGAATCTGACCAGGAGATGGCTGATGCGACTATACTTGATCAGCTCCCTTCTCTCCTTGGTCAACCCCAAGAACCACATGTTTCAGTTTCCCCAACTCATGTACAAAGCTTAGAAATACCTCCAATATTCACCTCTCGCCAATCACCTTCTTCTATGGGTGTGCCTAGAAATAGACACATCCTAACCCCACCGTCGCCGTCGTTCACACCTGAGCATTCTCAGCATGAACGCCACATTGAATCTCTTCCTTTCATTTCTACAACCCCTCCTCTTCTCTCTACTGATGCTACTGCAACTGGAGAACCAGATATTGTCATACCTCGTCCAGTTGCACCTGTAGCTTTCTCAGCTGGTCCAGTGACACCTTCTCCTCCGTCATTGGACAGCCAGTTCGTGTCTTTTCAAACCGATCTCTCGAACCTTCTTGCGAGGGTGGAAGAGATTCAAAAGACACTGGAGAAGAACACCAAGTCCCTCTCCAGGTACCACAAGGATCATCTGCAAAATATTAAAGTGGTTGACCTGGGGATTAACAAGTTCTCTGCTAATGAGGACTTGGTGTTTGGCAAGCTGAACGAGTTAGTGGAATCCTCCAATCAATTGGCAATATCTTTAAGGGAGGCATTCGCACTGACTCAATCTGGAGTCACATCCTCAATATCCAACCTGCTGAACAATACTGTCAGATCTTCAGAGGTTGATATTAAGAATCTGGAAAGGCAGGTGCAAGAGCTGTGTAGCAAACCTGGCCTAGATGTGACAGAGCTTGGGAGTCGGTTGGCCTCTTCAGTGGGTCTCAAGATCGAAGAAACTTTGGCTGCCAGTGAGAGTAACTTGATAGAAAAGGTGATATCTGAGATCACCAAGATTGCAGTGCCCCAGGTCGATCTCACTCCAATAACATCTGAGATTGATCGGTTGAGGTGCAGTCTGGATACGCTGGCTAGCAAAATGTCTGAACATTCAACTGCCATATCTGATCTGACCACTGAAGTTGGCAAAGGAAGGGCGGTTGAGCCTGACAGTGCTCAGGAAGTCCCTGCAACTGGGCTCTCTTCAGATGATCTCTCCATTCTCAAACAAATTTTAAAGAGTCAAGAGCAGACAAGTGGAAATGTAATGACTCAATCTCAAGAGATAAATCATCTTTGGAGGACAGTTCGCATGCTTTGTGGAGTCTTCAAAGAGTGTAAGACAATGCAATCATGGCAGCCTCTAGATCGCCTGCCCTCTAGTCATGCTGATTTTGAAGCCATCAGGCAGGGACTAGATGCTGCCAAGGGGGAAAGGTCGGTACATGCCCCTCACACTCTTGTGAAGACTTCAAGTAAAGGGAAGGAGATTGTGATGGCTACCAGTACTGAGGCTGGTGAGCAAGGGTTTGAGGTGTTTGATGATGTGGTGGTAGGGAGTGTTGACAAGGGAAAGGCCATTGCTGATGAATCTTTGGAACCAGCCACCGATGCACCAATGTTGGAAACTGGCAATGTCGATTTGTTGCCTCCAGTTACTGAAAGCGAGAGCCAGAAATTAGCAAGAGTGGGATACCTGGTCAAGGAAAGGAAGAAACAAATGAAGGCAAACCAGTTTGAATCAAGAAAAAATCTTCCAACCCCTCTTGTTGATATCACTGATGCTCAACTCCTTGGCTTGACACTTGTTGAATACAAGAAGATCAAAGAAGATACAAGAATAGTCAATGCACTGAAGGAGATGCTTGAAGTAGAACTGGACAAACACTACCAGGATGATGAGGCTGAACTGGATGCAAAGTGTTTGAATGTATCGGTGGAAAAGGCCAGAGAGATCAGATCTGAAGGGATTCTCAAGAGAACTGAGCAGGTCAAGAAGGCGGTCACCAAAGTGTTGAATCCACCCAAGTCCAAAGGAAGAAAACAAAAGGCCTTACCAAGAGATGCAAATCTGAGGACTTGGGTAGAACCATGTGAACCCACAACAGATGATATTCGAGCTGCTACACAAAAGCTGAGCACGAGCAAAATCAAACTGACAAATGAATCTGAAGCTCGCACATATTTGTCAGATGTACAGCGTCGAAGGCACAATAGAGGCAGGATTACTGATGTTAAGGTTTCAATTAAGCCTGGTGCCAAGCATTTTGTTGTTGAGGTACAATACTTTGGTGGACCTAAAAGGACTACTGAGAACCCGGATGTCAATCAGTATGGTCATTCCGAGCATGTTGAGATGTTGAGGCTGTTGGAGGGGAGGCAGAGGAAGAATAAAGTTGAAAGAGGCTGGGAGTATGTATTGCAAAATCTCATCAAGTTCAAGGAAAACATTGAAGAAAGATTAGGCCTTGATCCTGAGGATACTCAGCCGATTTCATCAGTCTCAAAGAGAAGGAAAACTGGCGAAGGGCCATCTGTTTAAGTTTTCCTTCTAACTATTATCTGCTTGTAATTTTGTGTACTCTCTTGTAATTTATTTGAAATTGTATGTATATACAAGTTGCCAGATTGTAACCTACAAGTAAGATATCTGATAAGATCTACAAACACTTAAAACAAAATCCAAGACATTTGATGATCTATAAAAATGTCTTGGAAACTTAATAGGTCTTATCAAATTCAAGTATTTCAAACTTAAACTTGTATAGAAACAAGTTTGAAAATACTTGACAATATTTCAGGACAATTAGGGGGAATTTGTTAGGTCCAGTTTTAACTAAACTGGAGCTCTCCAGTGACATCTGGAGAGCATGAGGAATTGTCCGAAATATTAGAAGTCCAGTTGCATTGTACAGGTTTAGCAACTGATGACTTCCTCCAGTTGAGATCAGACGACTAGAATCTGAAGACCTTCCAGTTGAAGTCAAAGACAACAAATGGAAAATAGAGATTGGCAATGGCAGCGAAGCCCAGTTGACAATCTACCAGATCAATCAACTGGAGAATCCTCCAGTGTAAATGCTCTTACAAAGCTTTACACTGATTACGAGGAGGACCTTTTTTACTCTACATCCTTTTAACCGGACAATGATATTGTCTTTGGATAAAGATACAAAGATGTAGAGTGGTTGAATAAAGTAACCTTTTGTCTTACTTTATTTAACACACACAAAGGATTATTTAAACAATACTTTTGTGTGCTGTCAACCATATTTGTACATCGAAGTTGAGATCCCCATGCTCAATCTTCGACTATAAATAGAGGTCCTTGCACAAGCTGTTTCAATAACTTTGCAAATACAAATATTCTGCAATATTGGTGAACTTGTGCAATATTCTCTCAATCGCAAAAAGAAACATTTCACAACTCTAAGTGTTTCGATTGTTTAGGAGAATTTCCAAGTTTAGATCAATTGTAATTCATGGGTTGTTAGGATATTTACATTCTTGTATTATCTTGGTTCCGCAACAACCTTGTATTTTATTTAAACAGTAATAAATAAAATACACTTGAAAATTACATATTGTCTCACCAGTTTATATGCTCGTCATTTATATTATTGCATGTATTAACATTCTGTCACTTTAATACTTAATTCCAGTTAACCTGGTACACGATCAAACTAAACTGGTCACATCCAGATTAATTGATCGTGTTGCAAAGTTCACTCACCATCGACATAGAGGTGTCTTCAGCACCCATCTAGTGATAGTTGGGACTAATATTTACCTTCGTTTTATATTCACATCCATATTTTTGTAGCATCGATCACCATGATTAAGGATATAACCCCTACAAAACGTAATGTTGTATTGAAAATACGTTCCCTTATTTAACATTTTTATAATTAATATGTATTTATAGTTAATTTATTATTTTATATATTTAATGAGGATAATTTGAATCTAATGCGACTTAAGTCTTTAAGTGTCAAATACATTTTTAGTTTATTTGTCATTTTTCCCCATTTTTGTTTTTTTAGATATCTTTATCTATACTATCTTATAAAGCATTTTACCCCTTCTTAAAATCTTAAAAGATGATTTGAACTACCTAAATTACTCTTATTCTTTATTCACTAATTTAAACATCTCTACTTAATATACCTATAATACCCTTAAATCGTAATCACTCATTTTTTTTCTCTCTCCTCCATAAATGATTTTATTGCTCTAATTTATTCAAAATCTTTTATCTCAAAAACCGTGTATCGATAAATTATAAAAATTGCATGGTTGTTCTTAAAATTTCATGCTCTTTCATTAGAGATGTCATTCGATATACTTTCAACGAATTTTTAAATCCGAACACGGAGTCCATACGACTAAGGCATTTGGCTATTACACTGTATGACTTATCACCTCCTATGACTTATCACTCTCACCATCTCACCGCCGCATTGCGCGGGTACTATTGCTCGTATATAATAAAGAAGGATTGTTTTTTAAACTATTTTTAGCTACAATTATTATGTGTCATGTCTACAAATTTTTTCAAAATGTTTTTATTCTATTTATGATGTCATATTTAGTTAATAATCTTTTTAAAGATAAATAGCTCATTAAATATCTTCAAAATGTTTTATTTTATTTATGATGTCTACAAATTTATTCTTTTATTAGAAACAAAGTAAATTCTTTTTAATATAATATCATGAAATGTCTTTTTATGTTTTGTTAATGCAATATGCACTACAAACAATACTGCATTTGTTCACATTTTTAGTGAGTTTGAACAAATTAAAAATTTTTTCACATTTTTTTATGTGTAAAAATATATAAAAATAAAAGTGTGTATAAATTTCTCCACACAAAAAAGTAAATAGCCCATTAAATTTTTTCAAAATGTTTTATTTTATTATGATGTCTACAAATTTATTCTATTATTAGAAACAAAGTAAATTCTTTTTAATATAATATCATGAAATGTCCTTTTATGTTTTGTTAATGTAATAGGCACTACAAACAATACTGCATTTGTTCACATTTTTAGTGAGTTTGAACAAATTAAAAATTTTGTCACATTTTTTTGTGTGTAAAAATATATAAAAATAAAAGTGTGTATAAATTTCTCCACACAAAAAAGTAAATAGCCCATTAAATTTTTTCAAAATGTTTTATTTTATTATGATGTCTACAATATTCTGTTATTAGAAACAAAGTAAATTCTTTTTAATATAATATCATGAAATGTCCTTTTATGTTTTGTTAATGTAATAGGCACTACAAACAATACTGCATTTGTTCACACTTTTAATGAGTGTGAACAAATTAAAAATTTTGTCATGTTTTTTTGTTTGGAAAAATATATAGAAATAAAAGTGTGTATAAATTTCTCCACACAAAAAAGTTCACACTTTTTAGTATGAACTTCGATAATTATTTTGTAACACCTCATTTGTCCACGCTTTTGTAGTGAGGTACCATTATTTATAAATTATTGTGTTAATCAATTTAATATTTCCAAGCCGAGTTATAATATATCAATAACAAAAATTATATACACTTTTTAAAATTTTTTTTTTCTTTTAAATTTTAGTTAAAATGTCCGAGTTGATTAGCTAGTTATTTAAAAGAAAAGATTATACTTTGTCAAATTTATTATTTAAAAATTATACAATGAAATAAACTTTCAAATTTTAAACTTAGTCGGGTACTTAATTACATATCGATTATATCATATTATTTTAGTATTGAATTAATAATGATATAGTGAACTTTTTTTTCTTTCCATCTTTTGAATTTAAAAGATTTAATTTTGCATTCTAGTTATTAAATAAAAACCAATAATTTATTTAAATTAAATAAATTATTTTAAATTTAAAAAATACAATGGTCAATTTTAACAAATTTTTTTAATAATAATTATTCACCATGCAACTCATGGGTTTAATCTAATATAGGATATTATAGCTGTTATATTAGTGAATATTATATTTTTAACGTTGTACTTTTATGGATTGACATAAATAATACCAAAAGATTGTTTATAAAATAAATATATAATAGCAAAATTTATGTTAAAACAAAAATATAAAAATTAATACCAAATGTGCTTTGCTGATGGAAGAAGAGCAAATAAACAAAATAGCAGAAAGAAACTTATTTTTTTCAAAAAACAATATAATGTGTTTGTAACAAGGTTCGAACTCTCGTTCATTTAAGAATAAAAACGATAGCTACCCATCTTTACCATCCTATCTATCGTGTGTTTTGTTTACCCTGTTCCTGCTTATTTATAAACACTAAAACCAAAGTGACACCTAAGACAATGCGTTGAACAATTGTACATTATACTTTATGCATGCAATTGTATTTTATAAACACTAAAACCAAAATGACACTTTACAATAAGAAAAGCATTGAATAATTATACATTATGTTTATGCAATTGTATTTTACTGTTAACTTGAAAATATTTTAAATTGATTATATATATATATATAAATTATAAATAATATAATATAATATAATTAGATTGATGTGAAACCCATTTCTTCGGGATTATCGCTTTCAGTCACATAACTACCTAAGATCTCTACAGAAAACAGAATCATACTCTCTTTTTGGCTAACTTCAGAAAAGAAGAAAAGGCAAAGATTCTTTCTATTTCTCTCTCTCTCTATCAAATTCCCGACACCTCCACCTTATGCGGGTTGAAAATATTTTTTCTAGAGGTCCGCGTTGAATTTTCGTATATAACAAGTCTCAAATGTCCCACTATCTTTTATTGCCACCGGTGTTTTAACACCGATACGTACTGACCAACATTACCAGGAATACTGGATACCGGATGGTATTCTGGTACAATTATCCCGGTATTTTGTTTGATATTTTCATTATTTAATATCGGCCGGTATTTTCGATATTACCGGAATGCATGGTAATACTGGCATTTAGATATTTTTTTTTCAATTTTTTTAATATTAATTTTTGATACTTTAATGTTATGTTTTGTTATTTGTAAACTTTAAAACTTATATTTTGTTATGAAATACCTATTTGGTATTATCTTTTAGTGGATTGTACTTGTATTTTGACTATTTTCGTTAAATTATAACAAGTTTTGTAGAATTTGTATAAAAATAAAAATACAAAAATTAAATTAACGTGCCGGTACGTACCGGCCGGTATACCAGTAATACAGGTACCGAGTACCCGACCGATACGACCAAAATACCGGTATTTAAAACATTGATCGCCACTGTTGCACTATATCACTTGAGGATTAATCATTTTCGATTGCCAATGAAAAAGAAATAAAAGAACATGGTCTCACATTCTCTCTGCTCAGCTCGTCATTTTGCTTAGCCAAATAATCAACCGAACGCAATTACACCTAGAGGCTAGCTAGATGGTCTTATGTCAGGTTGTATATTCGATATCAATTAGATCTTAAGTCCGAGTATAATACACGAGGCTTACCACGTTATCAATGATAGATGTTAATTTCTTATGATTTAAAATTTAATTAATTATTTTGAGTAATAAAAAATTGATCCATGTATCAAAACTTTGAGTTTTATATTAAAATATTTTTTAAAAGCATGTTAATCGAAGTTGTTTCATGTTTATCGATATTTGAATATTACAAAATCATAATATGTCTATCGAAATTGTAAACTGTGATATACTTAACGATATTTGAATATTAAAAAAAATCATAGTAGGGATTATCTTTTTATTTGCTTTATTCTTATTTTACACTATCGAAAACCATATCTTCTTTTTAGATGGAACGTATTATATATATTTCAATTAATATGGCAATATCATATGTTGTTGTGTCAGGGATTCGCTGACCAGACTTGGTCGCTGACGTATGTCGTCAGCAAGTCATCGGTGAGTGCAGTGACTCTTCATCAGCGAATGGTTTCTTTTCAAATTGTATGTCACTCCGGGAAGATTTTGAACTAGAAGAAGACAAGAGTCACATGGTGGTTCCTCCAACTGTATTTTACCGTGACAGGCAAAGATGCAGGTGGACCAAATGTAAGGGTTTTCTCTCACATACCCTTGGTAAGAAGACAAAGGCTCCTGGTTTCACGTACTCCCATCCTATTAGATGTCAACAACCACCATCAATCATTATCAAAGTAAGGTTGTGTTGCCCTAATTCCTCCCCTATATAAGGTAACTGTAGATGCACGTTTCGTGTATAGATTATTGTCCGTTGTAAATTCAAAGGGCTGATTATGATGAAGAGAAGACATCATCAAGGTCGTGATGATGTCATCATCACTTCGTGATGACGTCAGCACGAGGCAGGAGTTCGTATGAAGGAGCTCGAAGTCCACGAACATGATAGAAGCACTGCGCATTCGACAGCCTATATATACAAGACTTAGGTTACAATTTAGGGTTAATGATTTTAGTTGCAACAGATTTCGTTCATAGCGCACGGGGTAGAGATCTATACCCCGTGTCAGTCAGATGTATACTCAATTTGGTGTAATGTTCATATGATTAATGTACATATCATGAGTTTTTCATCTGTTTTATCTCTTGTTCTTTGTCAATTCGTGTATATATGTCCATTAATTATACAGAAACCTCAAAGTCGATTATGAATGGATTCCGCACTTTCATAGTCGAATTGGTCGCGATTTGAACGGTCCTACTTGTTTCAACAGTGGTATCAGAGCAGGGAAGACGTTTTCAGTCTTCAATCGTGATCTGTATTGAGGATTTTCTGTCGAATTCGTGTGTATATTTGTGAAGATGAAGAAATTTGTGTAACTTCGTGCTTACGTCAGCACGAAGAGGATTTAGCCTCGTGCTTATGTCAGCACGAAGTGGCGTAGTATTCGCATGATATTTCGTTTGACTTCGTGCTTACGTCAGCACGAAGTGGATCAAGTTCACGATGACGTCACCACGAAGATGTTTGTTTTGTGCTTACATCACCACGAGTTCATGGACAAGTTATCATGAATTTTGATTAAGTTCGTGTATACGTCATCACGAGGAGGTTTTCCTTCGTGCTGACATCACCAGGAAGATAGTCACGAATCTATCAATTTCGTGCTTACGTCTTGCCTTAGTATCCTTTGCTACGCACTAATGTCATGCTGAAGATGATATATCGATCTGAAACAAGTTCGTGTTTGCATTAACACGAAGAATTCTGCTTCCTTGTTTGAATCTTATAACAAGAAGCAGATCGAGTAAAGAGGTTCCAAGTTGTGTGCATACATATACATTGAAGCACACAAGACAGGGTAGTAGAAAAGCCAAAATAAAAAAAAGATTTTGGCGGGAAACATAATTTTTGCCCATGGTCTTAAAATAGCATGATTCATGGAGATTTGAAGTTTGGTATCGTTCGAAAAATTTTCGGTCCGTTTTTGTGCGTTTTTGGCACGTTTTGGATGAAAATTTTCGGCAATTATAAAATTTTTCTCACAACCACTTTAATAAAAATTTACGTGAATACCAATGTTTCACGTAAATGTGTTTTCCCAGAAAATTTGGAGGGAAAACGAGTATACCCTGTTTGGCGAAGAGCTTTAAACGTCGTGAGCTCTAAGCATTTTGAAGAACCTGAAGGGTGAGAGATACTGTAACCTATTATTAGTTGATGTTCAGAGTATTTGCCGAGAAAATGGGGGAATAAAAATTTCATAAATGTTCTTTGGTTTTCTCCGCAAAATTCTGATATACCCGAGACAAAGTGGTGATCAAAGTGTTATTCTGTTAGAATTAACAATTGACGGTGTTTACAATTTCAAAACTCTCGAGTAATGAAGATCATAGTGTTTTCAGTTTTGATTAACACTATTTAATAAATGATCTTCTATATAGCAACTGTTGTCGAAGTATTTGAGCAATGAAAATACGAGACATAGTTAAAACTTTGTTGAAGTATTGAAATGATGAAGCTGGTTATTTTTTGTTTGAGTATTTGAAGATTGAACCTATCTATATTCCATGATGTAAGGATAATAATCAGGCGATATATAAGTTTCATTGCGAGATTAAGATCTTTATGTGATTATAACTGAAGGGGAGATCCGATAAGAAAGACTTCAGGTGATTAGTAGAGTTGTGGAGATACAAAACGGAGTTTGATGTTGCTATAGTTGAGACAGGGTCTATGGTATTACATTTGGTGATGCAGGTTGTAGAGTTTCTTATCTTTGTGATAGCTGGTTGATTTGAAGCTGATTGTTGGAAATTCAACTTCTCTATTATATGTCGATTAGGAAAGGAGAGCGACGATCCTATGTGGAAAAGTGGCAATGCTTAATTCGGAGGTGGTTAACAGTTGAGGGGGAGAACTACAATGAGATGTGTTGGATTAGTTGGTTGTCATAGAGGGACAGGGACTTTGCAGTTTGAAGATCAGGATGCCATGTCAGAAGATCGAGTTTCAACAAAAAAACTCGATATCATCAGTTAAGGTAGAGCCAGTAGATTCAGGTTTTTCAGTAGCTATTGATTATCGGAGTTTATCTAGAATTGATTGCAACGGAAAAGGGGGAGTCTGTAGATGCACGTTTCGTGCATAGATTGTTGCCGTTGCAATACAATTCAAAGGGATGGTTATGATGAAGAGAAGACATCATCAAGGTCGTGATGACGTCAGCACGATGCAGCAGTTCGTGTGAAGAAGCTTGAAGCCCACGAACATGATAGATGCCCAGCCAATTCGACAACCTATATATACAAGACTTAAGTTACAATTTTGGGTTAACGATTTTAGTTGCAACGGATTTTGTTCATAGCGCACGGGGTAGAGATCTATAACCCGTGCCAGTCAGATGTCTACTCAATTTGGTGTAATGTTCATATGATTAATGACATATCACGAGTTTTTCATCTGTTTTATCTTTTGTTCTTTGTCAATTCGTGTATTTATGTCCATTATATATACAAAAACCTCAAAGTCGATTATGAATGGATTTCGCACTTTCATAGTCGAATTGATCGCGATTTGAACGGTCCTACTTGTTTCAACAGTAACACAACCGCAATACAAACACTTTATAAGTTTTTAGTTGGTCTAAACTTAACAATTGTATGTTCTTTTATTTCTTGTAGGTCAAGTTGTAATATCGACCATGTATTAACTGTTTAATCAATGATACATATGATTAGACTTGTATAGATTCTAGTAATTGAACTTCACACTTGTTCTTGTTCTTTACTTTACATTCTTTACTTTCTTGTCTAGTTAATTAAATATAAGTATTGCAAATCGTGGATTGTCATATGTGTTTTCTTATAAAGATTATATTTTTACATTTTTTTTATGTATCGTCATATATGATAGCTGCCAAAAATTTTTTTTTTTGAAAAATATAATAGTACAATTAATTTTAAAAATCTTATTTTATTTACACTAAATTTTATTTATTTTTAATTAATAAATTTTAATATGATAGAACGTATTATTAATTAGGATATATATTAGCTATTATTATTCTTTGTTTATTATACTTGAATTATTGGTTAAAAAGTATAAATTTATGATGAAAAACTAAAAAGTGTAAATTAAAGTCAAAATTGGAAATAAAAGTCAACTTTAAAATTAAAATCGAGGGTTGTGATTGGTTGATAAGTTATTTGAACAACTGTGTTTTAACATAATAAAAATATATTTTATACACATTTAGCTAATAAATTCTTACCACATAATAATAATAATATCTTTGGTAAGAAATCAAACCATATCCATGATGAGGTTTACGACTTATAGTAACTTAAATTTTATATTGTCTGTAAAAATATACTCGTATAATCGTATCTATGCTATATATATTACATGTTTACAACATGAATTGATACAATTTTAAAAACAATAGAAAGACTTAAAAAATGACAACGTGTCAACTAATTTTATATTCCATTTGCTACTTGCAAGTGGATCTGTGGCCAGGAGAAGATGAAAACTTAAAAGTTAAAACCAACAACCTTATATGTGTGAGCAATTTACAATGGTGATGTGATGATATAGCATAATAGTAGGTATTCCATTGCCGTGTGACACTCTAAACAATAAAAGTTATAATATTGAATACCACATTGTTTAACTTTTTCTATTCCCCTATTGGTACAATTTACGTTATGGTAAAAACGCTTAAAACATGATCTGTTACAATGCATCGAACACCATTTTTCATTAGGGAAAATTACATGAATGGCTAAATTTGAAGTTGATTATTACAATACGGATACCTACAAGTTTATTTACATATATTTGGTCAATCATTTCTTACCATTTATCTCCACTAATAAGAAATGAATATATCTTATAGAATCATGTCATGTACTACACATGTAATATTAAATCCTTTACTATCCATCTCATAAATTTATTTTCTTTTTGGTACCCTATACATTTTTTTGTGCCTCTTTAACATGTTAATGTTATGGGATATGTTCTTTTTAATATCATGGACATAACTGTCTATTTCTGCTATTGATATCATCACAATCCCACCATTTAAAAAAAAACTCTGGAATTAAATATCTAACTCTAAATATTAAGTTATGGGTGCTAGCATAAGTCTGCTATTTATAGCTTTGTTTTTGTTTCTATCATACTTATCTATAGCTAAGAGTGTAGAGTTTCAAAATTAACCTCTCAACCGATCAGGTTCATGTCATTGAGGTAATAATTAGTTAACCTTATGACTTGTAGATTTTACTACTCAGTCAGCTTCTAGAAATATAGCAAATTAACTCACGCCTTGTGGCATATAGAACGAAGTCATACATTTATATCTATAAGAGGGGTTATTTGAGAACTTAAAAAAAAAAAAAAAAACTCAAGAACTCCTATACACCCTTGGATCAAACCCTTGAATCAAAGAAGATGAATGGACAAGATTAAAAATAAAAAAACTTCTCTCAACACTAGAGGGGTATTTTCGTCAGCTTTTTTTTTTCTCTCTCTTACTTTAATAAAATTCTATCTAATTCACTAAAAAACTTTTATCTCACAAACCATAAATCGTTAGACGAAAAGAAAAGCATGGGTAATCTTAGAATTTCATCCTCTTTCATTAGAGATGCGATTCGATATACTTTTGACGACTTTTTAAATTTTTTTTTTCCATCACGTTCATCTTACACATGTGTAAGTTGTACTTACCCATGGGCAAGTTGTACTTACCCCTAATACATCTCGCTCTATGGTTTAGCGTTTGAAGGTCGAGGGTTAGCCGTAACCCTCGGGCTTCAAACCCTAAACCCTAGAGTGTGAACCCTCATCCTTTTTAGGTTTTTAGGGTTTAACATTTAGGGTTTAGATTTTCCAGGGTTTTTAGAATGTAACGTCCCCTCGGATTAGCAATTAAGCTTTAGGGTTTAGGGTTTGAAGTTGTAGGGTTAGCCGTCACTGGTTAACCCTACAACTTCAAACCCTAAACCCTAAAGCGTACCGTGTACCCGCTCTAGGGTTTAGGGTTTAAAGGCGGCTAACCCTCGGGCTTCAAACCCTAAACCCTAGAGTGGGAACCCTCATCCGTTTTAGGTTTTAGGGTTTAGCATTTAAGGTTTAGACTTTCCAGGGTTTTTAGAAAGTAGCTTCCCCATCGGATTAGAAATTAAGCTTTAAGGTTTAGCATTTAGGGTTTTACAATGCGTCCTCATCTTTTTTGAACTTTATAAGTAACTTATCCATGTGTAGGTTGTACTTACCCATGGGCAGGTTGTACTTACGCATGGACAGGTTATACAACTCACTACTTCCAGGTCTTTTCTACACATGTGTAGGTTGTACTTACACATGTGTAGGATGAACGTGATGAAAAAAAAAACAAAATTTAAAAAGTCGTCAAAAGTATATCGAATCACATCTCTAATGAAAGATGACGAAATTTCAAGACTACCCATGTTTTTTTTCCAGACTAACGATGTACGGTTTGTGAGATAAAAGTTTTTTAATGATTTAAATATTTTTTGATTTAATAAGAGGAGGAAGAAAGAGAGTGCTAGACAACTTTTTTAATAATGACAAACATGCCCTTTCTGATCTTGATGAATGGAGGGCTGAGATTGGTTCTCGCGTTCTTTTTTTTAGTGGTTTTCAAAATAACTCACCCCTTTATCTATAATCACTTATAAAATATATTGACTCCATATTTTAATAAATTCAGCAATCTTTTTAATATCCTCATATTGCCTCTAATTCACACATTACCCCTAATTATATACTAGCACGGTACCCGCGCAATGCTGCGGTGGCGTTGGCAGCGACTGTGCGGTGGTGAGAGCGACTGTTGGTGGTGGAGACAACGTCAAGTGGTGTAGATTATAGATGTAAAAGTAATTGATTTAAAAGGTTAATGAAGATAGTTTAAAAGATAAAAGACTGATAGAGTAATTTAATCATTAATGTTATTTTAGATAATTTCTCCATGTAACATTTAAAGAAAGAGTTGTTTTTTTATTAGATAGTATAAAAATATAGATTAAGTGTATAGGGGAATTAGGATTAAGAAATAGGGGTATTTTGGGTATAAAAAAGTGTTGAATTTCCTAAAATAGAAAATTCAATATGTTTTATAAGGAGTTATAGATATAGATATATATATATCTTTAAACACAATAAAAAAAACACTGTACTAATAAGATTTAACACCCAATCAGTTTTTTATCTTCTTTATATTTACACACACGCATATCGATTTCTTTCCCACTATCACTGTTTAACCACCGCAACGTGCGGACACCAACCCTCATATTTTTAAAAGCGATCCAGAGTCCACGAGATATGCAATGGAAGGCGAGGATTTAAATTTTTTTTTTTTAATGTAATTTATCTCGAAACTTGACATGATTTAATAGTATATGTTCATTTCTTTGTAGAAATAGGTGAAAAGAAATACGACCAAATATGTAAATAAATTTTTAGTTGTCCATTTTGTAATAATCATTTCCAAAAATTTAACCATTAAAGTAATTTTTTTCTTTTATTATGCTATATCATCATCTCTATATAATTAAAAAAATATATATTTTTCCTATATAGCATTTTTAGTTTTGTCTGTACAACCAATCGAGGTTTGTATGAAGGGGTGATTATGGGTTTAATGGCGATTCTCTACTTGGGTGGGAGATATTTCCCTTGTATGCTAGTTGAAAAGTGATCTAGGTTCTTTTAGGGTTTTTCCTGCTTAATTACCTTTCGTTACTCCCTTTTTCGTTAATATAGTAATGATCTATCTTGGAGGATAAGTTGGAGACGAGGTTTAATCTCTTGCATTTTAGGCAACGATCAATCTATTCAAGGAAGTGATTTGATGATGTATTATTCGTGCTTATCTCTTTTTAACCGAAGCTTCGTGTAGTGTGCGTAATATCCTGGGGGTCATCTCTGTCTAAGATCTTCCTGGGTATTGATGACTTTTAAATTTTAGGTGGGTACGTCATCAAGTTTGTTGGCACATTGGATTTTTGATGAATTGATTTTTTTTTCTAAATAAATTACTATATTTAAGTTGTCATGTGTGATTTTAATTATCAATCATAATCATTAATATTTATATTTATTAAAAGAAATACTTAGTTGATTTTATAATTTAAGGATTTTATAATGAATAAAATTTTTAAAATTTTAAACATAGTCACGTGCTCATTAGGATTATTATCTAAAGTAATAATTACATATCGAATTATTTTAGGATTGAATTAAATATGATATAATGAATTTTATATTTCTTTTCATCATTTAAATGAAATCCAATCTTTTTCTCATATCCAATAAATTATTTATTTATTGGAAATTGACCTTTTCAGTTATGTTTTATGTATTGGAATTAAACTTATTACTTATGTTAATGGTTTATTAATTAAATATATTTTATTCTTTGAACCATTTGTTGTTTCATAATATAGACATTATTAAAAAAAAAAAAGAGTTTTATTGATTAGTATTAAGATATATTTATTTATGATGCATTTGCATTGAATAAATACATTGTTGCTATATTATTGTAGTATTATACTTTGAGCTAGATTCGTATCTGTGTCAAATACACAGATTGTTTATAACACTTTAAAATAAGATAAATTATTAAATATATAATTTTAAAATGTAAAAATGTAAGTGAAAATAAATTTAAAATAATATACTTCTAGGACATTGAAAACATATATTGTATTTGTCTTTTATTTTTTGTAGACACTATTTTATATGTTGAAATTTTTTTAATTATTTAAAAAATTAAAAATATAAAAAAATATTTTCCAGTTGATAGCTAAAAACTGTAATAAATATAAATTAAGTGTTTAGGGATAAAAATGTAAATTACTGATGAAAAACAAAAAAGTGAGAATTAGTAATGGAAAACAACCAAAAAAAAAAGTAAATTAATGAGACTTTTTCTAATTAATATATAATAACTAATATTTATATACTGGAAAAGTGAATATGTGGTTATCATTACCCAAGTTTGGGTATAGGTCCAGTCACATATCAATTTTTTTTATTATTTGTTGTAAAATAAATAAATCACATGGCCCCCATGAATTTTATGGTTTAAAAAAATGGCATGTGAGGGGCTCTATACAGGAACGGAGCCAGAATATTTTTTGTGACGCCGCAAATTTAAGAGTCGTTTACTATATTTATTAGATTCATCTTTACAAATTTATTTTTTTTAAAAAATGGGCCTTGACCCGTGAATAGAAAAAATGGACTCATAAAATAATTTCGTTAACGCCAAGTTTAGTCAGATTACCAACGATCGGTACTGTTACGAAGGCCAAGTTTAGCACATGTAAGTGCCGGTTATGAAAATATCTATTATGAACATTGGTCTTTGCAATTTTGGAGCAATGATATACAATTTAGTCTATACATTTTTTATGACTATTGTGATTACTATTATAGGTTTTGGGTATAAAACAAGTATTAAAGTAAACAAATAGAACAATATGTTTTATTCATTAAAAATTATCATGCATAATGAAAATCATTGTTGCATCAATATATACTTATGATTTGTGAATTTTCGTGCATCAATTTACCATGATTTTAGTATCAAAATCTTGTCCTATTTATTTTACTTTAATACTTGTTTTATAATAACAACCCAATTATATTATATAATAACTTGAAAAGAAATAACATTTTCACATATAACTATATTATATTGATGTATAATACATTTATCCAAACAAAGAAATTATAACAATTTCTTCATTTAGTCTAACTTTGCCCCTCAAGTAACCTCTAACTTAAGGGTATCTACCGATAGAGAGTTTATCTCAAAACTAATGCTTTAATATAAGTAAACTTTATGACAACGACGGTGACATTTGTTTCTATTCATTTGTATATATTTTGTATATATTTATTTCAAATATACCTCTAAAAAATTACATTGTGCCAAAATTAGTATGGGGACAGTTGCCCCCACTGCCCCCATTGTGGAACCGTCCTTGGTTTTATACCAAAACTTAGGTACAAGATAGCCACATATTCCCTTCTCTCTCTCTCTATATATATATATATATGATAAAGACTATTAGGATTTCATTTTATAAATTTAATTAAATGATGACGTAAACGAGAGTGGATTTGATGAAATCAAACGGTATGATTGGTCAATAAATCATTAGCTCAATTATCTTAAGATTTGAAAGATATATTATTTGTTTTTAATAAATTTTTATGAAACCATTATTAACCATGCTTGAGTTTAGTCTAAAAATATCATATTTATATATTCTTTTTCCATTACTTATATTCAAGTTATAAAACCCACGTAGGTACTTGTCATTATTTAGTTGGATGGTTCAAATTCGTTCTAGTTAATGAAGGTCAGTCCAGCTGGTTAGATGTACTTTCAGTATTATCTAAGGTCTTGAGTTCGATCATTAGGGATGGAAAAGCTCATTTCTCTCTAAATATTTGTAACTGTTCATGATCAACATTTCGTTGTTTAGGGTATGGGTAATGCTTCACCATTTACAATGAGGTTTCCCTGGCCCGATGTCGTATACCAATTGAATGTCCGGGAAAAAAAAATTCTTTTTTTTTAAAATATTAAATGGTAAGAATATATCGACCAAATATGTAAAATATATGATAAGTGTCTATATTTAAATATACATACAAAAATTAAAATATTAAATAATTTTCCCTTTTATAAAACCCCCATATTATCACTATCACTTAATTTTTTAGTTATAAATCCGTTATATAAACCATTCATAAACTTTCATCATTTTTTTTTTTTAAAGTTTATAAACTTTCATCTATATATGTTTCTTTGTCACATATTTTTTACCCCTTAAGTAATCATAATTTGTAGTATGATAGAGAAGTTACGCAACATCTCAAAGAGCCAAAATTATAAACTATAAGTCTCTTTGAATCGGTCAATTCATTTATGAGATGATATGTCCCACTTTATTCCTACTTATAATTACGCTATAATAAATTTTTTTTTTAGGTGGGGATCATTTGCTTGCAACATAGGATCTAAGTTACGTTGTTTTAGCTGGGTCCGTGTTAGAGAGCCTTTCACCCTCAATGCATAGGAGGAGAAACCCATAACTAAACCGCATGAAGGCACGACATTTAATTGGGATAAAACCTTGCCATCTCTGTGGGACTCAAACCTGCTTTACTAGAGGACTTTGTAAAAATTCTTTTAAATGTCTTTCCCATGTCTCGAAGTCGAGACCTTCAACACGTAAAACTGGTGCTTAAACATTGAACTATAATGGAAAGTACACGTTATAACAATCTAATACTCGTAATTGATGAGAATGAGCATTATATTATTATCTAACAACTAATTAATTTGAACCATATCTATCTATATATTGATTACTATTATAAACCTTTAACCTTTAGTTAAGTTTCAACACATTACATTCTAAAATACATGTCATACAATCTATTGAAGCTATATTTCTTATAACACCTTTTAATTACACTATCAAGTTTTTGTAACTAATAAATAAAACTAGTAAAAGCCAGTCGTCGATCTACAATATATATATTACCAAATAAAATATTGGGTTTTGCTAATGAAGTAATGATAACTTGATAATTTTGATATGAAAAATTATAACAATTCTTATCACCATAATTAGCATTTTCCCTAAAGAGAGGTGATTGTTTACTTAAAGATTTTACTTGCTATATTACAAATCTTTTTTAATGACAATTTTGCCTATTAACATTTATTAAAACTTTCTTGACATTATTGATAAATTTTAACTCTTTCAATTATTTGATTTTTCCATGCCTTGTTTCCTTACACTTTTTGTGTTAAAATCCTGTTACAATCTTACACTTTTTGTGTTAAAATCCTGTTACAATTAAAGGTATCTATACGATAGCACTTTATTTTTAAAATTGTTAAAAAATATGTAATTATGTTGCAACAAGGACAAATAGTTAGTTATTAATGTTTGATAAACTATCAACAATTTGAAAAAAGAAACATTGAACCACGGTAATATACAAGAATGGGAATTTTTTATCTCAGAAAGAAACGGTGCTTACACTACTACAAATATGATTTTTTGGAACGCTTATTCAGAACAGTTATGTTAAAAAATCGTTCTAATGTCATAAATAATGGTATTTAGAACGGTAAAACCGTTCCAAAATTATATCATTTAGAACGGTTTTTAAATTAAACGTTCCAAAACCGATCCAAATTTTTAATTTCGAAATGGTTTTTATTTTAACCGTTTCAAAAAGCAATCCGAGTATGTCCATTTTTGTACCCTTTTTAATAAACCGTTCCAAATTTAATTTTCAAATTTGCTGCCAAGTACTCGTATAACGTAAGTGATGCATTATTAGTTGGGCTTTTTATCTGGAAAGTACCTCAACTTGTCACTTTTTACTTTATTGAGACACAAACAAAATTTCGTCCTATTGTAGGAAAAAAAAACCGGCTAAACCAACTATATTGGATCTTTCATTAGGTAGCCAGTCATATTTCAATTTTATTTTAAATTATTTTATAATACATATTAATGATATGGATTTCATCTGCAAATAATACTCGTAACTCATTTGACCATCTTCAAATTCTAACAACCACCACCATCATCATCATATCGGAAAAGACATGTGAGGAGTAACAGATTTAATTAAATTCTACAAATAAAAGCAAGCTACAAATTTGGCACATACCCCTGGTAAAAACCTACAGCAACAGACGTTGCTATATGAGTTGTTGGGTGCAAGCACCAATTGTCTATTCTTTTTCCTAAACTTTATAGATATTTTCAATTTAGCAATCACACCTTCAACAAAGATTTCCAACTACCAACACACACACTTATCTAATCAAATCATTAGATATAAATATATAAAAATGGATAGACACCACCACAATGATCCGGGACACCACCACGAACAACCACCACAACCTACAGGTTGCAGTCCACCACGTCTCTCACTAAGCAGCACCACCACCACCTTTTCGCCGGAAAAATTAAAAAGGTGATATCTTCTTCGATTCTTCGAGTTAAGACACAAAGTTTGTACCTTGATTGCGTAAAAACCCTGATCGAAAACAGTTTCGATTTAAACTCGCTTGAAAATTTGACTTTTCGCCAGAAAAATTATAAAGGTGATATCTGCTTTGACTCTTCGAGTTAAGACACCAAATTCGTACCAAAACACTCAGAAATCCAATCCGCACAAACCCTGACCAACTAAAAGCAATTTTGAAACTCGCCGGAAAACTCGCCGGAAAATTCAACAACTCGCCGAAAAACTCAATGTCAATGAAACTTAATCAATCGGGAATCTGAAAGTGAGGAGGAGGAATAAGAGGGGAGGATGGGAATTTAGATGAGAATTAATTATTGAATTCGGTTAATGATGGATCTGATCTCATCTGATCCGATAATTATCAAGAAGAAGAATGACACAATAACTATCATTTTGATGATGATGATGATGATAAAAGCTTAATTCAATCCTTAAGTGGGGTGTAATGGATCTAATATATTGTTAAATGGGGTTCATGGTGTAAACATGGCTGCCACATAAGTAATGACCGGCCCCACATCATGTCTCAGTCGGTACAGACCTATAATAGTTGGTTTAGCCGGTTTTTGTCCCCATAATAGGACGGAATTTTGTTTGTGCCTCAATAAAGTAAAAAGTAACAAGTTGATGTACTTTCTAGATAAAAAAAACCTTATTAGTTAGTTGTTGTTTCCTATCTTTCACAACATCTCATAATTATCTACATTCATACAATATAATTTATTTTTAAGTTAATCTTTAACACCCATATATATAATATATAAATTAATAAATTAACTATATATATATATATATATATATATATATATATATTCTATCATTGATTTTTTTTTATAAATAATAACTAGTACCCGTACGATGTACATGTATCATAAAAAATTCGAACATGCCTCATACATGATTCTTGAGTATAAAATAAATTGTGATTAAAGTAAATCGAAAATCAAAACTAAATTATAATAAACACTAATGATAAATATAATATATGTTTAATTAGATTTTTGAATTTACCTTAAAGTTTTAGATTCACGTCAAACTCGGAACTTGTAAGCATAGTGGATGATGACAAATAACCTTGAGATTTCAGATCGTAAACTCAAAATTTTAAAGTCTTCATGTTAATAACTAATTATAAGTAATATAAGTATTAAGAGTTGAAGAATTGAGAAAGAAAAATAGACGATTTGTTGATGAGAAAACGATCAATCAAATAAGGTTATGATGTGTTTTGTATTAAGAAGCCAAGAGTTAGAATTTAATTCTAAGTATAATAAAGAAACTGAATATATATACAATTAAAAAAACTAATTTAATAAAATAAATAAATTAAAAGGACACGTGTCGATCAATACTTACGTCACGTTTGAATACCATCTCAATCTTGTTTTAGTTTATTGATGGATGTTCGGATATGTTTCATTAATGCATTTGGTCTCTTAAATAAGAACTTAACTATATAAACTAAACTAAATTCATGCGTTGCATGGTATATATTTGTTGTTGTAAAAATTATTAAAATAAATAATGCATCTTTAAAATATAAAATTATAAGACTACAATATTATTACAATGATATATGTAAATGTAAACTTATTTATTAAAGATAGCTACATAATACTAATCAACGGAGTTGTTTTTGTAATAATATCCTAATCAAGCAATCATGTAACAACAAACGAAATTAAAGAATAAAGTACATAAAATATAAATCATAAATAAATCATCAATATAAGGTAAATTTCAATACATAAAGCAAAAAATGTAAGGGTTAATTTTAAAAAATGAATAATTTATTAAATTTGAGTAAAAGATTGAATTTTTATTTAACAACTATAAAGTAAAATAAGATCTTTTCTAAAAATTCAAATGATAAAAAATAACTATATAATTATAAATTCAATGCTAAAAAAAATTCGATATATACTCGATATGTAATTATCAATCTATATATAACTTAAATAAGTAAGCGACCAAATTTAATTAAAATTTGAAAGTTTTTATTCATCATATAATCCTTAAATAATAGATTTGATTAAAGTATTTTCTTTAAATAGTATCACAAAATACTAAAAAGATTTAAAAAATAACAAATAAACAAAAAAAAGTAGTTGACACACAAAGATTTAAGCCACACCTTATTAAATATAAAAAAATTGAATAAATTTGTCATAAATACATATTAAATATAAAGATTTTACATAAATTGAAAAGTAACTAAGAAAAAAGTACAAAGGATTTTTAAATAATCAAAAATCTACAAGACATTAAAAAAATGTTACTATAAATATTTGAAAGAAAAACAGCTATAAAAAAATTCTACTTATCAATCTAAATAAATGTACCACATAAGTAATTTCATATCAAAAATATGTAAACAACACATATATAAAACTGTATTTTTAGTCCTAAACAATACATAATTTTTATCATATAAAATTTAACAATTTGATTAAATAATAATTATGTTTTGAGAATATGTTAAAAAAGTAATTGAAAAATGAAGGTGAAATTAATACTGATATAATTAAATATAGTGTTATTGTATAAAAAAGATAATAATTAACTTATTTTTAAAGGTAAATTAATTAAGTAAGTTACAGAAAATTTAATTATATTTACTTATTTTTTGTGGTACGAACATTCAAAAGTTTTTATTTATAACTTTGAACAATAAACTCTTATTATATAAAAACTTTATTTAGATACAACTAGCTAGTTTTAGATTTTATTTTTAAAAAAAAAAGTCCAAAATGAACAACATTTTGAAATTTTTTAGTTTGAATGAAGATTTTAATTGTTAAAAACTCCACAAATATTTTTTGAAGTTATAGTTACAACTATCATATCAAACACCTTTAAAAAACAAAAGATCTAGTTAACAACGTTGCTTAAAAACTACATTTTACAGCTTCAACTAAACATTACGGCTACTAGTTACCGTGACCGTTACATTTACCAAACATACCCGATGATAGTTTAATAGCTTTGAACCAGTCACTTGAAAAAAAAAACAGCTCCAATTATAAGTTTATAGTTTAAGTGACCAATCTAAATTTATATATACATACAGAGAGGGAAAGACAGAAAGAAAAAGTAAGTATGTGATTATTAGACAGTTAACAATGAGTCTAGATACCGTCACGTACTAATTTTTTTAAATATATATATATATAAATATATATATATATATATAAATGATTGCCTCCTTCATGTTTTTCTTGGATTAAAAAATCAAGATGTGAAGAGTTTTACATCCAACTTGATGTATAACAGCCACATAATCCATATTCTCATATATATATATATATATATATATATATAAAATGAGTATGAGACTGTTACATATTTGACTTGTTGAAAAAACCATCAATTGCGAATTTTTGAAATTTGCATGTGAAAGGATTTTTTCACCAAGTTAGATGTGTAACAATTCTATATTCACTTATTCCGTGTATATTTATTGTGCAATTTTATAAAAGCTATTATTTTATATTTTATTATTTGAGGTTCAAATGGTACTAGTTTCAAGTTAAAACGGATCAAATTATTTTATATTTAATTTATAACATATGAATTTATAAAAGTTTTACGATAAAAAAATAAGGTAAATTAAATATATATTTCATGAATAAAATTCTAAAAATCCTAGAAATTTCTAGTTCTATTTAATCCCTCCAAAAAATTTCACTATATTTCAATTCTCCCGCTATTTTTTTTTTTTTTACATTTTTATATGTTCCGCTCGTTCTCCCCAAATAACTCCTCCCCTCCTCAATTAACGCCCTCACATCTCTCTAATAATTATTCCCCAAAATCAACATTCATAAACCACCCCAATAAATTAAACCATTTGAGCAAATGAATAATCATCATCATCATCGAGCATTTCATTAGACTTAATTTGGGTAACTGGACTTATTCCTTCATCATCATCATCATCATCCAAGATTTGAAGATGTGGTCAAATATATAAAATAAAAAAGCTTTTATTTCATTGCTCATTAGATTTCATTACTTTTTTTTTTTCATATCGATTCTTTACTTGTCAAACTATAGGTAGATGAAGCGAGCGCAAATACGTACAAACAAACCTTTGAGAAGAGAAAATGATAGGTAAGTCTTTGGATCTTTCAATTTAAAGCATCTTTACTACATGTTCTTTTAGATGAACCATAAAGTGACTTGTTTAAATGATATGTTGTGAAGACTACTACTGAATTACATGATTGGTTGGCTTTTTTATTTTATTTTTATCAGGGATCACAAAAAATAAAATGCCTCGTCTTTCAAAGGGGATTCTTGTACTTTGGTAGTAGAACATGAGTTAGATACCAAAGAATCCAAAGGCACTGTTATTTTTTAATGTTAACTTTGACTATCTCTCATGGACAATTTAAGGTACAAAATCTTATCGAATCACTGTAAATATCTTTCATTCTTTTGTGAGTATATCACTAAATTTATTGTTGTTGTAAGTAGAATATATTGATGGATTATAGATTTTCTACCTTTGCTTTTGTAGGTTTAGTGATATTTTGTATGGCCGAAGAGATGAAAAAGCGTGAAGCACGGCAAGAAAGGAGTTAAGAAGATTTAAAAGCAGAAAATAATGTTGAAACGATAGAAATGAAAGCACATATCGCCGCTATGATGAAGTACTTAGTCGATTTGAAACCACCGACTTAAATCTCAAGTCTTATTAAAGTCTTGTTAGTTCCAATTGACCAATTCTATAATAGCGCTAAGTCTTTATTGTATTTTTATTATAGGTTTATATCTTTAAATGTTCATGTGTAAAAGATTATGGAAGAAATATATGTTTTCTTTTCCAGAATTATGATACGGGTAGCTTGAGTTTTGATTTATGTACGTAATACTAGTATGTATATATATATATATATATATATATATATATATATAATGATAATAATTATATATAATAATAATA
The DNA here is from genome assembly GCF_010389155.1 of Erigeron canadensis. Taxonomy (NCBI): domain Eukaryota; kingdom Viridiplantae; phylum Streptophyta; class Magnoliopsida; order Asterales; family Asteraceae; genus Erigeron; species Erigeron canadensis. The sequence continues at coordinate 32,093,954 of NC_057761.1, read as the reverse complement.
TATAAATATAAAGAATTTGAATTAACAAAAAATAAATGTAAAACATAGATAGGAACGGTTTGTAAAAAAACGTGACAAACACCGTGCCAAAACTCTAATTTGCAAACCTGAAATATATAGTAATTTGGAACGGTTTATAGTTAACCGTGACAAAAGATTGCTAATTTGGAACGGTTTTATAACTGTACCAAAAGTCGATTTATTTTTTGGATCACCATTGCATAATTGCATACACACATTCAGTGTCGGCTTAAGCTTTTTGGAAGCCTTAAGCAAGATTAATTTTGGAGGCCAGTTGATAATAATATATAAATTAAAGTAAACAAAAAAGGCAGAAAAAAATGGTAATTCATCATATATATCTAGGTTGTTATGTGAAAATAAACTAAAAAAAAAAGAAATTCATGAGAAAGTTTTTCATATGATCAAGATTTAATCACTAACTCGTTATTGGAAAAAAAAGTTTTAGAAAAAAAATTGGCTGTCAGACTTTTTAATTTGTTAAGTGGTTATTTTTTTTACCTTATTTCATAAGGATTGTAACTTCTGTCATGAGTCATGAAGTTTAATTTTATCCTATTTGTTTTTTTTTTCAGTCTTGTTACCCTTATAATAATAACATCTAACCCAAAATTTTTAAGTTTAAGACATTAAACCCAAAATATAAAAATTAGAGACATTTGTATCTTGGGAGCCTTTGGCCTATGCCTAGCCCATATATATGATAAAGCCGGCACGGCATACATCCTATAACTCTGTAAGATACATGCGGGCGTGAGGCACGATTTAAACAAGAAAAAGAATAGGATAAATGAGTTTGTATGTAGTGAACAAATCGAATACTTAAAAGAGTTACGAGTAAAATTTAGCACTAAAAGTAAAAAGTCTTAATAAATGTTAAGGACAAAAAGGTCATTAAATATGATTTGTAGTATAACAAGTAAAATAATCACTTCTTTTCCCTAAAATATCTAGTATTTTTCTTACTTAAAATTATGTTTCACCACGTCAAACTTTTCAATGCATGTAAAGTGTTGTTAACATAGGTTGTCCAAGTTAATAAATGAATGTGAATTTTATTTCTAACCTTTTGAATTATTTTAAATTTACCATTTTATCTCATACACCCGTACCCTCAATGGCGTACGCACATTTTACAATGCAAATGTGTAGAAAATTTCATAATCAATGGATTTTTCAAATTTTACTATTCGTTACATTGATACTTGTAGAACCGTAAAACATCCAAATGTATAACAAATAGCTTGTGAAATGCGTTGGGAACTTTGTATATATTTACATATATTTAGTGAACGAACAAACATAAACAAATTTTTTGTTTATTTGGTTAAATAAACAAACAATAACACACACTTCATTTGTGTTTGTTTTCATATTACGTTTTTGATATATTGTAAACAAAATAGGATGTAAAGACACAAGTGGGAGGACATGGGGGACAAGGGGGTAGAATACAAACGCTTTTCTCTCTCTTCTTTGGGTTAGGTCTGGTGGGTTTTGTTTCTTTTTGTAGTTGGAGCATTGGTGTAGACTGTAGAGCGTTACCTATTGTTACATATGTACAGTTTCAAATCTGAAGTAATGTAGTTAGACACATGATTAATTGGTTTTTGTGTGTATATGCCTATATTTTGTGAGCATTATGATTTTCTTTGTTAGTGAGTCTTTCAAACTCGACATGAAAATCTTTGAAGTACACTATATATATGGCTATATAAGTATATATGTCCTTTCAAAATAGAAACGATACATTAACAAGCAGCTTATAACTTTTACAAGAAGATCAAATATTGTTAGATATATAATTATCAAATTTTTTTTTTTATCAATGGAATAGTTAAAACGCAATTAACTTTAGAGCTACAAAAGCTAGTATGTCCGGTGCCCCACAGATGACATATATAATTACATACTGTTATGTACACTTTCGTTCACCTGGAGCCCATTCATTCATATGCAAGATTTGTAGTTTTGTACAATTCAAGAATAATGCCTCCAAGGAAAGCTATCCGCCTCTTAGGTTTTTGAGGTTTTTCCCTTTCATTCTCCTTTTTTCTGTACTACTACAACCATCTCATGTTTTTAAAAATCACACAAATTTTCCACATTATTTTAATCGAATAAATATCAATCCTTGTTACACTGTAAAATCCATTACTCGTTTCTCCATCTTGTTAACTCTCTCCCTCTCTCTCTCTCTCTATATTTTTTACACTTGCGTTTTCAGGATTTTCTTCCTTCTTTTTACTTTCTGTAACTTGTGCTATTAGCCTACTACTACAACCATCTCATCAACTCTTTTATATGTATTTTGGTTCTTATAAAACACGCCTCGCATTCATTTCCTTTTATGTATCTACACAAACAAAGCTTTCTCACCTGATAATCTATCTTTTTCATTTTTTTTTTCTCGTAATTATTCTTATATTTTCTATGTGTACGTGCGTCTATATACACATACAACCTTCATAGATCTAGTTTTTACACGTTCTTATGTTATCAATAATAAGAATATGCATATGTTTGAATTTTTTTTTTTTTTTTTGTACTACTACTTCAATTCAACAAAAACAAAAAAATTAAAAAAAAAAAAAAAAAAAAAAATTATATCTAAATTTAGATCTATTGTTTTTATGCAATTTGTATAATAATTTTAAGTGTTCGGTGAAACTTGAAAGATGATCACTATTTTATAGATATTTTTAATCTTTGGGTGCATGGTGGAAGGTTTAGGTTGTACAATGGCCAAAATAAGGAGATCGAAATGATTATCAGTAACATTATTAATTAGGGAGTACTAATCAATCTCTATAAATAATGAAAAATCTTTACTTTGTGGTGGTGTGTCATCAATGTAACTCATATGTTAAAGCTTTACTAATCATATGATCTAATCTGTCACCTATTGCAACCGGCCACCATGCATTACCACTTATACTTTCGCACCACCACTTGTTTTACTAGCTACCACCACCCACCATATCACCCGATGCCTTTGTATTTGCAAGATTTAGTGTTATAAATATGACTTGTTGTTGTTGTCATAAGTAACACAGTTGTTAGCCTTTTTTTTTTAGGTTTTGTGCACCTTGGTCAAGATGGCAAGAGATGATTTTCTTTTAGGAAACCCCCCTCATGTTCAGCCACTCCCATTCCAAATTCTTCCTTCTCAAGCAATGGATGACAACAAACGTCCAAGATCCAACTTCACTGTCATCCTAAATGGTTGATTATTGTTACCATATCCTATATATGGGTTCTATTTATCATCAATATACTTATATATTATATATGTCTGTAACTCTAACTGTGTTTGGGGTGAAACTTTCTAAAATTCATGTTTGGGTATAACATTTTGTTATGATTTCCAGAAAAAGCTTATGCTTTTTTCAAATTTAAAAAAAAAAAAAAAGGACTCAAACTTGACACAGTCTCTTAAAAGTTCCACATCAAGGTCTACCGGCCAACACACATGCAAAACTACATATCGATCAAGTGTATACTAACTGATCGAATCTAGTTTTTTTAGATATATGATGAAAACAAATATCATTCTTGTTACAGGAATTCATATGTTTTGTGCCGTAACTATTCTTTCTGTGCCGTATGCTATGAAAGTGGGAGGTTGGAGTGGTATAGCGACATTGGCTCTATTTTGCCTTGCATCCGTTTATAGCGGTTATCTACTGGGGTTATGTTTTGAATATCATCGAACAGAAATCAAGACTTATCCCGACGTGGCAAATGCAGCATTCGGAAGACTGGGTTCTTATTTCGTCTCGGTGAGCTTAATAAACCAAACTATGCAATATTATGCATGATCAAGATGCCCAGACTAATTAATCTTTGTGGTTTTTATTGCAGTTCATTGTCTTCTGCTACAACTATGTAAGTTACTAATTATTAAACCATTATTATTAGCATAATCAATACTTGTGCACAAAACCTAGCTTCCGTACGTAATGGCGAGACCTTATTAATACATTTACTTCTACTAGTACTAAATTTACTTCTACTACTACAAACAAATTATTATGACCTGTTTACCCATTAAATACATTTACCACCTACAAATACACTCTCAAATATTGAATCGAAATCTTTGAATGAATAAATTCAATTAATAAATGGCAACGTACAAAGCTCACCGTACGGTGATCACCAAAAACTTGAATTTACCACAGATTTCTCACTTGTCAAACGACGAACACTTTCTGTTGATTAAAAATAATTGTCAAACAATAACATTAATTTTTGCTCCTCGGAGAATGGGAGACTAGAGAGAGGTAGGAGAGAAATTAAAAAAGTGCAGAAGATGATATATAGAGTTAATACATAATTATATTTTATACGAATTTATATTCTACAAGTATATAAATATAAACAGGGGTTAAAGTGGGGTATGAAGGACTTTTCAAAAAAAAAAAAAAAGTGGGGTATGAAGGTGCACGGTTTTTAGCCAGTATAGTCTCAAGTTTTTACGGGTTCAATAATCACAATAGACATATTAAAAGTTAAGTCCAAAAAATAACATTTGAGACAAGTTTGGAGTAGTTTCCAATGAAATAGCCTAAATTCATCTCCTCTATTTTACAATTTGGGCTAAAAATCTCCTTCACATAAAATCGATAGATGTAAGTAAATTTAATGTAAGTTTACATTTATCTCTTTGACTTATCCTCAACAACTTGACGATTGATTGAAAAATTATTTTAAGAGAATGACTGTAAATTAATGCTGTGATTTTCGTTTACTGTGTTCTATTTTGGAGATAAATATGTAATGAAGATGTCTTTTTTATAAGAAACCTATTTTACGTGGAGTCTTTTTTATAAGAAACTTAATGACTTTTTTTTTATATATAAAAACCAGTTCAGTGTCTGATATATGTAAAATATTTGAAATGTAATCGTAACTTCCCATTTGGTAAACCACTATCCATCCAAGCCAGAACCCATAGGTCTCTGGTCCAACTCTCGTTCCCTACAAAAATTTAACCTTAATTATGCTATTATCTAGCAAGTCATGAGAATTAGGTTCATATTTTGATATATCAACTGAATGTGTGCAGGCATCCTGTGTGGAGTATGTAGTTGTTTCAATGAACACATTAGCTTATGTGTTCCCAACACAACTTTTCTCAGTACTACATCATATAATAACTGTTGGAACCTTGATAGCGTATGTCATGATTATTGTCCTGTATTTTGTGGTTTGCTACCATAACTTCCAGAAATTTAATTTCTATCTTACAGGTATGTTTCTCATTTTCTATCTTACACTTTCTTTTTAAATGCAATTTTAGACAATTGAAATACGGAATGGATATATTTATCCAGGTTTAGGGGTCTTTTTGACTCTGGTCCTCGTGCTTTCTTTGTTCACGCATGGAATTGTAAATCATGCAACATACCAATTGAAATCGACAAAATTTTTCAACCCGTCCACATTTCCAATGGCATTAGGGTTTTACGCCTACTGTTTTGCGGGCCATACTTATCTGCCTGAATTATATCAATCTATGAGAGAGAAGAGGCAGTTTCAGAAGATCATGCTAATAATGTATGTATTTTTGCTGTTTTATAATTAGCTGTATAAATTTTCAGTTCTTGTTTCATGATATGATCTTTTAGGTTTTCTTATTTAAGTCTATAGTTTTGCTTATAATCGTTCTATTTGGTGAAGCTTTGTGGCAAGCTTCTTTTTATATCTGGCAGTGGCGATAAATGGATATGCACTCTTTGGGAAAGACGTGCAGTCCATATTCGTGCTTAATATGCCTAAAAATCAAGTTCCTGCTGTGGTCGCTATTCTTAGCACAGTGAGTCAAAAACTCGAATTCATGATAGTGTACTAAGGGATATTCGATTATTGCTAACATGTAATAACCATATTTCTCATTTACTAAAATATTTCTTATGTTATAGCTATTGGACCAAGTGATCCGATATGTTCTGGGTGTACACTCAATTAGTAGGGATCTTGATGAGCTAGTGAAGCGGCGAAACCATGGCCTAAGTGACCGCACCATTGGGTATGTGATTAGAGCTGTGTTAGTAGGAACAACAATCATTTTCTCCTTGATGATCCCCGTCTATGGTAAATAACTTTTGTCCCAAATATTTCAAGTTATTTCTTGTTTGAAAACAAATTAATAGTGATGACTTTTCAAAATAATTTGACAGGCACCTTAATGGCATTTATAGGATCTACACTTGGGATTGTTGTGGTATGATCCTAATTATCAACCTCGCCTGATGACTAATTGAGTTTTCTATTTGGCAAACGACTGAATGATTGTGACCATTTTTGTTTGTTCCAGGCTCTGATAATCCCCTGTGTATGCTTTCTTCGCTTGAGATGGGATCATGTCACTCGACCACAGGTATCATATTCAAACAAATGGAGTAATTCAATAATCCTACTTATGCTTCTTCTTAGTTCTATGCTTTTGCATATATCAGTCAAATAAAGTCCATCAACATCTCTAATTAAAATCACCTGATCCACTACATTCCAATTCATCCTGCAGACTTCTAGCAAATTCCAAATAACAGTCAATTAAACATCCATCAAGCATCATGTACCCTTCAATTAAAACACAAGTCTAACTTTCCCTTAAAAGGCCTTGTTTTGCATCAGTCATATTTGTTATCTAGATAATCTTCGTAAACCAGAATTACATGAACTCCAAAAACCGAATTGAAGTAGTTGTAATGTTATTCGCATGAAATGAAATGATAAACTCCACTTTCAATTATTTGAGTAGCATTCCCTCTTTTATATATACCAAACTATTTGTTCTGAAATTGTATTCTTTTTTTTTTAATTGTAGGGTGTTCTTGCTGGATTCATCATTGTACTGGCATTAGTCGCGTCAGTACTTGGGATCTCAAAGAGCTTGCCAGAATTGATAAAAGGTGTTGAAGATTAGTAATTTGTCAGTTTTGATGGTTTTTAGGTTATTAGTCATGTATGAAGTTACTCCTTGTAAATAATAGGCCATGATGAGAATTTAGAATAACCCAACAGAAACCAAGGTTGTTTTCTTGATTTGAATTTGACCGGTGTTTGATGACCTCAGATTAATAGTCGTCTAATTGGATTCTGCTAGAATTATACGGTAAAATGTTGCAGAGTATTTTGTTGGTAATCTCTGACGTTTCCTGTTGGTGTATAGACTAAACTGGTCCTCTAACAAGTATGATGCACCAACAAGTATGACGGATCGACAAGTCAGATGGACCAACAAGTATGATGGACCAATGATCAGAATGAACCAACGAGTAAGTTGAACCAATCCTCAAGAAACAGCTAAGAAGGGACTCACTATTGTCCAATAAATACAATGATGCATAAGACAAGGGAAAGTCTAATACCCGGGTGATGAAGCACTCCCAAAGCGAAGCATCCTATTACCCAAAGTGGACACTATAAATAGGTGCCCTCAAATTATCGTTCCAACATTACAATCACCACTCTTGCTACTCTCTCTCTAAACTATGATTATCTCTCTCATTGGAGGTTCAGTCCATATGAACTGTGGCGTACCATTCCTCCTACATACGAGGTTTGTGAGTTACCAATAGGGAATCGCCACCCGAAGGAGGTCTCTCCTTCGGTCCTCTCATTATTGTGTGTTGTTCCATCTTATTCGGTTTATCTCTGATCCATCAAGCATCCATCTTAGAAGAACCGAACCACTTCTGGTCCGGTATGATCCAAACTATTGCATCATCCATTAGCACGTCTGGTCGAGTTGACTCGAGCCAACTGCATCCCAAGAAGGAGCAAAAATACCCTTCGACATTTCCTGCATATATGCCATAAGATATGTATACATAGTAAGCTTCAAACTGAGCGTATATAATATTCCAGCCAACTCAAATGAACCATCATATATAAATTATCATTAGACAGTGTTTGCTTGCACTAAATTTTTGACCAAAGAAAACATGGTTTACTATACGCAACTTATAAATGTGGGTGTTAAAACCTAAAAGCAGGTGATTGTACTCTCAATCAAGAGTACTAAATCAACACAGAACAATAAATTTGGAGTTTTGGACCATAAATCATCAAATAGGCTTTTTTGCCAAAGATAAACTGGGTTATTGTGATGAAAAAAACAAACAGATTTAAGAACGAATTGAGCAAAAAGCATCACTAAATCAACAAATTAAAATTCTAACATGATCTGTACATAATAAGAACATGAAACAAGCCTGCTGTTACAAATAAATAAATAAGTGTGGTTGTATACAACAATTGAAGAGTGTTTCAGAAAGAATAAAGTGGAGACTAGAGAGAGTGAAAAATGTACTTTTCAATAATAAAAAAATGTGTAAATCTAAAGCGGCTACATCGAGTAGTATTTGTGTGTGCCAGTGCGGCCGTGCTTATACAGTTATACGTACAAGGATTAAACGATTAAACCCTTGATTTTCAAGTCAACGCTCAACATTACATGACTACAAGTCCCTTAAGCCCATATCCACTAAGCCCACATGTCTTCAAGTCGATATATAAGCTAAGAAAAGAAAATTAAAGAACAATGTTTACAACAACACTTAAACATATGTCATCAAGACATCAACTCATTATGACATCATGTATAAAAATTTGTACCAAAGATCGAAAATCTAATCATATATTTAATTAACATCCCCATCAATCTCATGGTTAATTAATAAGAATGTGCTTCAATTACCCATGACCGTTCAGAGAAAAAAACAAAGTTTTATATAATAGCTTTCGTAAATGAGAGAATTTGTAATAGATTTTGGAATCATCAAACAAAAAATGTGAGATTTTAGAAAACGTGAACTTAAAGTTTAAACATGTTTCACACATGTAAAATAAGTATATAGAAACATATTTCACACATGTTTATTAAAGTTATGTAAAATAATGAATGTGCGTAGTTGAAAAATAGATGACTGTTTTAAAAAATGCCATTATCACTGAGCTATTGTAATTTGGTTATGATCGAATTTTCAACTAAATGTTTAAACTATTGACTATTCTAGTAACTAGACCCGGCAAAATGGGCGGATCGGGCGGGTTTGAGTAACGGGTTAAAACAGGTACAGGTCAAAACGGGTGCGGGTCCAAACGGGTCATTTCAGTAATGCGGGTCAAACAGGTGCGGGTCAAAGCGGGTTGGGTGCGGGTCAACCCATTAAATTTTAAATAATTTTTCTTTAACATCTTTTTAAAATCTCCATAATTGTGAAAAGTATACTATTTTTTCAAGTTAATTATTTTTATATGATTTAAAATTAAATCTTCCTTTAAAATAATTGCTTGTACACAATATATGTCTATTATTATATATATATATATATATATATATATATATATATATATATATATTTCTGTTATATATCATCACAAACCTCAAATGTATTAAAATAATAAAAATCCATTTAATTATTAACAAATAACGCTCATAATAAAATAAATAAATAAGAAAAAGGAAGAAAAAATTAAAAGTTAATTAGATTATCAACAAATAATAATAATAATATAATAACTAAAGATATAAATAAAATATGATGCTCTATTGCTTAGTAAAAAAGATTTGGTGTTGCATATGTTAGGAATAAAAAGGATAAATAAAAATGTATGTCACTAAATATATAAGTACATGAGATGGCGTGGTAGGTCTGTGTGTGTATTAAAGCTCCAAATACCCAATCACTCAAAAGTGTGATTAAAAATAAGAGTAGATGTCATATGCAAGACCGCATGTATATTTTTTCAAAAGCCCAGTTGTACCCAATAAATGAAATGAGTTACCCAACTAAACCCAATTTAACTCATGCGGGTATGGATTACCAGGGGAACTAGTAACATTAGTGATAAGAGTCTATATTTGGATATAAACATTATAATTTGACCATTGTGATAAAAAAAAAAAAATTTAAGTTAAACCATCTAATTTTTTTTATTTTGTTTATGTATAGGGTCCGTCAGCATGATGGTGTTGGTGTTGGACCGGTTGCCCTGTTGGTGTTGGCGTTAGGTGTTGGTGTTGGAATAGAGAAAAGAGATAATGACCTATGGATGTAGTGAACTATGACAAAATGTCTATGTTATGTATTAATTTAATCAGAGGTCTATGTTATGTAACGAAATTACCAAAACTGTTTAAGTGAGGGGTAATCTACAGGTAGCCGGTTACCATCCAAAGGGATAATGACCTGTGAATGTATTGAACTATGACAAAATGTTTATGTTATGTATTGATCTAATCGGGGGTCTATGTTATGTAATGAACTTACCAAAACTGTCTAAGTGATGAATGTTATTTATTGTTTCCAACTCCTCCCGAGTATTTGAGAACTGGTATTTGCTTGTTTCCATTTAGTTATTTATTAATATCCCGAAAAGAGAAATGATGAATTCTGAGGTCAAGGGGATTTGATCTTTTCAGCTTTAGGCTTGTAATGCGTTCTTCTAAGTTTGTTGTTTTGTTGCTTTAACTAAAATCTAGCAATTAGTTATTCTTTCCCATTTCAATTATAAGTTATGATTCAAGAAGCCATGTAAGAATACGTCCCCTAGTCTCTCATTGTTTGTTTGTGTGGTTTGTATATGTACCAATAGATTTGTGTGTCAATGTGTATATGTTTGAGAATATATGTAGTGATTGGTTTCAGGTTCTTGACCGTATAAGAGATCGTAATCTTTAAATGCGATTTTAATTTTTGAGATATTTGATTTTTTGGTATATGATTGTGTTAGGGTTGATCGGAAAAATGGGGGAGTAGGTGGCGGCCAGAAGATATGAAGGTGTTTACAGTTTTTATATAATTACAGAACTTATATACATATATGTTTCCATAAGTCATATTTATTTATATATGTTAAATGAATAAATTAATTATTAAGATTAAAAAATAAAGGGAAAAAATTGGTGACCAGCTTTAGCCTGTAACATGCATCCCTTAGACAGTTTTGTTAAGTTCGTTACATAACATAGACCCCCGATTAGATCAATACATAACATAGATATTTTGTCATAGTTTACTACATCCACAGGTCATTATCCCTTAAAAAAATGGATGGTAACCGACTACCTGTAGATTACCCGGTAGCATGCATCACTTAGACAGTTTTGGTAAGTTCGTTACATAACATAGATCCCCGATTAGATCAATATATAACATAGACATTTTATCATAGTTTATTACATTCACAACTCATTATCCCAAAAGAAAATGTTATTAATATTAATAACCGATCAAACTTGCGCCACCTTCGCGCCTATTATGGAACTTCACGTTTTTTGTCAAGTATAAATTTGGCATTACTCATTTTGACTCGGTTCAATTACAATTTACAACTCCTAAGAAGTACTCTAACTCTCCTACTTTACCCATTTATTAGTCGATGATAAAGGAAACGAAATGATAAATGATAACTCTAGTACATATTATACAAATATATGATATGATGCGCACTTGTAATAGATTTATTAAATATTGTGGTAGGTTAACACTCCGGTGTAAACACTTTTAAAATAAGAACGGTGAGAACACTTAGAATCATCATTTTGATGCATTAAAAGTCCATAAAACTAACATAGTGCTTAATTAATTATTGTTATTTAAGTGTTTAACAACACATTGATCCGTCTAAATCGAATTTTTTTTTTGTGTACATCCATCTTGGATGCATATTCATTAATATGATGAATCCAACAAAAAACGAGATTCTTTCGATTTTAACAGATCAATATGTTGTTAAACACTTAAATAATGATAATTATAATTAGTTATGCACTATGTCAGTTTTATAGACTTTAATGCATCAAAATGTAGTTTTTAAGTGTTCTCATTTTAATTTCGTTTTCATTTGATCGTCACCATATTGTGTGGTATATATATATATATATATATATATGCGTCACTATCTTAAGGGGATTAGCAAGTTAATAAACAGAATAGGTCATATATAATGAGATTTATGTAACTAAAAAATTTATATTTCGAGTTCAATTTCTTTTTTTATTAGTTTCTCATAAAAGTTCAACAATGACTCGTAACGTGACGTTTGTTGATTTTGACTCCCAAACCTTATTTTCTTGTGTTCCTTGAAGGATAGTAGATAACGACTACACTGAAAAAGACCAAAACTTCATTCAAACCCCATTCCCCACCTGTTTTTCTCTCAACTTCCATCAATTCCATCCAAAATTCTTTTTTTTTTCACATGTTTTGTTCCAAAACATGCCCATTTTTTGTAATTGTGCTTCTAAGAAAATGAAAGGAGACATAATTTCACCCACCAGAAAACCCACAAGCTCAACATCTCATACCTCATCATCGTCTCGAAAATCATCAAAATCAGATCAAAATCCTCGTACACGAGTATGCACACCACTATCTCGTAGTAGCGAAAACAATAGCTACTACAAAGACTCATGGAAATCATCTATTTCCAGCGGAAGCTCAACAACTCTGTCGAGCTTCCGCGATTCCCTACCTCAAAACCCACATGTTTACGATTTCAAAGAAATCTTCACATCAACAAACAAATTCACGTCCATGAAACATTCATCGTCATCCACGTCAACATCTTGGCGGTGTGTGATCCGCGGAGACGACGTAATCGTCTTCCAACGAAAACTTCATCGTGCTATCGACGAAGCAGAGCTTCGCGACAGACTTATGATGATTTGCAGAAGCCATCACTCGAGTTTGATAAAACTCCGAGGGGCTTCAATATCTGGAAGTTATATATATCTAGTTTATGATTATATAAAAGGCGCTAGCCTTTCGGATTGTATTACAAATCCTAAAAATGTTAATTATAGTGTTTTGACAGGCTGGATGTCACGTATCCAAATTTCGGCTGATTTAGCGCATGGGCTAGAATACATTCATAATTCTACTGGATTAAATAAAAAGTTTATTCATAATCATATCAAAAGTAGTAGTATAATCGTTACGGAAAATCAAATTGAAGAATCTTTGTGTTATACTGCAAAGATATGTCATTTTGGTACTGCAGAGTTATGTGGTGAAACAAGTTTTGACGAATTGAATACAAAAAAAAATGTGAAATTTCAAGGGACTAGAGGGTATATGGCCCCGGAATTTCAGGAGACTGGGGTACCTAGTCAAAAATGTGATGTGTATGCATTTGGTGTAGTGATATTAGAAATTATGTCAGGTGAAGTGTGTTTGAAATATATTGTAGATGATAATGGGGCTTATAAAAGAGTGAGTTTGATTGAGACGGCTAAGACTGCGGTCGAATGTGGTGGAGTAAGACGATGGATGGATAAACGATTGAAGGATTCGTTTCCGGTGGATGTGGCTGACAAGTTTGTTAAGTTGGGTTTGGAGTGTGTTGATGAGGATCCGGATAAGAGACCGGATATGGGTTTGGTTGCAGGTCGGGTTTCTAAACTTTATTTGGAATCGAAGAGTTGGATGGAGAATATGGGAACGATTCCTCCTGATTTTACTGTTTCTATTGCTAGTAGATGATGATCGATTAGTGTAAATTTTGGTAAGTAATGTTAACGATTAATCCTGTCTATAGATAGAAACCAATTGTGTTTTTGTAAATGTTTATGACCATCTGTATTACTAATTTTGATGTAAGTATTGTTAACAAGCTACCCATAAAAATAATGTTATTTGATCTTGTCGTTAAGATTAGGTAACATATACATAATAAGTAGACTTTAGAACAATAATTTATAAATTATGTAATCATAAACTCGTAACATATAACTTACAATATATGAAACGTAAAGCCTTAAAATTTATGATCTAAAAAAACATAAATTGAGAAATCTCAAATAGCTTAATTTGTATTATTGATACAACTTTTTCAAGAGGAAAGGAAACTTTTATGACTTTAAATGTGAACACAAGGACATAGAGATATAGAATAACTGTGTAACTATACTTCCAAAACCTCGTGATCAATTGAGAATATAGCTCAAAGAAAATAATAGATGACTTGTCAATATCTTAAAAAATCTTTTGCAATAATAAAAGATAAAATAATGTACGTCTTGAGAACTCTATGCATTATCGTTTTGTAATGCTAACAAGCAATATAAGAATGGCTGAAAACCCAATTTAATTACTATTTGTGAAAGAACTGATCGACTTTTTGATATATAAAATCCTATAATTTCTTGAAACGAAAAATATACCAAATACAGCCGGTACCTTAAATCAATAATTTGGAGTCAAATTGAGGAAACACTAAAGGTACCATAAATCCATAATAGATAGGACCTCATAGAAGCTTGCGATCAGTTTAAGTGAAATTGTCCAGTTTTGTAAATTATTGTTAATAACAACAATATCACAATTTGATTAGCTATAAGCATTCTTTCTCCTCAGCATGTAGATTTCATTAATTTTACACAACAAAATGGATATTGTAAACACGTAAATGCTTTAATAGATGAGGAACCAGGGAAATCTGAGTCTTTGCCTCAAATTTATGTAAAGTGGTATTCCAGACTAGGTTTGAACAAAGGCCACATGTGTTCACCTGGACACTAGCTCAACAAAACAGATATTTTTTCGTTCGGAACACAAAATCATCTAAAGATCATCATACCAAACTTACGTAGCAAGCACAAAAAAAAATGCTACCTCATGCTTTAAATATGCCTACAAATCACTTTTTTACCCTACTTTTAAACTACCCGAACTAATCCAAAAATTTCTCTAGGCTTGATTCCAAAAAAGCAAAAGCCTCTACGGTGGACTAACCCAGATTGGCTCCTACAAATCATACTAAAATTTCACATACAAATCATCCTTGTTTAACATAAGGAATGTAGTATGTTGGAGACACCTAAGAGATGGTGGGGATTAGTGGATGGCTGATACCACTATAGTAGGGCCTACAGGGCTACACTGCTACAGAATAGTCATTTAATGACTTTGACTTTATCAAAGTCAAAGATCTTTGTAAAGATCACATACCATTTCATTACTACTTGAGATTCCTCTTCCCTTATCAGATCGAATTATTCAAATGAAAATTAAATAAAACAAAGAATAGATATTTTTAAACTACAACATATTGTTCATCGCTCTATGAGTTTCAAAATCCATGTATTCTCCACCCATGGGTCCAAAAGGAACACTAAACCCATACATGTTATCGAAAAATCTTTCATCCGGACCCATACCACCACCCATTGGTGGACCCCATGGGACCGGACCTGACATATTGGAGCCAGATGCTTCTTGGTTCATGCCTGGTCCAGTATGGTTTGATGGGGAATTCCCAGATGGTCTCTTGTTGCTTGACCCACCTCCTGTTAGAGCTATGGAATTTGACTGTTGCTGCTGCATCTGAAGTTGATTTTTCATCGGTGACTTTGGCCTAAGTGATTCAATATCTGGAGTTGTTAGCACAAGATGACCCGCTTCAGGTGGCGGGTTTCTTCCACCTCCTCCTTGCCAAACTTTCCCGTCTTTATCCGCAAAGTTCCGAATATATCCCTAATATTTCCAAAAGTACAAATAAACGATATTAGAAGGAGCAAACTAGCATGTTGAGCTAGTTAGCTAATGCATCAAAAGTTCAAAGTTAGGTTAATGACCCAACCTTTTTTTTTTTGAAAGGTGAATTTCATTTGATACTTTGTGTCGTGATTCGACAGTGTGAGGTCTAGCATACGTTGTCTTAACCGGGTCCGCGCTAGAGAGCTCCCTCGAAGTAGAAATGCCTAATTCAAATACCCGATTTGGGGGGGGGGGACCCCTACTATTCCGCCGAAGGCACAACGATTAATAGGGATAAACCCTTCCCCCTCGGACTTTGAACCTAGGTATACCCAAGCCAAGCCCTCATAAAAGGACTTCTTATGTCCATCCCAAGGCTTGAACCCATCTAACACGTTATTTATCCATTATTTTGAGTCTTACAAATATATAATCCATAAAACGTAATTATTATATGATAAAACCAATAATCCAATCAGTCGCTAAGAAAGCAACTTAAGAGTTTATAAGTTTAGGTGATTAGACAAAAATGGACCCATTTGATCCACTTCGTTGATTTTGTATATCACTTCCTTGATTATTTTTAATATTGCATGCTATTAATAGAGCTAAATCAAGACCTTTTCATATAAATGAGTTTAAAAGCAACCTCTGGATGGTATTTCATACTATAATGCATTTTCTGGGACATAAGTTTTCTTATGTCATAACATATGGAACAGAATGAGAACTTTAAATTTATAATGACCAAAACAAGTATATGATGTAAGAATCTAGGATATCAATACCCCGGACATACAAGCAAACTTGATAATGGTATGATCCGACCCACCCACCCACCATACTAGTTTGGAAGGGCCCTGCACACTACAAACAGGACAAGTCTTTTGACCTTTACTATGCAATTGCAAAGTATTCTGCTACAGCAAACTTTTCATAAACATACCAATCTCACAAGATAGAGATGGCAATATGACAGGTCAGGTAAGAAACAAGTTTGATTTGAAACATGCTCAGACAGGTTGACTTGCATACGCTTTCTTATCCATTTTATGGAAAGTATTGATGAACAATTAGCACACTAATGTTCATTTCCAAAACAAAATTATGACAAGAATAATCTAGATTTTTGAATAATCATGACAGAAGAGATTGTGTGCATTAAAAATAGATGTTGGGTGACTCCCCCGATTGACCCAATCCTTTCGATTCATTTCCCTTCTAAATAAATTTTTGGGTAGTGCCACCTCTATCAATTGGTCAACGCTAAGAGGAGAATGCAAATTGAGTTCTCATTCAAAGATCTTAATATCAAATTCAACTCTTACAAATTATGTCTTGATTTTCTATTAGGGGTAGGCATTGTTTACAAATGTATAAGCATTTTATAACAAATAACAAAAGAAACAATTATTAAGCAATAGCGAAAAAGGGGTGGGAAGAGAGTACCTCAGAATTGAAATTGGAGGAGGACAAGTCTTTACCAACAGTCAACCACCCAGCCCGTATATTATGGTCTTCCCCAAAAAGCTCAAGCCTGCGGCGTCCAAGCGAGAAGTGCTCAATAATGCGATACATGTCTTCAGGTTTTGCAGTAGACCCTGTATTTCCATTGGCAGATGTTTGAGAAAAAAGGAACATCTACATTGTGGACTTAATATTCATAGCATTTGACTTGTCACATATTTGAAGTAAAATTTGAACTGTTAATCATATGGATCTTTCATGGACATACATCCCTTATCATTCGAATCCAACCTTTCTAATTCTTTACCTTTTTAAATTTATTACATGGGTTTGTTGGGCAGTCTACTTTAAAAAATATAAAAAAAGCCATGGTAACATGTTTCATAATAAAATCTGATAACTATTAGAGAAAACTACGAAAGAGATCAACAAGCCTTTGATTATAGACCTGTTATCTCCCTTGGACCACAAATCAGAACTCTTTTTATGGTTTCACCACATCCTTAACTGAAAAAACATCTATGTGTTGCTGAGTTGGAATAAATATGTACTTAAGAACAATGAAACCAAGCCAATCATTGTGGAGAAACCTGCTTATCACTTAAAACGATTTCTTGGAACTAAAAAACATTTCTATTTAGTTGACAAAACCGAGAATGCAGAGAAAGTCCCGTCAAGAAAAGGAAGTAATATATACTTGCACAAATTGATGCTAAAAATGAGTTCCTAAGAGAAATTTATCCAAGTGAAGTGGATAAAAAATGAGTAACACATCTGACACTCAAACTAAATTGTGGCTAACAAACGAGCTCCTCAAAAGACAAGGGGATAAAGAGGGTGCAACTTAAGAGCTCATGGCTAGCATAAGCAAGAATAATAGGCGGTTTGTAAAAACACAAATCAGGCAACATTCAACTATACTGACCATATGGTGGCTCCTCGGCAATAATTACATCTGTATCGATATTGGCATGGATTATGTGACCATCAGTGCTTCGCCGAACAGTTCCTTTTATTCCCATCAAGCAATGCTCCTTAACAAATTACAAACAGTAGATAAACAGATAAGAAAAATAAGTCCAAATTTATAAGCAAAAGGGGTGTATCAACTACAAAAAGCAGCACTCAACGCCTTGTATAATTTGTTTCACCATAATATTTGTATAGCATAACTTTGGTGTTTCTAGAATAGCTTGTATTACTCAAAGATAGAAAATGATAGAGTAAAAAGTAGAGTCTATAATGACCAACCTTTGAACGCTGAAACAAAGTATGTGAATCATGGCGCAATCCAGGTGTTGCAGTCGTTTTGTTGGTTTTCACCCAGCATATATCTTCACATCTACGGAATCCCCACTACAATAGTACAATAAAATAGAATGATTGGAAGATCCCACCAGCGGTCAACCAAAAAGACTACTAGTTGAATTGAAAAGAAAAATGAAGCATAATTTTGCCATACCTTCTTTAGACACTGCCGACCCTGCTCAAGACCAACTCCATCACCAACCCAGAGGAAAACAAAAGATGGTGTGTCCGCTATTGCCTAGAGATACAAACACAAACATTTCAGAAATAATGCCAGAACCTTTTTTGATATACTCCCCTTCATTGCAAAAAAAGGGGGAAAAAGAAACAGAGCGCCATGAGTTGGGAATATCAAACTGAGTAAATTTTAAGTTAGCATCTACATGTTTTGCAAAATGGTGCGGATACATGGTACTTAAAAACAGTTTCCAAGCAGTGTACTATGACGGAAGCAAGGTGAACCATGGTATGCTTTCACCAATGGCCAAGGGAACATATATCATATATGCACACTTCTTAATTTAGAAAAATAAATCACAGCGCCAATTGTGTCAACACATCGGAATTTAAAAAAACAAAAAACAAAAAAAAACAGGGGAAGCATTATTACCTCGATCTTGAGATTCATTATTTCCTCAAGAGTCCAATAATCCATATGGTCAGTAACACCAGGAGCCCGATGAACATATTCCTCCCAAGGTGGGTCCACAAGAATAACATCAAACTTGGTCCCAAAGAACTCGGGCGATAAAACTTGCTCACGCAGATCACACTTGTAATACATGGGAGCAGAAGCAGAATTAGCAACAATTTCATCCTTCTTTTGTATAAGCTCCCTAAGCTTAGGATAATCCTCCACAACACTAGTGAGCTCTAATTCCCTAATAAAATTCTGGGGTCGCATACCAGTGTCAACAAAATTTTGGGAATAATCGTTCTGTTCTCCTCGAGAAGGAGCTTTACCTGGAGGGCCATTGTTTCTGGGAGGGACCCACCCACCAGGTCCCTTATCTTGTTGCTGCCCACGGCCCATGGGTCCTAGAGCATTGAAACCGGGACCCGGCATGTTTGGAGGCATGCCTCTTATGGGTCCGGGTTGGTTGAAATACATAGCGGAATTAGGTGGGGGACCTATATTTGGAGGAAATCTGGGTCCTGAAGGCCCGCCAGGAGGAACACCTGGAATCCCGGGAGGAACTCCAGGCCAAACAACAGGAGGAGAAAACGGTGGGATAAAGACGGCAGGAGACATTTGAGGTCCTGGACCGGGAGACATAGTAGGCGTAAGTGGTTGCAATCCACCAGGTGGTGGCATACTGAGTGGCCCAAATGGTGAACCCATCATCGGGACTTGCATGTTGACTTGTTGACCATCTCTTCCTGATGGCCGCACCCTTCCTCCTCTCCCCATTCTATTGTTACTTTTATTACCTTGAGAAGGACCTCTATTAAAGGAACCTGGATCTTGGTAGCCATGAGACGGTTGTGAATCATTACTTGAAGATTGTCCTTGCCAACCACCTGAACGATTGGGTAAGTTACCACGCTGCCCTTTACCTTTCCCTCCCTCAATTTCATCTGCATTTCTATCATCTCCATATCTATCTTTTGAATCTTCAACAGATTGATCGTCATCATTTGGTCCTGTTTTTACATCAGATTGCTCATTGACTTCGTTTTTCCTCCCATAGTTGAAAGGCTTAGTTTCAATCTCTATCACATCATAGTTATCTTTTGAAACACCATAACTTGATGAGGTTTTCACAGCATCCGTCCGATTCCCATCCTTTCTACCACCAGGACGACCCATATGTCTTTCCGTTTCAGCCCTATCACGACCACGTCTTTGTGATGGTGACTCCCAATCTCGCGTGTAGTCATAAGGGGCATCACCATCTTTCATTTCTTTGTCAGAAAAGGCCGGTTGCCTTCTTTTCCAGCTGTCATCCCTCCCTTTTGATCTTTCCTCTCTGTAACCATCTTTTTCTGGATCCTTCCTTCTATAACTGCTGCTTTTATCTAAATCTGACTCATTATATTCTGACTCATAATGACGCCTTGCACTTCTCTCAGGAGTCCTTGACCTAGTAGAGCGGTCAAGGTCTCTTCTACCCCTATCCCTTATCCATGTACTGCCTTCTTCATCAGCATTATATGATCTTTCACGGCTTTCAACTGTATCGACTTTCTCCTTGGCTGGCATATCTTCAAGATTAGCGGGATTTTCTTCATTTTCTTTCTCAATAACTTCTACATTTTCCTTACTCTTAATCTTCTCAGGTTCACCTCTTCTATCATCTTTTTCATGGTACTTGGGACCTTTATCACCCTCGCGCTTCATGTCTGCTGACTTTCCACCCCTTTGAACAGGTTCTTCAACACTTGCATCATCCCACCTTTTTCTTCCATGACTCTTTTCTCGACTACTATCTTTTCTGTCAGAGTACTTGGAATCTTTTTCATGCATCTTTTCAATCTCACCATCATGCAATCTTTCATCTCTAACCTTACTTCTATTATGTAAACTTTCACGGTCAGACGTCTTTGAAGCCGTCTTTCTTCTCTCACTTCTTTCACCGCCATCATGTCTATTCTCACCCTCCCCATCCTGATACCAATTACTCAAACTCTCCAAAGCACTCTCGTCTTGTTTCTTTTTCAACTGCTTTGCTCTCGACTCTCTTCGTGACTCATACTCATCCTCCTCACTAACTACCTTACCAGAACCACCACCTGGCCTCTTCCTACTCTCGTTTTTATCCTTTCTCCCACTATTCTCCAACCCTTCAGCCTCCTCTCCACTTCCCGATGGCCTCGACTTGCCCGAAGACCTTCGTTTTCTCCGCTCATCCCCTTCCCAAATATCGTCATCTCTACCCCTATCACTCCTACCACCTGAACTGTCATCTACATCCCTTCTTGCCGAACTTTTTACACGTTCAGGTGAACCCATCTTATCTTATATAACTACTAATAACCAAACAATACACACGGAAAATACTACAGCCGCACCATCCTGAAAAATAACATAAAAAGGGACACTCAAAAAAGTCACCACAAATGAACAAATTACTCTCTTCCAGAACTGGAAATTCATAGAACAGCAGATAGAATTATGTACATATATAAACTCAATATAAGAAATAAAAACACACCAAGACACTACTCTTTAAAGATGCAAAGCATCTTCATTCCATGTACATATCACATTCCATTTTTTTCTACATAAAAGGCATTTAAAATTCTGGATTGAAATATAAAGGGAGGAGGTTAAAGAACTATATTGTATTTTAGGGATGTATTCGGGTAATATATGCAATAGAAATTATAGACTTAACTTCACCATTACAGTTAATAAATAATATTTCATATATGCAAGATATATATATATATATGTGTGTGTGTGTGTGTGTGTATAAACAAGCTAAGATACTATTTCGACGCATACGATCAAGTTAAGCGATCGATATTCCAGGTTCGAACATAAGTATGTAACAAAGTTTTCAATTTGAAAGAAGATAGATATAGACTTGTATATATATATATATAACAATATTATAGAAACTGGATGTTAGTTAATCTAAGTACTTAACAATGAACTATAGTGTAATCATAAATAACATAAAAATATCAGAATTTATATAACCTAAGAGGAATATAAAAACCCTAATAAGTGAATTTGGATTGAAATTAAAAAAAAAAAAAAAGATAGTGATTCTAAGCGGTAAATAAATTATAGAATTAACTTCACCATTACAGTTAATAAATAATCGTGATTATAAAGAAAGAAGAAGTACCTGCGAATTGAAGAGAAAAAAATAAGGAGATGTGCGTCTGGTGTGAAATTTAGAGGGATTTGAAAAGAATGATAGCAGCAGGTAAAAAGAAGTTCGGGTTGCTAAGAATTGGGGCGGGCGGGTAGGCCGTAGGCGCGGTTGATTTTGTGGATCTTGTATAATTAGAACCCTAACTTTGTTAAAAATCTAAAACTAGCTTATATATAGTTTATATAAAATATTGACAAAATTGAATAGGTGATAGAAAATGTGAAAGATTGTATAGAATTTATTTATAAATTTTTGAAAGGAATAACAAAACTTAAAAAAAAAAAAAAAATTAAAGCGATGGTGACAATGTGACATATCAATATTATTTTAATTTGTTCATGTCTATAATTACTATATGCAATATGTGAAGGACTAAAATTCATATAACAAGCTTTAGCCATCTATAATAAAGATATAAAATTTATTATGCAGTGTATAACCGTATCATGCAAAAATTATTATAGATGATTAAAATTTGGTGTAGATTTATCACTTCTCAATATACATTGTAAATATTAATTATTAAAGGATGGTTAATATATATGTTGAGAAGAAAAAAAGTTAAATATTTTAGCATACACAAAATTATAAATGTTAATTTCATATACAAAGGATGGTTAACTTAATATATACAAAGCATTAAATTAATAATGCATGATTATGTTAAGTAACCAAAATTTTATATAATAACATCCGTTAAATTGCTATACCGTTAAAGCCAATGGTAATGATGGTGGCATTGTCTAATTGGTTAATTTTGTATCCTGTATTATTTTTCAGATTTTGTTATGTCGGATCTAATTTGAGTTTTTTCTTTCTTTCGATTTTTGTTGGTTTTTTTTATTACGGATTACTTTTTGGTTTCCTGCACACATTTAACTAGACACATTCATGACAAAATAATTTTTAACTAGTTAAATGGTTAAAGGTTGAATTCAAATATCTTAAAATAACGTAACCGCTTCGATAAAACAATTGCGGGGTTTACTAGTTAAAATTAAAAGTCATAATAATAAAAATAATAAAATTACAGGGGCTAAAATCAAACACATCAACTTGATCTCCAAGATATGATATGGCTGCTTGACTTTGCTTTTTCGTACTCCCCAATAGACTCGACCGACCGACTCACCGACCATTTATATTATGTATCTTTTCCTGTTTCTCTTCATATAATAATTGTATATACGTATAATAACCATTCATTCATTATATAACTGTAGTGTAAATTGTAATCATCGTAATAATAAAAAGTGAGGGTTTGAGAATGGCGGCTTGGAGGATGCAAAGGCGATTACTTTCCCTCGTCAGACAACCTAATATTCCCCCCTTCCGTACTAATGGTCAGTCAACCTAATTTTGGTTACGAGCTTATATATATAATATATATATATATATTTTACTTTTTGAGCTTATTATTTTGTTATGTGTATTCATTTCTTTGTTGCTGCCGTATTGATCAGGCTCGCCCAAGTTTACTTCATGTCTTTTTTTTCTTTTTTTTTAATTATTTAAAAAATTCTATCGTTTGATACTTTTTTACTAATTGTTATTATTACTTTATTAGCTTCCTAATATGAATGATTTGTTTTAACGAAATTTTTGGGAATGTAATCAACTGACAGAAGGGATAATAAGTCTCAGATAGAACATGAACTCAAAATATAAGCGACGTTAGCACGTCTAATATGCCTCTACTTGTATTTCCGCAAGGAAATTTGAAATAGGAATTTTGTTTGCATTGATGATTATTAGTTCAAATTCGCCTAAGATTTAAAAAGTTTTCAATCGACTTAACCATCCCGAGTGTGTGTGTTTGTACGTTGTTTTGCGAAAAATAATGAATTGAATTGAAAAATAATGAATTGTTTTACGAAAAATAATGAAAAAAGAAATGATTATATTTGATGCAGAATGTAATAGTAATTATGTTTGGTTTAATGATTTTAACGGGAATGGATACAAATTAATAATGTTAAATCATATTTTTACAGATTCATCGTCACAGTTTAAATCTTCTGTGAACTCACTTATCCGTGGTGATCATTTCATCAAAAGGCAAACCAGAACGTTTTCAGAAACCAGTGCTCCATCTTTAAAGAACGCCATAGAACATGCAGCTTCTAGTAGTTCAAACAAAATTGAGAACTCGGTGGCTACTGATCCGCCTAGGGTCACATATACTGCTAATTCCCAGTTAAAGGTATCTCCTCGACATGATCTTGCCATGATGTTCACCTGCACAAAGTGTGACACGCGATCGTTGAAGACAATTTCTCGTGAATCATACGAGAAGGGTGTGGTGGTGGCTCGTTGTGGTGGTTGTAATAACTACCATCTGATTGCTGATCACTTGGGAATATTTGGTGAGAAGTGTAACATTGAGGATATTCTAGCTGCTCGTGGTGAGGAAGTTAGGAAAGGAAATTCGGATACTTTGAATCTTACACTTGATGATCTGGTTGGGATGACAAAATCTTCAGGTTGAGATGTTTCTTTTCATTATATCGATGGTTGATATATAGCAGTATGCGTGACTGTTTCTTAATTTTATTCAACGGTATTGGTCTTAGATCAATATTAGTAATGGGTTGTCAATGTGATAGTCTGGTAGCAATGTGAACTTTGTTTTATGTTATTGTGAAATAAACGCCGATCAATAACATGTTTCTTTTGAAATTTTGAAAAGTTAAAAAAATATTACTATATGTTACTTTTGTCTATACCCCTTTCGTTATATTATTTCTTTCTGATCTTGGTTCTTCACTTCACGGGTCTTATTTGCATTTCTTTTAACTTCAAGCAATAACACATTCAATAAAAATTTTCATTTCTTACAGCATGTAATAGGAAATGGTTATGATAATTTGAAATTTTTTAATTGGAAGTGTACTCTGTAAACAGTTTTGGCCAGATAATGGAGTTAAGTCTGTCTGTTGCACAAACATTACGGCTTATTATTACATTACGTCTTTTAATAACAAGACGTGGACGGTAACAAATGATAGGTTTTTTGTGGTCTGGACCCAGTGCTACTAACATGAGATTTTAAGTCAAATGAGTTCTAACTCCATCGCATATCTAGTTTTATATGAGCTCAATTATAGTAGGTAATGTTGGCATGATTTGATTACTTTTAGAATCTATAACACTGATCTTATATAATGATGGAATTTTTTTTGTTGCTGATGGATTCATAAATGGGGATTAGGCTTTTCTGGAATCCATTATTAGGAACGGGCAGATGGGTAATTGGGATTGCAGGACTAGGTAAGGGTTTGGAGATGCTGATACGAGTCTATATCCCTCTGTATCTTTGGTTCATACTACATAGTGGCGATATTACTGTTAAAGTAGGTCCTTCCGTTATAAGGTTTTTGGTTCTAGTGTAAATGTGGGATAGCGTTGTATAGATTGTTCATACACTCATATGGTCTATATTAGTTACTGTCACGGGGTTGAATTTTTGGCGAGAATTACTGAAGTTGATATGGGCCTATGAGAGCCATGACTTTCACCTATTGGAAGTAAGTGGGGATACTGGTTTGGGCTTATTCAAAAGAAAATGGTCATGGCTGCAAATCAAATTTACAGCTGATGAATGTGCTCAACCAACACCTGTTCCGTAAATTTCGTACGTGGACTATTGGTTGCCCTGACTAGTTTTTAGTGCAAAAAAGACCAACGACGACCCTATCCTAGAGGAGAAGAAGGATATTACAAACAATGCTACTGGGCTTGGGATAGTCTAAATATTTTTATATAAGCAGGACTATAAAATTAGATTTACAGATTCTGAATTTGGCAGATGCTCAAAGAAATAGATTTGCTTGGCTGTTGGTTACTCATAAAGTCCAGCTGCTGCAATTGAAATGAGGATGTTAATGGATTCTCTCATTTAATTAACAGATGTTATTCAACTGCTTCTGCCTTGGATTCATAGTGCGGAACAGTAGGTTGGATTCATAGTGCGGAACAGTTTCTGTTTTTACTTCTTGAAAGCATGGCCACTCAAGAAGTTGAAGCTGACGAGAAATGAACATGAGATCCTGTCAGGAAAGTGGTTACTCAAGTCACCTCAACCACCCGTGTGTTAAGAAACTGAAGTAGTCAGCATCCAGTAGTGATTTGTAGTCATATGGGTGGAATCTACAAAAAACCGAAGAAGTACAGCTGATGGAGTCGAAATAGTTGCAGTAAAGTCCTTTGGTTTTGCGGTTTAGATGCTATAGCACACTTGTAAGATGGAGGGAAATAGCAGAAATGGATATTAATATTATTATGGGGGTGGTATTAGTTTAGTATTGCAGATTGTTTCTCACAACATATGATACATAATGGAGATAGAATCTGCAGTTCAAAATGCTCAATACCTGTCCGTTAGTATCTATACACACTGATGTTAAATAGTGATGGTATGTGTATTTGCTACTGGCGGAGTAATGGATGCCTAAACGGGGATGTGGCTTCTCTGCAATTTATTATTTGGAACGGGTCAGATGGGTAATTTGGTATTGCAGCACTAGCTAAGGGGTTTAGAGATGTGGATATGAGTATATGACTCCATGTTTACCCAATGGATGCCGCTTGAAAATCACTATTTGATCAGGAAATGATTTTTTTTATGTCATTAAGTAGTTAATCATATTGAGATATCCTTCTTAACGTGATAGGTACATGAAGTTGTTTTTATGACATTGTTGAACCAAGGAGACGGATATTTGGATAAGTTAGAAGTATATAATCTTATGCTCAGTTTTTCTATTTTTGTCTGTGAGATTACAATCTTTATATTTGAGAGTTCAGTGCAGATATAAAATCTAAATGATTGTGTGAATAGATAGGCTTCAAATGCAACTTACTCATTTTAGTTTAGATTGTGTAACTACATAGGTCCAAATGTCTTGGTCTTTGTCAAAGCTGGTTTAAAGAACATTGGGGCATGATTAGAGTACAAAACTACAAAAGGTGGAGCTGGGTCGAGTTAAGTGTCATTTCAGATGGTTGATGATTCTGTATATTTAGAATTGAGTATAGACAAGAAGCTTTAGGATTCGAATGTGGTCTCGTGTATGTAGAGCTCCCCTTCATATTTGTGGAGGTGTCATAAGCCTTTGTGCATAGTGCCCGCTTAGCAAACTGAGGCAGTGGCATTCCAAGAGGTGGTCAATGCACCATCTGAACCTCTACAGAATGTCCCTGGAACTGAATTGTCCCACACCGGATCACTTGTGGGTGATTCATAGGTGAGCTTTCTGCCACTGCATTATCCTAAATACATGTCCACCTGCATCGCTAACCAGGCCAGATGACCCCAGCTGCACTTGAACAGATGGCCGAAGGCCGGATCAGGTAATGCAGTAGCTCCAGATTCCAACTAAATCTGGGGTGTATATTTTTGTTTGCTTTTTAAAAACCCATCCAGCATAAGAATTCAAGGTCAAGTCATGGTAGCCTGTCTCGAATGGTCAGGTAACATACCAATGCGATACAATAACTAATGCTTTATATATAAGAAGATTATTTAAGATATATGGATATTATTACTCAATACTCAACTATAACTACGTGTAGTGGGGATTAAAGTTTTCACATCAATGTATATTGTTACAAGTTACTTTATTTAATCGTTAAGTTTAGTGATAATACTAGAGCGTGACATACGATTTTTAGGGAAAGTTGGCAGTGTTATGACTCTTAAACGAAGAAGCATTTGAAATTTATAGGAAGTAGTATATGTTTTATTCCTTACAGGATACGGAGGGCATTTAAACTTGAAAATTTTAGTTACTTATGGAGATTATGCAACGCCGTTCGTACTAACTACTATCCGTCGAAAAAAGATAAAACATATCAAAGTTTTATATACTTTTGTGATTTGAAGGATTTTGGTACCATTCATCATCAATTGTATTACTCCTTACTGTATAATACTTGTTCAAAACATATATGCATTGTCGTTCTCTTTTGTAGATTCATTAGAGTGACAAGGGTAAAAGTTGTCAATGATCCACTAGTAAGACATTCGGGTTTTATCCATGAGGTAAGGATTTTATCCTCATTAATCCCATTTGATGGGAGCCTTTTGGGATCTTTCCTTAGATGTCTTCTAATTGATAATGTATATATCGGGTTGAATAAAGACAACTAACTACTTTATAGTGCCCTTTAAAAATAAGAATAAAAGTTAATATCAATTCCAGTGATTAATTGGTTTGCCGAATGACCTTTGGCCACAATGGATAATTTATCAACCAATATGCTATGTGTTCTAGACAAAAATAAAAGTAAAAAAATAATCGATTTTTTAGTAGATGGCGTATAAATCTTTCAACAATATTATGTTATTGTTCAAAATAATTTATAAAAAGAAAAAAGGTAAAGTGAGAGAGAGAACAAAAGATTCTTGAGCAAAAGAAAGACCACCGGGTCGAGAGTTTATAAAATGACCCATTGTATCTTGTATGGGTTTCATTTGAAATAAATTTTCAAAACTCATTTTCGTAACCAAACCTCTTTATGAAAGTGGAATCCAAATCCCATCAACAAATGACTGCCAAAAAAAATGATATTAGTGACAGTTTAATCTATTACTTTTTTCTCGTTTAACACTTATCAACATATTGTGGTTAGGAGAAATTTTTCAAAAGATTGGTATTGGTAATGAAATCACTTTTAAGTTCATGTTTTAAGTGAGAATAATAATGACTTTCTAAACAACACCCTTGGAGGGTTTAGACCATGCATAAGTTAATGGGTTTCAAATAAAAAAAATATATTATATATTCAACATATTAATAGCTAGTTAATTATGTTCCAACATTCTAAATCCAATAATTAATTAGGATTTATGTTCAAAAAAAAAATAAAATTAATTAGGATTGAATAGAAATGCATATGTTGTTCAGGGAACACACAATACTTTTAGGTGAACAATCTCTATAACACATTTCGATGTTAATGTATATTTAAATGTGATAAGAATCATACAACCAAACTATTTCTATGCTTGTTCAATATCATATCATAACAAAGTGACATTAACCAAACACAAAAACCATTACGTCTACCAACCGCCCGTCATAAATTGCATAAAAATAAGTCTTACATTTAAGACTTATAATAAGTTAAAAAACACTATCAAAAACACACAAAGTAAATTGGAAAATGACACAAAACCCGTATACAAACTCCATTTGTCATCACTAAAATTTGAGTGAATTGAAAGTCAAAAATGTAGTTATGTAGGTTTGACTATTTGCAAACATGTTGCAAAATAGACACTTGGAACATATAGTTACAGATTGTATATATTGTAGGCTACTGTATAATATAAATTAAGTTTCTAGTGGCCCAAGAATCTTTATGGTTGATGCACCCATGATCAATGATTAAGATAAAAATTGCAATTTGCAAACGTGGGTGCTACATGCTTAGACGCGTTGCTCCGTTATTATGGGTGCTAAATTTCAACAAGGGGTGACCATCAACGGCAAATCATGAAAGTCTACTACTACAAGTGTACTAATCGTAGGTTTATGATGTACGGAGTAATTTATATTTATGTTCATATTTTAATCATAATAAGGGATTAAACTTTAAACATAAATTATACACTATATAATGTGTTTTTTAACATAAAAATACCCTATATGTTTTGAGCATACCACGCACCACCAAAATGTCTTAGTTGTCATACAGACTAATGTTCTTATATATGGTCTTATATTGGAACTCACTAAATAAACTTCTTAGGAGTGTGTGAAGGTTCGAAAATGGTCACATAATATGTGATTAGGGATCGTACACATATGAGTCAAAGATTATTAGTTTTTTCTAGATAATTTGAACTTGAAGTATCTTGTATGTTTACCCGTTTACATACAAAATATCTATATATATAAACATATATACAAGACCCTCTAAAGTCTAAATGATCATTAGAAACATAAATAACTATTACCATGGGGATACTAACTAAAGCCTTTCTAGCTAGTGCATATTAATAACTTGAACCCAAGAGGAAAGCATAAAAGTAACCAACTCGTTTAAGAGTCTCATTTAACTCATCTTATGGTCAACACGAGAATAAAGGTAGTATATTGTAACATATATTAATTGTTACAATAATAAAAAAAAAGAAAAGAAAAGAAAAGACGTAACATATGTATTTTAAGTGTCGATAATAAACTTGCATTGTAGATGATGACAATATGAGGTTTGAGATGATCTGTACATTTTTTACTTCACACATAAGATACAACGACACTTGATTTGACATAAACTGGATACATTAGCTTCCTTATGTGCTTAGATTCTGCAGAGTGGGGCAGGTTCCCCTTCCTTTTCGT
Source organism: Erigeron canadensis (assembly GCF_010389155.1). Lineage (NCBI taxonomy): Eukaryota > Viridiplantae > Streptophyta > Magnoliopsida > Asterales > Asteraceae > Erigeron > Erigeron canadensis. The sequence continues at coordinate 32,063,483 of NC_057761.1, read as the reverse complement.
TCAAAATTCGCCCCCTACACCACCCCTTCTCTCTGATCGCCCAAAAATCCTTCCAGGCGGAAAAAACCTATCCCCCACTTCATCCTTTGACTTCTCTATCAACCCCTCTCTCTTACTTTAAGATCATTCTTAAAGGGAAGGTGAAGAGTATACGTGAATGGAGATAATAGATAGGTGAATTGTTAAGGTACATAGGTGATAGGAGAAGGTGAAGGGGAGATAGGTGAATGGTTTAGCCTAGGTGAAAAAATTGATGTGGGTCCACTTTAATTTATCTATATTATTTGTGTTATTTTGTTTTATTTTGATTGGCTACATTGTGAGGTATAAAATAAAAGTGGGGACCAAATGATAGGTGAATGGTTAAAGGGAAAAGTGGGAAGGGAAAGAAATGAGAAGGTGATGCTGAGGTGGCATGAAAAAGTGTAGGTGAAAAGGTCAACGATTACGAATGGTCTAACACTCCCCAACCAATTACTTATATACACTTGTCACAAGTCTCTCACCCTTTGCAAGTAGCCCCACTGCCCTCTTTTTCTTACACTTTCCCATGATGATGTGGCGTCAAATGTCACAAGTCCCCTCTTTACAAGTTGCCCCATTCCTTATAGCCTTAGTTCTGGTTCTTCGGGTGTGTTAGCATTATTATCCATGCGATGATGAGCCTACTCATGTTACTAATATCAATTAAAGATTTATTAATAGAAAAACATTAATTATTCGTTGAAAAATATATATCTGCAGTGTTGTATTCATTTAATAGAACTTAATAGGTACATGCGCGATATGGCGGTGTAATAGTGGCAGCGGTGGTGGCGGGGACGGGTGTGTAACATTCGTGACTTTTGATCTTATTTGACTTGTAATTAAACGTAATTAAACGTTAATGATTTTCATGAATAAATATGAATAATGAGCGTTTTGTCGAGTTTTGATGTGACGTTAAGTTTAAATTTGGTTACGGGTTTGTTTTAGCGATTAAAGGATTAATGAATAGCTATTTGTCGAAATTAGCGAAGTGGGAGCCCACTATGGACTCCCCTAGGCCGGCCCCTCTCTCCACCCACATACCCAACCATTCATTCATTTTCCGTTATCCCTTTCTTTCACTTATCTCTCTCTACCTTTACTCTTCTCCCTCTCATTCAATTTCCTTCTTCAACCACCAACTAGAAATCATCATAAATCCACCATAAAGATAGCAAATCTTGTGTTTTAAAAATTAATATAACTAGATCTAATAACCCTAATAATAATCATCTTCAACATCCAAGAATTTCCAAGCTTAAAAAGTATTATTCCATTTTGTGCCCAAAATCCGAATTTGCAAGTATTGGATTGTTTTGGTAAGTTAAATCTCTCCCAAATTCATCATTTTATGTTTGTAATTATGTTTTTGATCTTATACAAGAGTTCTTGGGTCAAATTTTGGGTCAAGACTCAAATGGGTCAAGAACTAGGGTTTTGGTTATGTAGTTAGGTCAAGATCCAAATTGAGGCTTGTTGGGATGAAATGAAATGAATTTATGGGATGGGTTATGTTTAGTTATGTCCAAAATAAGTTATTTACACTTGAAATTGGATCTTGAAGCTCCTTAAGTCGAATTTGAAGTCACTAGGGTTTCTTAGAATTGCAAAATGGGTAAAAATGATATTTTTTTGCTAAATTGTGATGTTTGATGCTAAAATTGGGAGTGGGTTATGTTTATTCACAATAGATATGTCAAACATTACTCAAGATGAATTAATACTAAACAAGATGAACTAGTCACAACCAAGATGAATTAATACTAAACAAGGTGAATTAGTCACAACCAAGACGAACTAATCATAACCAAAATGAACTAGTGACAACCAAGATGAACAAATCAGAACCAAGATGAACAAAATCAGAACCAAGATGAATAAAATCAGAACCAAGATGAACTAGTTAAAAACAATTATGTAAAGTCTTGGTTTGTTCTAGGATGACTTGTAACGTAAGCTATGATGTGATGATTTAATGTTGATATAAATACATTGATAGGTCGTGATCATTGGCGGTTGGACATTCTTGGATCGACCTAAATATTTATAAATCGATTCATAACTTGACGATACAAGGCCAAAGTGAGTCTCGTAGCCCCTACGTTTATCTTATTTTGGGGTGAAAAGTGTACTCGTTATTAAACGGTTGTCGGTTGATTCACTTGTTATAATATGGAACGAGACATTGAATGCTTACTTATTTTGCTTGTTTTGCTTGTTCACATGATTGTATATGTTTATGATTACGCATTGTTTATCATGTAAGTCGTGTCGGTTTATTACGCATTATTTATTATGTAAGTCGTGTCAGAACGTATTTTACGCATTGTTCATCATGTAAGTCATGCCGGTTTATTACACATTATTTATTATGTAAGTCGTGCCTGGAAACGTATTTTACGCATTGTTCATCATGTAAGTCGTGCCGGTTATCGCTATTATTAAACGTAAACGTTGACTTGTGATGATTTGTGTGAACGTGATTAGGTATCCTAAGCCTCGTGTATCGTTAACGATTGATATCCCGACACTTGATTTTTATTACTTAAACCTATGAACTCACCAACTTTATCTTGACACGTTTTAGTACACTTTTCAGGTGAACAAGTTAATCAAAGACGTATTGGATGATTACTTGCTTTATTGAGCTAGGATTGGACTTGAACTTGGACTTCATGGATCCGTGATTCATAGTTCCCGATTAAGGGTTATGCTTAGGATCATTTACTATCTTTTGAACTATTGTTTTGTAAACGTTTGATGGGTGTGCTCCTTATGCATTTTTGTATGATCCGGTATTTGTAATTGAATGATTTGTATGGATTGTCCTATCCTTTAATGCATCTAGACTTGTCTCTACTTAATTTCTATGTCGTGTTGTGCTTAGTATGTAACCCTCATGTTTCCGCCTTGTTGGGGTGTTACAGGGTGCGGTGGCCTGATTGCAGTAGCGACGGTGGTGACGTTGCGATGTAATATGACGGTAGCGACGTTAGTGGCGGTGGGGTAGCAACCGATGGTGATAATGGACGGTGGTGCCGTGGTGGTGGTGTTGATGTGTGTGTATGTGTGAGAAAGAAAAACATGATTGTGTGTCTTATGTTTGTTTGATGTGTTAGGGATGAGTATTTTGAGAATATTTATAGAAATGTTTAATTTGCTCAAAATAGGTTAGTTTGTTTTATAAGATGATATATAGTTAAAAATAAAAAAATAAAAAATATATTATATCTGGGTATATTAATTGTTTGAAGATTGAAGAAATGTCTAATTTCCATCAATGACAACAATATACAGAGGGAAAAAAAAACATGTCCATAAAAATTACTCCTATCATATTATACTAGTTATATTCTACTTAATCATTCTTCCAGAGAAAGCTCAAATTACAACAATTATAATTATATTTAATTAACTTTGGAACCATCAAACGTATGAAAATAATTTAATCATCATGAAGTCGAATATATTGTGCGCTTGTTTAATTTTAAAGTTATATTATAACATGTGTGATGTCCTGATGTGTCATCTCTCAAACTCGCTTTCAAAGACTTTCCCTCCCTAACTTTGTCCCCTACAGCCTCATTTCTTTCCATATATATATACATATCATTTTATCATAATATTATATCATATCATTAGCGACAAAAAATAAGTTTGGTAAGCCAAAATTTGGCTGTCTATATATATCGTCATTTTATATTTTCATGCCATTTCATTCCCTCATAAATCTTCATAAAATTTTTCTCTTAGCTTCATTATGAGTTTGTTTAGAGCCTTGTAGTTTTGGACTTTATCAGAAAATCGATACACATTACTATTATACCTAAGGTATTACTTCGTTTCCTTATCTTTTTCTGTTCTTTTATAACTTGTTCATGATGCTCGTTGCACTCTTCGCGAATTTTAAATTGTGGATTGCTCTTTCTCTCGTCTTATTACGTTGAATTTAGCTTCTTAATTAGGGTGCGTTTAGTTGTGAAAAATATTTTATAGTTTTTCCATTTTTAATTTTCTAGAAAATGGGCAGAGCTTTTCATATATAGAAAACAAATGAAAATTTTAAAAACACGTTCAAAATTATAAATGGAAAACAATTTGAGGTTTTCAAAATTTAAAAAAAAATGAAAAATAAAAAGTGGGAAACAATAAAAAAGTGTTTTCTAATTTTTCAAAGAAAAGTGGAAAATAGTGCTTTTTGTTTTCATGGAAAACATTTTTGAAAAATTATGATTTAAGCATATGTTTTGTTTTTTAAGAAAACAAAATAAAAATCAAGGGATGTTTTCTCGAACTAAACACACCCTTGAATTCTTTGAAATTTGGATTTCTGATTCTAAAATTTTTTTCATGGTACAAGTTTCAAATAGTAAAAGGTTAATCGTTGGATTCAATTTTCTAGCTTTTTATAGTAAAGACCATCTATGTTCTATACTTTAGTTGGGTCTACTTTGGTTCTATGGCTTATTTTTGTTATGTTTAATGTATTTTTATTTTTCCATAATTTTTTATTACGAACATATGATTTTATTATCCTTGGTTATTATGCAATCAAAACTAAAACAGCTTATAATTCCAATCCCAAAGATAACACCCATTTCCCGATTATTATTGCCATATAAGATCATTGATTTTTGTTTGTTTTTTTCCGTCACTGTTACGAGTATTTAGATATAATAGCAGTATCGTTATGTTGTTTTATGTGCTGAATGAACAACGTGTAAGAAAGAATTGTTATACATATATGCTACTTAATTGATAAAACATCGCATTTGTGACGCTTTTCCATGTTAAAAGTCAGTTTTAGTTTTTTTTTAAGGGAAAAAAGATATTTAAAGATCTTGAATAGATTATTGCGTTTAATTATTGTGTTTGTAAAATCCAAATAATCAAAAAAAAAAATTTGACTGGTGTTTTGATAAATTTAACGCAATTTAATAGAACTGATTATTTTCATTTTTATTTATTTTTTATTTTTGATGAACAAAGAGTTAATAATTAGTTTTAGCATTCGAGACACCACAATGACATCCAATTGAGCAGTATGTGGAGCTCGAACCATGCATGCCTGGGATGAAACCCAGGACTTTCGAAAACCCCCTAATAATCCGATTATTGCATTCTAACATGTTTTCTTAAGACGTATTGAAAACGAAAACCTTTATTAAAAAAGCAATCTGAAACACCCTTTAAATGATACGGGAAGCCTTCCTAGAAATAATACATTGAATTATTACGATAATAATGAAGTTAATCCTGTGGCCCAATATGTAGCGAACTTTTAAAAAGCAAAAAGCAAGTCTAAACTTGTATGATACGTGCGAGTAGCCTTCCTAAACATATAAATTGGATTGTAAGTTGGGGTCCAAAAAGGCAAGTTGCCCACATGTAGTGTATTCTTTTTAGTTTGCTTATATTAAAGAGAGATGCTACAGACTAACTAATTATATAGACTTAATGTGTCAATAACTTTATAAAAAGCTAAAAAAAATCCAGTTTTAACTTAACGCGTCAATAACTAAAATGTATAAACTTGAACGCGTCAATAACTTTATAAAAAGCTAAAAAATCCAGACAATTATATAGATAGATGACAATAATGGCATGATTCATTGACAACCAAAAGACTAAATAGATGGAAACACAATGTAATTAACATTTAAAAGTCAAATATGATTCTCTTAATATAGAATGTTAAACATGTGCTCTAGTAAGATATTGCTGGCACTTGCTAAGATTCTTTGCTTAACTTCATCAACATAGTTATAGACAAACTAATTTTGAAATTCTAATAGCATTCAACGTATGGGTTTTCTTAAGAATTTTGTTAATGAAGGATCGTCAGTAATATGCAATTGTATACATAATTAAAAAGTTTGTACTGATGTGTTTAATTTGATTCCAAAAGATATATTTCTGAATAATTTGCTATCTTTAAAATGACACATAAGTGGTTTTGGACAAAGAATGCCAGTTAAGACATTATTTTGTACACATTATGTCCAGGAGACGCATTCTTTTTTGTCAAAGACAGCTTAAATCAACTAGAATTGTGTGAAGAGTCGATCATTCTTGTTTTATCATATTTTCATTTTTGCTTTCAGGCAAATGAAGGCCATGAGATGTTTCTCCTGCTCCTCATTCTCCCGTGGAGACAAAAGCAATGACATCATGACTACAAAGTCTACACCGATTCATTCCTCTCCTTTGATATCCATTGGTCAAGATGAGGGTAAACCAAGCTCTGAATTTACGTCGCATGATTCCTCTGATGTCAGCACTGATTCCTCCACAAAGACTTCTTTCACAAGTTTGACTCAAAGACCAAGTCGTAATAGTAATAATAATCTTAGAGAGTTTACATTTGCTGAACTCAAAACTGTCACAAGGAATTTCAGTCGTGCCCTTGTGATAGGTGAAGGTGGTTTTGGATGCGTTTATCGTGCCATGATAAAATTTATAGACGGTTCAAGTAAAAAGATAGATGTTGCTGTCAAACAACTTGGCAGAAGGGGATTGCAGGTTGGTTTTTGACTTTTTTTTTTTAATTTGAACTTGGTTGAAGCCGGAATTTCCTTTGGTAGTCATTTGCAGCATTCTTATGTTCCTATTTTTTTTACTGTCTCTCAGGGCCACAAGGAATGGATTACAGAAGTGAATGTTCTCGGGTTTGTTGACCACCCAAACCTCGTCAAACTAGTGGGCTATTGTGCTGAAGATGATGAAAGAGGGATCCAGCGGCTTCTTGTGTATGAATATATGCAAAACAAGAGTGTCCAAGATCATTTATCTAGTAGAGTTCAAACCCCTCTTCCATGGTCTACCCGACTAAAAATTGCACAAGATGCTGCCCGGGGGTTAGCTTATCTCCATGAAGAAATGGAATTTCAGGTACCGTTAAATAGATGAAGTCAAACTACATGACATTTCAATTATTAGAAGATCTGTTGGTTAAAACTCAATATGCCGTTAAATGGTTTAGTTTGGGTTGGTATTCATCTCACTTTCGGGTTACATGATATAACTTTTCTACTGTTATTTCTTATGTTATATATAGAATAATCTAAATAAACAAGTAAAAAGTAATATATGGGTCGATGTCCACCTGACGTGACCTATTTTGAATTGCATTATAAAATTTGAAGTTTGGCCCATTACCCAACCTGTTGAACCTGACCATTATGCCACCTACAACTGTAAGTTTGTAACATTGTGTTGTGGTGTAGATAATCTTTAGAGACTTCAAATCTTCAAATATACTCTTGGACGAAAATTGGAACGCAAAGCTTTCAGATTTCGGATTGGCTAGGCTTGGACCTTTGGATGGGCTGAGCCATGTGTCAACAGCAGTATGTTACTTTGTTCTTACTTTTTTTCAAATGACATGATATCCCTTTTTGGACCTTTTTGTGAATTAAACATATTTTTCTTGTACCAAATAGGTAGTAGGAACCGTTGGATATGCAGCTCCAGAGTACATTCAAACAGGACGTCTCACATACAAGAGTGATGTTTGGAGTTTTGGAGTCTTTTTATACGAACTAATCACTGGTAGAAGGCCATTGGATCTCAACAAGCCAAAGAATGAGCAAAAGCTATTGGATTGGGTTAGACCACACATCTCTTCCGACTTAAGAAAATTTCAACTAATTTTGGACCCGAGGCTTGAAGGGAACTATTCCCTCAAGTCTGCACAAAAGCTAGCCGCGGTAGCTAACAAGTGCTTGCTTAAACAACCAAGAATGCGACCTAGAATGAGCCAAGTGTTGGATATGTTGGATCAAATCGTGAAAGCAGATATGGTGAGCCCAGATAAACCATTGCAACCATTTAAGACCGGAATGACTCCCAACGATGACCCTTGTGAGAGTTCGATGAGGGAAGGCTTAAAGAGAAGGCTTGTTGATCCTATAATTGGAGAAAACAAATGGTTTGCTTGTTTGACATCAAGTCCTACACTTGTAAGAACTAATTAAGTACATTTGAAAGGAGTGCTTTTACATCACCTATGTAACTTCTACTACCTAAGATAACATTATTGTTGTTAAACTTTCACACAATACCACAAAGTTATCATTACGTTGCAAACATTTTTTTGAAATTTGAAATCTTATCTTTAAATGTCCAATTGAACAAAGTTACGAACTCCGGAATACCACATGTTTCAACTATACAGAAATTACAAACAAATTGTTGCGGGTATATGTAAACTTGACATGAATATGTGCTTTCTATCGAGCATACAGTTGTGTTATCATGTATTCATCAGCCGATGACACGGACTGAACTTTGGCATAACTTTCTCCAGTGAAAAAGGCAGGTTGATTGGGCTCAGGCAACACGCCCTCACTGATGAGCATCAGAACCACCGACATCATAGTTGGTCTATCTTCTGGATGATGTTGCACACATAATAGCCCAACATGGATTGATCGCAGCACTTCAGATATGATGCAAGAGTCACGTAAAGACTCACTCATGAGTTCAATTGACCTGTTTTCTTTGTAAAGTCTCCATGCCTAAATCAGACCAAACATATCATGATAAGTATACACACAGGGAGCTTTGTTAGCGAAGACAATAGTTTGGTTTCTAAAAATCTACTATATCAATTAAACGTACATGCCCAAGAAGGTTGTCACCGTGATCTTGATGAGAGAATCCTCTGTTCTTTTTACCACTTACTATCTCCAACACCAAAACACCAAAGCTAAATACATCTGACTTTGTGGAGAATTTCCCGTGTACTGCATATTCTGGGGAAATGTAACCACTGCAGCAAAGTTGCATGGATTTTTGTTTCATTTTTCCATATAAAACATTAACTGCAAAAATACACTGATAGATAATGGTTTCAGATTCTTACTATGTTCCCACCACTTTCTTTGTCTTGGTGAAAGTATCAGATCCGAAAAACTTTCTTGCAAGCCCAAAGTCAGAAATTTTTGGGTTCATGTCAGCATCCAACAGAATATTGCCTGCCTTGAGATCTCTATGGATGATTTGAAGGCGGGAATCTTGATGTAGATATAGAATAGCTCGAGCCATCCCATGGATGATTTGAAAACGGCAAGGCCAATCAAGCATCGAACTTCTTGTTTCATCTGACAAGTATGAACTGCTCGGTTAGCATATAATACCACAAGTGTGAAAGTACAATGTGAGATCATAGAGAGAGCTAAACCAAATAGAAATGAGTCCAAGCTTTTATTAGCCATGTATTCATAGATCAATATCATTTCATTTCCATGAATGCAATATCCAAGAATTTTTACAAGATTTCGGTGCTGAAGTTTGGCAATACACATGATTTCATTCTTGAATTCATCAAGCCCTTGTTTAGATGATTCGGAGAGCCTTTTCACAGCTACCTCTTGCCCACCTTCCAAAACACCCTGAGATCAAAGTTTATGAATGCTTATCTTTCTGTTAAGTTTATATTTAACTTTTGAGTTATGATGGATATTGATAGTAAGGCATCAATAAGTTACCTTGTAAACAACACCAAAGCCCCCTTCTCCAATCTTGTTATTGATACTAAAGTTTTCAGTAGCCTTGGCTATTTCATACAGGCTGAAAAAGGGCAGGTCATCAGTATCTTCCATCTGAACACTATTATTCTTTTTATTAAGTGCATCCCAGATTCCTACAATACGACATGTTAAATATTTCTTCATTACAAGAATGTTTCAAAAGTTATAGTCGGTTACTCAGTGTTGTAAAACGCGGTCTATAAGGCTGAGTAATTGGCAATTACTCACTAAAAGGCTAACCAACCAAAATATCCATTTAGTCCAAATCTGGTAAAGTCAGCCATTCTCAATTAAAATTCAATCTAAAATTGGTGTTACCTCGGTCAAACTTGGCCCAAAACTCGGATAAATTTCAGTTTGAAGTATTTAAATAATTGTGTTAATGTTTCTAAACATATTTTTTGGCCTATGAACAATCTCATGGTTTTTATGAACATATAACATACAGATAATTTCGAATTATTTATTTAAAATTCCAATCCAAATATCCCCCCCCCCCCCCAGGCCGATTAATCACTAATACGTAGCCGACTTGTAAAGTACCACCAAGTGAGTTTTACAACCTTGATTACTATAGTTTCATTTCTACAAGCATTAAAACTAAATTTTGTTACCTCTTCGTTTCATATAAGGTCTTTTCTTCTTACAAACATATGCGACTGCAAACAACAATAATAGCACAGCTGAGGTAATTGAGAGCCCTATTGTGAGCACTCCTTTCTTCCTCTTGTAGCTAAATAGGGATATTTTAATTCCTTCCAATAACAAGTCATGAAATTCAGTATGCTTTCACTACAAGTGGATAGATCTTAAACTAACTCAAAAATTAACTAAAAATGACTCAGAAAACATAGAGAATTTAAGTTTAAAAGGTGAGTACCTGATAATTCAGAGGAAGCCAACTTTATATAAAGATTGTGCTCTGCATCATATTCTCTGATGTCCATAAGCTCACCAAACCACAACAAACACCCACTTCCCCTAATGTCTAAATTTGCAAAAGCTGTACAAGAGCAATTCCTTCTGCAAGCCATCTCGCATTCACCTAAGGTCATGCTCACATTGTATAGTGAGTGTCGAGTGTCTGGAAGTTTGACTCCTGATATTTTCCAGAAGCTATCTCCGCTTGCGCAATCTAAAGGCCTACTTCGTTGACATCCACCTGACCAATCTGATGCTTCCCATTCATTTGGAAGTCTTGGTTCAAAACCTCTCAAACAACTACAAAGGGGACGCCTATTGATGTTATTGCTTCCATAAGGACCACATACTCCATAACGATTAAAACTGTCTACTCCAAGATCTGTATAGACCACCCACTGTTGCAGTCGCTCTATCCAATGCGTTTGCAGTATCTTTCCGTCCCATGTCAATTGAAAGCGCTGAATAACTGAAGTTTTAAGTTCATACCGATGAAATATTTCTTCCTGATTAACAACAAAGTCCATTCCATAAATTGGATTTGGCGTGTCAACAGGAAGGCCACTAAATCCGATACCATTCCATGGTCCAATTCTCCATCGCAAAATATTACCTTTCCTCCCAAACATTTGTGGATATCCATCTGTGTCTACCCAAGTTACATATTGACCCTGAGAAGGATCATCAGGACTCTTCCAAGATGTAATGGGCCACTCTAAGCCTGTTACTAAATTCTTTCCAAATTTCATCCCTGCTAGAAATGTGTCACCGGGATAATCAAAACTCTGCCAAATCGGGTTCTGATTTGTACTACTATAATCCCAAAGAACAAGATTTCCGGTGTCCAGAAGCCGTGCAACTGGAGTGATGGTCAAAGATGTCAAATTGGTTGACCAGATTATAGCATTTTCTCCAGTCACCACAATAAGTCTTCCGTCATTAGTGACTTTGAACATGCCAGATTTATCAGCAATCGGCGTCTCCCTGTTAGCTACCCATACAGGAGTACAAACCGATATTTTCTTGTACCATATTCCCAAGTACCGGTTCTTAGACTTTCCAGGGCTAAAAAATCCTAATTCAAACACCCCACCAAGTGAAACAACTGTATTACCATCTTTGATAGCTTCATTTACAGGGATGGTGTCTACTAACGCAGAATCCGAAAACTGAACAAGTAAAGAACTTGCCAATAATACAGCTATGAATTGTACCTCCATTGATTGTCTTTGTTGGTGAAGGATTAGATTAATTGCAGCTTCTTTATTTAATCAATGCACCATTAGTTGAGATTCCTCAGTATTATTGTAAGTAAATTATATATATAATATATATATCTTACAATTAGTTGACATTCCTTTGATTTGACTATCTTCTTTTTTTCTTTTTCTTTTTTCAATTTGGGATAAAATGCACAAAATAGAAAAAAAACTTTGGACGAACTCACGGAACTAGCAATGTTTTATAAAAGTTACTATTATCAACATAAAAAGTAACATTTATGTAAGGTTATTTTTTACTTTTTCCAAGTTTGATTTTTATGACAGTTTAGTTTTGAAGAAGTGCAAGATCAATACAAATCCCAAATTATTTAGACTAGTGTTGTAGTCCACCATTTTGCTCCATTCATTCATTCATTCTGGATTTTCACAGGTAACATGACAATAACTGAAAATGTAGTAGCATATGAGATTTCTGCACTAATCAGACATCTATCAGCTTCTGACCATTTGTTTTGCAACGTTCTGTTTTTAGGTGACGGAACATGCATCAATTTGTATTTAACTCTATTCAACACATTAATAAGCTACAACAATTCTAAAAGTGCCCTGAGGAAATGTTTACAGGTCCCCCAACCCGACAAGACCCATTTCATGTTAACTCACTAGTAAAGGTTACCCATTTTGACCCAGATATACTTGGTTGTGAGTTGTGAACTTCTTTGTTTGAATTTCTGTTGTTGCCTACATGTTAAAAAAAGAAGGCGTAAGGGCGTAGCAGATACGTTACCTTGCTGATATGTATTTGATCAAACTCCAAAAACATAAAAACCACTTATTTATTTTTGATAGAGATTACGATTGAAATAGATAAATGTCAAATGGGTCAGGAAAAAAGTTTAGCTAAATGGGAAATAGGTCAAATGGGTTAACAATCACCTAAAATGTAGCTCTGTCATGCTTATGATCTTCTAACCAAACTGGTTTAATTTACATTATCAATTTAAAATGTTATCTATACTATTATATAAAAGAAATAGTCTTCCCTTTCATCAAATGTTGAAATGTAACCATGCGAATGTACAAGAATGTCCTTCCTTTATTTCAATTAAAATGCATTCCTATTTAAACTATTTTCACAATTTCACTTCAATTGAATATCCACTTATATTGTTAATACGTGTATTTTTTGTTACTGTTGGTTGATATTGAAGCTACGGTATCATCGTGGTATCTCGCTTAATTAATCGTTCACTGATACTGTTTTTGGTAATCACGACATCGAACGCATTGTCAATGGTATCCGCTGCAACGCGCGGGTACCATGCTAGTAATATATAAAACAGATCAACAAAAGTTCTACAGGAAATGCTATTGTTAACAAAGCTCTTGAGAAAGAATGCTATTGTTCATCATCTATGACTGCTCCCATCTCTTTAAAGCTCTTTTCAGCACCCAATATTGCAGCAATACAAGAGACTACAATAAGAATGCAAACCACGATCTCCTACAAACCAAACCGTAAACAAATTATTAAAAGGAAATGATGATCAATAATATTAGTAATTTTATGGTGTGATTAGATGATTGGTGGCATATATATGCATATTACCAACGTACAAGCCATCATATATAATGATGGCTAGGTTGACAAAAAAAAATTAAATTCTTATGATACCTCAATGAGCTTGATCCTTCCATGTCTTAGTCGTACGTAGCAAACACATGGAATGATACATGCCTGCAACAAAAAAAAAAAAAAAAAGGAAAAAAATTTGATTTAGTTTAATCATTAAACTAAAATGCATTTAGTTATTATTAAACATTACAAGATCGAGGCCTACCGCTAGGGTCACCATATAAGCTTTATTTACATTTAAGAGATGCATATATAATCACCGCCAATTTATAATTAAACCAGATTAAAGTTAATTAGAGTACTTACCATAGATTGGGGCCACTAGAGATAAACCTATAGCTGTAAAAACAACTAGGTATCGGAGAGTATAGCTGATTAACCACCTAGCACGGTTCCCAACAGGAAGCCCAGATGCAATATTTTGAATGGCTCTAGCCATTGGCCATATCGCGAGAGCAAATCTTATTACTTGATGAAGCAGCTGCAAGATAACAAACCAGATATTAACTTTGTTTTTTTCTATTCTCTTATTAATATTGTTATATAATGTACATATTATTATATACATACCACAATCAATCTTGCTAATAAACTGAAATTTGACCATTTTGGAAGGCTCAGGAGATAGTTAGATTCAACTTCTTCACCGAACATCCAATAACCAATGATTGCGGTCGATGCATATAAAAAGGTAACTGCTACATATCTATAATATATAAAACATGAAGTGGAATTAGATTAAAATACCAAATAATTATGGAGAAATAAAATCAATTCTATGGAAAATTTTCAAAATTTTATTTCTCTTACATATATAACATAACCCTCCAATATGCTCTTTTGTCAACCATGGACGTATGAACTTCTGCAAGGTATGGATGACCTGCATATGCATACGCGTGGAACCCAAATGCCATGGGGAATCCAGATACATTGATGAACTCCCAACTTTCATCAGACTTGCTGTCTTCCCTTAGAAAAATCCAAGTCAAGGTTCCAGCACCTAGTATGGTGAAAATAACACCACAACCTAGATTGAAAAAGAAAAATAGAAGTTTTCAAAAGATTCAATAGATTGTAAGTTTTCACATTAAAAAAAAATAATAGTTATAAGCTTTCACGAAATTCAAAACTCACATGTAAAAAGACGATCCAGGAAATCGGTATCCTCCACCCACGCAGCAATACTCATCACGATAACGAAGTAGGTTACGATGAGAGATGTGGGCGTAAGGTCAACTATACCGAAAGTGGGGTCACTGGGATCATACTGCTGGAGTATATCGCGTGAGATTATCGTCGCCTCTACACAGGAGGCCTGTAATTAAATATAGAGAAACTTAAAAAACCAAAGAAAAATAAAAATATAAAAATCTGGATTCCACATACAACCGATTAGACAATTTATTGTGGAATTAGACATGCAACTTCAAGGGTTATGGAGGGGGAGTTGAAAGCTTAACACAAAGTTTGCATACTGTATCTGATGTTGTTAAAAGGATCAAAAGTGATCAATGTATGTCTTGAAAAGGTAAAGGGGTAAAAGGTAAGTTTTTCTCTTATAGCCGACTTTCACTTAGAACCTTGCACTTAAAAAACATGCAACAATAATGTATTTTGTAATAGTAATACTGAAAGGTTTTTCTCTGTTAAAAAATTAAAATGATAAACTGCATAAAACCAGTGATTGGTTTGATTGATATGTTCAAGCCATAAGCTTGAGAAGGCATGTTAAAAAGGATTGAAAGTGATCAATCATATATCTTGAAAAGGTAAAAGGTTAAAAGGTAAGGTTTTTTTTATCATATTTGTGGTTGCTGCAGAATATTTTGAAGTGCATGGTTCTAAGTGAAATTCAGTTGGCTTTTGTGTAAATTATGAAGGTTTTAGGACTTCTATAAATTCTGGACCTCACTCAATATGTATGTATATTACGAAATAAAACTTGTAGAGAGAAAATGAAAACTTTGCTTTTCAAAAAGTCTCGTGCATTCAATCAACAAAGAAATGTCTATGTATAGAGAGACTTACACCGGTTCACAGGAGCACAACTTCTATCCTAAATAACCGGACCACTATTGACACAATCCTTAACCCAACATGCATATACAATAACTTCCTTAAGATTCCATTATTTCACTCTAGAGTCATCCAACTCACATGCTACTGTAATAAACTAAACTTACTTACTAGATGACCAAGAAAATTAAACTTACTAACATACTGACTTTAATAAACATGCTACTAAATCAAGATTAAACCCAACAAATTAGATATATATATACCTAACTTTTTGGGAGATAGGTTTTGTAAGAGTGATATGCATTTATTGTTTCCAGTGTGTTTCTCTTTGAATTCGATCATTCTCATTGAATATATTCTGGTTGTAATATGGTTGATAAATTCATGAGTGAGAGAGATTCATACAGTGAGGTTTGATATGTATTAATGGTATTGTAATCAAAAGTCTAGCTGGAGTAATACCGAAGTTAGTTTGATTATTGAGAATTGATTCTTAGAATTTTTACAGATGTTTTACATGAAAAGTTTGACAAGGATCAGGTTTGATTAGATAACATCGATGAAAAAATGGAGTTACATAAATCAAATTATTTTAGAGGGTGGGTTTTGTTGCCTGTTAAATGATAGCTAAGTATGGTACTATAGTACTAAGTAGCTCATATCTAAAGGGGTGGTTACTAGTTTGTTAAGAGGTCATGACAGTGACTATAAGGCCTCAGCCTATAGGCGCGTCGCGTGAGTGTCTTCACCCTCCAAGACGCTAGACGTTATTGCGAACAACCTTCTTCAAGGGTCTGTCCAGGATGAACTTCAATTCTCGTGGTAGAAGTTGCAAGATGGAGAGAGAAAGTGAGCTGGTGAGTTTATTTCCTTTTTTTTGTTTTTTGTTTTTGGATTTTTCATATTGATAATGTTAATTAGTGACGACTTTGCTTAGTGACGATTAAAATTTGGTCACTAATAACCTCAATTAGTTACCATTAAGAAAAAGTGGTCACTAAATTTGGCGGCTAAACAAACTTAGTAGCCAAAAAATAACATTTTTCGTCTCTAAACAAAATTAGTCACGGACCTTTAGTGACGAAGAGTGACAAAAAGTGACCACTTAATTTTATTTAGTGACCAAATTTTGGTCATTATGATAAATTAGTTACCAAATTTTAAGTCGTCACTTTTCATTACTAAAGATCCGTAACTAATTTTGTTTAGAGACGAAAAAATGTTATTTTCTAGCTACTAAATTTGTTTAGTGGCCAAATTTAGTGACCACTTTTTCTTAATGGTAACTAAATGAGGATATTAGTGACCAAATTTTAGTCGTTACTAAGTAAAGTCGTCACTAATCAACATTTTTCTTGTAGTGTGTTTATAATACTACAAGAATGGAGTTACAAGAATATGAAAGATATATAATTAATATTCCCCCGCAAGCGAGACAATGGCGGTCTAAGACGAAGCATATAAACCAAAAGTGCTCAAACTATGGTCGAGGAAAGCTTTTGTCCGCCACTTAAAGCTTGGTAGGGATAAAACGAGTATGAAGTTTGCCCGCAAGAACAAGTTCCCTAAGGGAATGATAGTCCAGTTCAATGTGCTTCACCCTCTTGTGAGATATAGGATTTTGTGTCAAAAAGATGGCACTTCGATTATGACATAGGAGAGTTGGACAAGCAGCAGGTAACGCATGAAGTTCATGTAGAAGATGAGTAATCCATATAAGTTAATTGAGCTGCATCGTTAGCCATTAAACAATATTCTGATTCGTAACTAGACCGTGAAACAATTGGTTGCTTTTTAGCACTCCATGAAACAAGGTTGCCACCAAGAAAGATGGAATAACCATAGGTGGAACGTCGAGTTTCTAAGCAACAAACCCAATCGGCATCAGAATAACCATTAAGGTGGACTTAGGTTGCTTAGTAAATGTGAGACCATAAGTAAGAGTCCCCTTGATTTAGCGAAGAATCCTTTTAAGCCGTTGAAAACGTTCAACAGTAGGAGCACTACGAAATTGACTCACTTCATTAACAGCATAAGAGATATCCGGGCGAGTAATAGTCAGATATTGAAGTGCACCTACTAAAGAACGATAATGTGTGGCATCAGCAAATCAAAGGGTGTAAACGAGCCAAGCCGAGCCAAGCTCGAGCTCGATCGAACCTTATTGTATATGCTCGAGCTCGGCTCGCGATATGTTAAAAAAGCTCGAGCTCGACTCGTTTGACAAAAGAAACTCTACAAAATCGAGCTCGGGCTCGAGCTTGGTAAATTAACTAAGCTTGATTATCAAAAGTTCGTGAAAAAAGCTCGTTAGTCTATAACATATTATATTAATTAATATGTATTCGAAGTTTGAGCTCGATTAGTAAACAAGTCAATAGTTAAGCTCGAATTCGACTCGAGCTCGTTTAGGCTCGGGTCGAAACAAGCTTTTTTCGAATCGAATTAAAATAATTCGCGAGCAGGATTGACTCATTTACATCCCTAAGAAAGTAACCGACGGAGATAAAGGAGTGGCAGCAGGATTTGCTTCAAGCATAGAGGCCCATTTAAGTATGTCGGTAACATACTTAATCTGACTTAAAAAGAGGCCAGATGGGAAATGAGAGACCTCAATACCCAAAAAATAATTGAGTTGTCCTAAGTCTTTGATAGCAAATTCGATATTAAGTCGTTTGATAAACGTAGCTATGAGAGCTTTATTTCCTGTAACAATCAAATCGTCGACATAGACGAGCATGTAAATAATATTTGTGCCACGTTTATATATGAATAATGAAGTGTTAGCTCGGCTGGAAATAAACCCATTAGTAAGAAGGAACGAGATGAGGCATTGAAACCATGCACGAGGTGCCTGTTTAAAACCATAAAGAGCTTTGTTTAGTTTACAAAAATGGTAAGGGTATTTGGGATTTATGAAACCTGGTGGCTGCTCCATGTAAATATCTTTGTCAATATGCCCATGTAAAAAGGCATTATTGACATGAAGTTGATGAAGCTTACAATCATGGATCACAGCAAGAGAGAGAATGACCTGAATGATCGTTGATTTAACCACGGAGCTAAATGTGTAAAAATAGTCGAGACCAGCAAGTTGACTATACCCTTGCGCAACAAACCAAGCTTTGTAGCGTTTAGTGGATCCATCAGACTGATACTTGGTTCGATATAACCATTTAGAACCAACAACTTGACGATTGGAAGGTCGGGGAACAAGATGAAAAGTGTTGTTCTTGCTAAGAGCTTTCGGTTCTTGTTGCATATCATCAAGCCTTTTGGAATCTTTTGTCGCATCTTTAAATGTCTTAGGGTCTGTATGAGCATACAGAGCCACATGAAGAGAAGAGGACTGAAGTTGAGACAAGTCTGCAATATGATGTGGTTTAAAAATTCCCGCCTTTGCACGAGTTGTCATAGGATAAGTATTAGTGACAACCGGGATGGCAGATTTAGGAGTAGTAGGTGAAGAAGTCAGTTTAGTGGATAACAGGTTCGTAGCAATATGTGTCAAAGTTGTGGGCGTAGAGGGGGCAGATTTACCGTCTCGTCGATGCATAAGGTACATGGATTTGGGGTAGGGTTCAGTTGAGGAGTAGGCGGCGACTTAGTAACCAATGGACCGGTGGGAAGATCATTAAAGGTACTGATGGGTAGTGATGAAAGATTGGGTAATGTATTTTGTGATGGAGAGTCAGCAAATGGAAATACCTTTTCCTCAAATTGTGCATGCCGTGTGACATAAACACGAGAGGTAATTGGATCCAAGCAACGAAATCCTTTATAAGTGGAGCTATACCCAATAAAGATGCATGGTATGCTTCGTGGTGCGAGTTTGTGCAAAGCATGATGGTGAAGATAAGGGTAAACTAGACATCCAAAGACCCAAAAAATGCGATAATTTGGAACCCGATTATATAGGAGTTCAATAGAGGACCTTTTTAAAGCTGAAGACAGTATACGATTAATGATATACACGGCCGATGTAACAGCTTCAACCCAATAAGAAGTGGGAACATTAGCATTAAACATCATGACCAAACCTGTTTCAACAATGTAAGGATGTTTATGTTCAGCTCTAGCACTTTGCCGAGGTGTATAAGGGCCGGACAACCGATGATGCATGCCATTTTTATGAAACAGTTCACGGACCCGAAAATTAACAAATTCTACGCCTCCATCACTTTGAGAGACCTTAATTTTCCTTGAAATTTGAGTTTGAACAAACTGCACAAAACTTTATATTCCCACAAATACATCAGATTTCCTTTCTAGTGGGTAAAGCCATGAAAATCGAGAAAAGTCGTCAATAAACACGATATAGTTATCATGAGACATAACAGGCGAGGGACCCGAACATCACAACGAATTAAGTCAAGTAGATGCAATGCATGTTTGAAGTCATTCTTAAATGGTAATTTGTGACTTTTAGCCATTTGACAAGAAGAGCAAACAATAGATTTTGGTAATAAAGCATTAAAAGATGAATGACCAAACTCTTGCAACAATTTAAGAGTCTCAAAATTGACATGTCCCAATAATTCAAATGATGCCCTTGGGCAATTATTAGATGCCAAAAATGTTGCATGATCATTATGAAGAGCATATAGCCCATTCTCACATTTTCCTTGACCTAGTATTTGCTTGGTGGTCTGATCCTCAACAAAAGTGAGGATGGGAGAACAAAACATCCACACTATTATCTCGAGTGAGTTTGCTAACCGAAAGCAAATTTTTAGAGAGATTAGCAACCACTAGAATATCCTTGAGAAGTATATCATTAGGAAGATGAGGAACCCGTATGAGAAACGGGAAGAGATTGACCATTCCCAAAGGTGACAAGAGGAGTACCTGATATAAGAGTAACAGTACTTAGCGTTTCATAGGTCGAAGACATATGATCAGTGGCACACGAGTACGTATACCAATCTAGAATATTGTTGACAATTTGCCACAAACGCTTGAGCCAAATCTCTAGCAGGAAGATTTCGAGATGCAAAGGTGGAAAGTTTGGGACACACATTTGCATAGTGACCATTATTGGTGCGACACAACTGACAATGTGGTGGTCAAAAATCGCGACCACGATCACTATTGAAACCTCCACCACGATTACGACCAATCATAGGCGGAGCAAAAACATTTGCGGAGAAAGCCACTGAAGGAGTGGACGAGTGATGAATGACTTGCAAAAGCATTTCCAGTCCTTCTTCCTGTGCTAATAAATCTAGAAAAACACAGGTGGTGGTTGAGTACGCCAAATAGATGTAGAAAAGTTTTCAAATGTTGGACCTAACCCACAAAGAAACCAGTGAAATTGGTCATTCGCATTAACAAGGTGACCGATTGCCGACAGTTGGTCACATATGGCTTTAAAAATTCGACCATATTCAGCAACAGTCTTTGTGCCTTTCGTAAAAATACGAAGTTGGTCCCGGAGGGTGTGAACCCGTTCAATTAAAGAGTTGCCATAAGCTGCTGCAAGGGCAACCCAAATACTCCGAGCGGTGGTAAGACCCACGATCAAGGCAACAACTTCTTTAGTCAACGAAGCATGAATTATGATAACTGTTATTTGATCTGCAGCATTCCACGCGGAATATGCCGAATTTTCTACTGATTGTTTAGCAACAGTAATGGTTGGATCATGAACAGAACTCGAAACATCTACATGAGATAATAAGTTTTGGTAAGGGAGAATAGGTGTCATTTGATTCTTCCAAAGAAGATAAATGGAAGCACCTAATTAATGGTGAGCATGTGAATAACAGTGTTAAAAGGGATGGAAGAATCAGTGATGGAAGAAAGAAGACATGATCGATGACAATCAAAGGGTTGACAGGAAAAACAGGGAGCGAAGGGGACCGAAGAAAATAGAAAGGCTCTATACCATATGAATGATTTAAGAATCCAGGAACCCCACAATTATATGGAGAAAGTATTTATAACACTATAAGAATCGAGTTACAAGAATATGAAAGATGTACAAATGAATATACATAAATAAGCAGTTAAGATATATAATCAATAGTAAAAGTTAACATAAAGTTGTCTGATACCTAAGTTTGGATGTGAAACCCTCACATACAAATTTTTTTATTAATGAATAAATGTTTAGGCCCTCATAAATTTTATGAATTAAAAAAACAATACGTAAGTGTTCCACACCTAAACTTATGTATCTAACAGCCTTATATTATCATCCCCATATATATATATGGGTACTCGCGCATTATGACGGCGAAAGAGAAAAAGTACAAAGGGTGTTTGAGCGGAGAGAAAGGGGGTTGGTGTTGTGTGTGTTTTTGTTTTACTGGTTGGGGTAGTAATTGAATAAATGGTAGTTCAAGGATTTAAGAGTGTATCAGGTGTAGGTAGTATGAAAAATTAAGAGAATTTATGACTTTTTCAAGGCTTTAAAGTTTCAAAAAATAGCATGACATATGCTTTATAAGGGTTTAAAGATAGTCTTCATACTTGTACGATGTACAGATTTAATATGTATATTCAATTTCTTTTTCTTAACACATTATTATTATTAGTTTCTTTATAGTTAAATTCAATTATGGAATCTAGAAAACAGATGTCTATGTATATAATTTGAAAATATTGATTTAAATTATGATAGTGTAATTATACATATGATTTAAGTGTATATAAACAATAGTAAGATAACTATTAAAAACAGTATTTTTATAAATAAATTAGATTTTTATGTTAAAACATATTTTTAAAAATATATTGATAGATGTGAAAACAATATAATAAGCGTTTAATTTAGATATATCTATCTATTAATTGAATAATAATTTTAGTACATGTTATATAAAAAATATGATTTATTAATATAAATATGATTAAATACTACGTCATGTATCAATTAAAAAACGTTTCAATCATTTTTTTAGTATGTTTGTCGATGGTTTGTTGAACATCGATGATTTTTTGATTAGCAAACACGATATTGTATGATATATCGGTAAACATCCAAAAGAGAGTATTGTGAAATTATATTAAAGTGGATATTTATCTTTTATATTAAAGTTATTACGAGCATGATATCCGCGCGTTGCAGCGGATACCATTGAAAGAGTTTCGATTGTTGTAATCTTAAAGTCTTTTAATATCGTTAATTACGACCTCCTCTTGATCTTTAAATCTTCGGATCTCGTTAATTACGACTTTTGCTTCATCAGGATCCATATGAATAGACGTACCGTCATAATTGCCGACTCCATATGAATGTGTTGTGTGTATTTTAGGGTATAGAGAAGACAGATATTAATGTGTAATGACTTAATGTGTCTGCTTTTGATGAAGAGTATTTTTATTTATTGGGAGAGGGAAGACTAAAGGGGTGAGGAAGGGCAAAAACGTAAAATCACATGTCCCAAATCTTGTAAACATTCAACATGGGTGGATAATTTTTAATAGGGAGTATAGATATTTTTTGAAATCTTCTATCTTCAAGCTTACAATACAAGCTTTGTTATAACCTAATGATTAACCCTCAACTATTCTCGATATATCATAACCATAGTTGTCGACTCATAAATCTCGACTCGACTCAAAATCTGATTTTTCGACTCGTGATTCGAATCGTAAGAGTCAGGATATTTGGAAATGTATATTTTTATAATTATTTGAAAGTATTTATTGTAGACATATTGTAATGTATTAATATATTAAGCTAAAAATAAAAATTATTTTGTGACTCTTGACTCAGACATGACTCGGACCGACTCGCACCACAAAACACAAGTCATGTTACGAGTCTGGAGTAAAGCGAGTCATTCCATCGAGTCGCCTCGTTTCCTCTTTGTTTTGACTCGACTCGTACGAGTCATGAGTCGACCCGTATGAGTTTAACAACTATGATCATAACTAAAAGAGGAGGTTGAGGTACACTGTCACTCCTAATCTTCTTTCTTAGGCCTAATTCTACCTTTTAATTAATCTAGCTCTCCTTTTCTCTAGATATTTTTTTTTTCTTATTAAATAGATAGATATATTTAAAATGTATCATAAATTTTTTTCAATCAAAATAATTTTTTAAAATTTTTATTAATCATTTTTCTATTATCTTAAATAAAAAAATCATGGTCATATAATTTCTCAACAAAGAAAACATACGTTTTTTTATATCACTCTAATTTAATTTTTGCTATTTTGTTCATGTTTGTTCATTATTTGATATTAAATTGTTATGTTATTGTTATTTTTTAATTCTTTTAATTTATTTTATTCTTAATTGTATGATTTGTTTTTTTACAACAGGTTTTATACTACCAAATTAAAGTCATTGAAACGGGAAATGCATCCCGAGAACTATTAGATGGACCAGTCGACAAAGTAGAGATATATAAATAACATTGAATATTTATCTATATACACACGATTAAGTACAATAATGCAAAGGTTTAGTTCAAAAATACTTACATACGACAATATGAACTCCACAGTCTGCCAAGAGATAAATGAGAAACAAGGGGAAAAAAATTAGTGTGTACGTATATAATCAGTGTTAAACTTAGAAATAAAAGAAAAGAATTAATAATAAAACTTACCATCAAGATGTACCTTCCTGTGCTTCCAAAAGCCGCACCACCGATATCCGCATAAGTTCTCATGTTTGGGTTAATCCTAAAACAACATTGTAGCATCCGAGCGCAGTAGAGTGAGAACAATGCAAAGATAGCCAATGCAGCCAAGCTAAACCATCCGCCCTCACGGAGAGCATATGGCATGGAGTAGATAGATGCTCCACAAAAGACGTGGATTGCTGCAAGTTAACATAAAAAAGGACATCAATAATTCCGAAAACAAGCTAGCTAGCTAGCTAGTTAAATATAACAAAGCTAGTAGTTTTTACATCAATATTGATTTGTATATGTATGATTAAAAAGTTTAATACATACCATTTATAATCAGCATAAAGTTACTTAATCTGGGACCTTCAACTACAACAACTGCAGGCAATTGGGGCTGCTGCCCCGTTTCCTCATCTTGAGTAGTTTCAACAATTTCTTCAAGATCGGGTAGCTCCTCAAGTTCATTATGAAATTCAAGAAGATCTTCAAGAAGAACGACGTCACGCGTTTGCCTTGATTCCACATCAGGTACTGGAATTGGTTGAGGTGAGGGTCGACGTCGTATTCTGATTTCATCTCGTCTCAGTGCAGTTATGTCCGCACTAGCAATAATATAGTATATGTAAAGAGAGAAAATTAAAGAGGTTTCCATAAATAAGTTCATTAATTGTAATAAAAAAATCTTACACGTTGAAGTTTAGAGTTAAATACCTTTTGCGCGGAGGACTTGGTTGACCTGACATCCTTGCAAAAACCTAATGTTTACATCAATACTAGTATCATTTACTACCTTTTTAATTTAGTATGTATATCAGTTTTAGTATATCTATATATGAACAGATACTAAGATGCATGATACATGTCACAAGTAGTAGATGTAAATACATATAAGATGATAAATGTTATAAGTATTGTTTAATTACGTATTTAATTTCATTGAGTGAGTTTTTCAAGCTCAAGCTAGCAACTCATTTTTAAAATATCAAAAGTATAAAAATTTTAAGAAAATCTTTCATTTATCTATCATTGTAAACAATCCTAACTATTTATGAATATAAACTAGCTTTAGACTGAAGACATTTTTTCTGAAAAATTTAGTTTCTTAAAAGATTTTAACCTTATTTCAATAAAAAAAAAAAAAATCTAATGAAAACCTTTATCAGTTTTTTGTTTCATATATTAAAAAAATGGAGGAAATTCATAATAAAGCTAACGCTGATGATAGCTGCTTCGATTTAATGTAACAAAAAAAGCACTGAAAAACATTTTTTATAAAACTTAATTAGTTTATCAAAATCCTTTAACCTTATTTCAATTAGAACTCTAATAATTCAAAAAGTTTATTAATTTTTGAATTTTGTTAAAAGATAGAGGAAATTATAATAACACCCCTTTGATGATTTTCTGTAGATAACTTCGATTTATGTAGATAAAAAAAATACTGGAAAACATTTTTACTGAAAATTTAGTTTCTCAAAACACTTTAACCTTATTTTAATTAAATTAAAAACTCTAATGAAAACTTTTATTTACTTTCTAATTTTATTAAAAAATGGAAGAAAATCATGATAAAACTAGGAAGTAGTACATATGCAGATTTGATTTATGTAAAAAAAAAAAAATAGAGAAAAAACTTATTGCTATTTTTAGGGATTTTGCATTAAATCCTTTTTTAGACCCAGATTAATTCTCGGAGTCACGCCCTAAAATCTATCAATGCACGTTGTTAGTTACTGTTTTTTTTTTTTGAAAACAAGAAACCAAAAACCATCTTATAATGAACTTTTATTTTATTGTCTGATTTTCTTTCATATACAACAAACATATTCATTTACTGTAGATGTATATGTATATGTATGTTATCTAAAGTTTACTTCAAAAATATAAAATATAACCCAGATTCATGTGAGCATAATTAATCATAGAATAAAGTTATTGAGAGAAAGTGAGTCTACCTAGCTTCCAAATGCTATTGCCGTTGCTAGTATGAAGAATGAGGTGGTGGTAGTGAATAGTGAATGGTTGCTGGTATATGTGTTCTTAAATATAACTTTGTTGGGGATTTGTAAGAGAGAGATCTTAGTACTTATATCACGTGATACTACCATAAGAAGAAACGACGTCGTTTAGTGTCTCATATATATATGCATAACTAGTGGATGACACAAGACGACAGATACAAGAAGTGTTTCTAATTTTGCATTTGAATTATATTTAAGTTTTTTTCATATATCTGTATTTTATTTTACTTTTTCGTAACACATAATTAGTTTGTTCAAATTTTGTTTAGAGTAATTTATAATTTTCGCTTTGAATCTCTTATTATAACTTAACCACTGAAATTGAGAAAAACTTAATGATCGGGTTGGGTCCAACGGTGAAACGATGTGAAGTGTTTATCACCCACGCACCATCTATTTTTAAGCTAAAATTAATCATAAAAAACATTTATAACGAGATGGTTGAGTCTTCTTCTCATGTTTTGATTTCCTGTGGCAGTACATTTGGCAGTCTATTTTCAAATGGCTCAACATTCCCGTAGTATATTCTTCGTTCCCAATGGCTTTGAATCAATGGATAGAAGATCTTTCCATTTCAGAAATTAAGAATTGAAGAATGTGATTCAACTCATCACGTTTAGTGCTTGGTGGATAACTTGGAAAAACAGAAATGAAGAAGTTTTTGCATCCGAAAGACAAAGAAAGAGCATCTATTCGACTTGGTAGTGTCATATTCAATTCTTATCTATGGATTTCTTGTAGAGCAAAAAAAGATAGTATGTCATGGATTGATTGGCTTAATAATCTGTTAATCTAAGTTGTAAATATTCTTTTCAAGACTTATGGTTGATACCTTCTTAACTATCATGTTCCTTTTTATTAATAAATGGCTGTTGTAAAAATAAAAAAACAAAAAACATTTAAATCTAATGTTACAAGAGAAGATAGGCTAGAATTTGTTTTAACCATTGGGTATTGTAGGCGAATAAGGTGAGTGGGCCCTCCAGAAACCAACAACCCGGCCGTCCTTTTTTCTTTAGTGCAAACAAGAACAGTTTGAAAACGAAGCGCGTAACCCGACCAGGGAAAATAGTGTAACCCGACCACCCACTATTAGCGGCGACGTCGTCGCAAATAGTGGGCCCCTCCGTCAGTCAACGCCTGCAACCATTCACGTGATGTCTGTAACGATTCCCGAATCTCGTGGGTGTGGACCCCACTATTAGCGGCGGCGTCGCCGCAAATAGTGGGTCCCCCCACTTCGATATAACCCACGTCTAAGTCTTCTTCTCTCTTCTGCGTTTTATTCATCTTCTCCTCCGAACTCCTCCTCACTTCCTCCGTAATTTCTTTCTTCTCCATTCGTTTAACTCACAAAATCCGGTCATCTATCCTCTCATCCTCGTTATCAATAATCCTTTTTACACGAACCACGTTTTCCGACGTCCCGGAGTCCATTTTCAGGTTGGGTTTTATAATATATCATAAATGTATGATAATATGTAAATCTTTCAAGTTTCAAATTTATATATAAATCCACGTATTGAAAAACTAAGTTAGGCAAAATTCTCCAAATCCCACTCATTTCTTACATTTTTTTTACTACGGTCTTTTTTCACTTAGGTTATTTTTATATAATATATTACATTTTCATGACTTTCAAAAGAGACAGATATTTCAAAAATGTTTGTCGTACTTAATTTTTGTGAGATAAATTTAACTTTTATTACTTTGTAATAATAATTTTTTTTACACACATACTACTCTATCACTATCGTAAATCCCCATTCAGTATCCACGGATTAACCATTCAGTAAACCATGTACAAGGTACGCCAAGTCATCAGTAACGCTGTACGAGGAATGCCACGTCATCAGCATTTGCGGCGACGTCGCCGCAAATACTGATGACGTGGCATTCCTCGTACAGCGTTACTGAAGGGCAGCAGTGGCAGCGGGCCCCACTATTAGCGGTTTGATACCAAGATGAAACCATTTCAATGTAACCTACTGTATGCTACTGTAACATTTGTTTTCAAGTGGCATGAAACACAATTCCGTTTTTGGAAAAAAGCCAGAAGGCTGCATGTCTGTTTTACAAAAAGATGTAGTGTCTAGACTACAATTATATAATTAGTCAATTGTCATGTCATTAGCTACATAATTTAACCTATCGAGATTTACCATTTTTAAGTAACATCAAAAAAGTGTATTGTTTTCTGCATAATCCGAAAAGTTTTTTTGCGTTTGACATAATATTTTCTGGTCAACAAAGATACAAAAAATCAAGAATTGAATCATGCATAAGAATTTATAATGGATCTTAGATACTATTGACGCTACTTGACGGGAATAGATATATTAACCATGATGATTAAGAAGAAATGCGAGATCAAATGATGTTACTTTTGCATTTAAGGTATAAATTATTTGAAACTATTATGTCATTTAATAAATGGTATAGTTTGTACAAGGAAAAATTATCAAAACTTTTGCTTATTAAACGCCGGAGTTTGGTCACCGGAAAACTAGACATCGTTCAAAATTTCAATAATTATGTTATCAAAATGACTAATCCAATAGAATCATGTGGATTAGGCAAATGGAATCATGTGGATTAGGCATATGTAGGCTTCGAGATTTCAATAATTATGTTATCAAAATGACGGTGGCGCAACATGAATAAGGCAAATTATTTTTTAAAAAATTACTAATGCCATCATATTCCTCTCAAGCAAAGGAAACGCAGGTATTTGCACTCCTACACAAACACCTTTTATAGAACTATGCATAGGACAAATAACACTCATCTATAAAACTTGGAACAGTTTTGAATATAATTATGATCCAAAAAATATTATATGGAACGGTTTCATATAAGGGATAATGACCTGTGGATTGTCTATGTTATGTATTGATCTAATCAGAGGTCTATGTTATGTAACGAACTTACCAAAACTGTTTAAGTGATGTATGTTACCGGGTAATCTACAGGTAGCTGGTTACCATCCAAAGGGATAATGACCTGTGAATGTAGTGAACTATGACAAAATATCTATGTTATGTATTGATCTAATCGGGGGGTCTATGTTATGTAATGAACTTACCAAAACTGTCTAAGTGATGCATGTAATTTATTGTTTCCAACTCCTCCCGAGTATTTGAGAACTAGTATTTTCTTGTTTCCATTTAGTTATTTATTAATATTTCGAAAAGAGAAATGATGAATTCCGAGGTCAAGGGGATTTGATCTTTTCAGCTTTAGGTTTGTAATGTGTTCTTCTAAGTTTATTGTTTTGTTGCTTTAACTAAAATCTAGCAATTAGTTATTATTTCTCATTTCAATTCTAAGTTATGCTTCAAGAAGCCATGGAAGAATACGTCCCCTAGTCTCTCATTGTTTGTTTGTGTGGGTTGTATATATGTACCCTTAAATTTGTGTGTGTCAATGTGTATATGTTTGAAAATATATGTAATGATTGGTTTCAGGTTTTTAACCTTATAAGGGATCGTAATCTTCAAATGTGATTTTAATTTTTAAGATCTTTGATTTTTTGGTATATGATTGTGTTAGGGTTGATCGGAAAAAAGGGGAGGTAGGTGGCGGCCAGAAGATATGAAGGTGTTTACAGTTTTTATATAATTACAGAATTTATATACATATATGTTTCCATAACTTATACTTAATTATATATGTTAAAAAAATTAATTAATTATTAAGATTAAAAAATAAAGGGAAAAAAATTGATAACCGGCTTTAGCCTGTAACATGCATCCCTTAGCCAGTTTTGGTAAGTTCGTTACATAAGATAAACCCCCGATTAAATCAATACATAACATAGATATTTTGTCATAGTTCATTACATCCACATGTCATTATCCCTTAAAAAAATGGATGGTAACCGGCTACCTGTAGATTACCCGGTAACATGCATCACTTAGACAGTTTTGGTAAGTTCATTACATAACATAGACCCCCAATTAAATCAATACATAACATAGACATTTTGTCATAGTTCGCTATATCCACAGATCATTATCCTTTCTATTAATATTTTTTTCTGGATAGATGTTTGGATTGGAAAATCACCACTCAAACGAACAATTTCCACACCTAGCTTTTGTAAGTTCTTTTTCCTAACACCTATTTTAGTATTTTACTATATAAATTACAGTAGTAGGGATCTAACGAAATTAAAATAAGATAACTTTGAATTTTGTAACCAATGTATCCAACTAATTTTTGTTTTACATCTAGAGTTATTGTAGGGGATATTAAATAAAAACAAACAAATTACAAGATAATGTCGTGTGTAATTACTTTCAGATTAAATTAGATTAAATTTACGTTCACCTTACAATATTCAATTGGATAACAATCAAAGATTTAGAACGCTTTCATTATTTGAGATGGGAACAATAGAAAATTTTGACATACTAAAACAAAAAAGTGATGAACATTCTTGAGGATTTCGCCCATAAAACTGTCTAAATGATAGTTATCTACATGAGTCTTCAAGTTGTCAAATTTAGTCACTCAAGTTCTGAAAATAAAATTCAGAGGAACTTTTACCATAATTTAATAGAGATAATAAATTTCCAACTCGACCCCATCTAGGGGCTCCGTCTCTTAAACACAGTTCCCAGTAATTTAATCTGTATTGAAGGATAACTTAGCTAATCAAATCTATCGATTTTTTTTCAAAATAAGTTATTAAACATGTGATTAAATTATGTTATTTGAAAAATTAAATACAATCAAATTACTTTAATCATTTCCATTAAGTTATGGTAAACATTCCCTGAATTATATTTTCAAAACTTGAGGAACTAAAATTTGACAACTTGAATACTCATATAAATAACTGTCATTTATCAATAAATGTGATTGATCAATTAAAATTACTTCAATAGATTATATAAGATTAGATTAAATTAAATTGGATTAGATTAGATTAAGATAAGATCCTAGTGACTTGGGGCATAGTTGTTAAACTTTTACGGGTCACGAGTCATCCCTTACGAGACGAGTCAATTTACACAAAAAACGAGCCGACTTGTTAGGTGACTCGTTTTTGTCCAGGCTCTTACGAGTCGTTGTGTGAATCTGGACAGAGCCACAAGTCGCGAACATATAAGTATTGTACTTAATACTATGGTTATATATTATACTTATTTTGCTGCATTATTTTGTGTTATTTATGTAGTTTTGATCATTTTATTGTGAGTTTGGAGATAAATGCTTAGTTTATATCTCAAAACTAATAAAAATATTATATTTTGATAAATTTATTAAGATAACGAACTCATATTTTGCTTTTAAATACCTCACATATATAAAATTATAATATATTTTGTAGTACTTAAAAATGTCGTGATTCTTACGAGTCGAGTCATGTTTCAAGTCACGAGTCAAAAACTCATTTTCGAGTCAAGTCAAAAATTACGAGTCGACAATTATGAGTAGGGGTGTAGTATAACTACATGAGACTAACGTGTAACTTATGCAGTTTTGTAACACTTTGATTTTCTATAGAAGAAAACAAAAAGTATATGTGTTTTTCATTTATATATATACTAGCAGGTACCCGCATAATGCAGTGATGGTGACGGTGACGATGGTTTAGTGGTGTCGGTGACAGGTGGTGATGACATCGACAATTGGTGTTGAGTGGTGTACCCGTTTAAGTTGATGTAATGATGATAGTGGAAATATTTTATAAGATAAGGAAAATGTAAATTTGCAAGATAAGAGTTTAAAGTGTAAATTAATTCATTAAGGGCAAATGTGATAATCTTTAACAACACTTTTCATAAGGGTGTTTATTAAAGGTAATTTAGTACTTTGGCATCCAACTATTTTCTAACACTTTCCAAAAATAAGGGGGTAATTATTATAAAGAAGTATAGACAGGGGTGATAAAAATACGGGTCAACCCGTTAGACCTGTTTAATTAGCCCGAAATAAGTCGAGCAGGGCCCAAACGACCCGTTAAGTATATAGTCCAGTCCACAAGCCTATATTTTATGAAATCTCGGTTTACGAGCCGGTCCGGGCTAACCCGGTGAAAAAACCGAGAAGCCAACAACCCGTAGGACTCATTCAGACTCATGTAAATATATATTATACATACTATAATATTTTTTACTAGTATTTCTATATATTACATATGTATCAAACTATCAATCAATATAACATAACAAAACTGTTGTTATACTTTATGTTATATATCATAACTAGATAATTAACCCGCGTAATACGCGGGTGAACATATATAACTAACAACATGCTATTCCTTTATAATATCAAGTATTGATACATTTTGGAAAAACAAATGTTGAAAATGACATTGTTATCATTATTTTAAAAATTATTATATCCGTTATAAACAATTAATTATGTATTATTCATTAAAATATCTTAACATGTTAACGATATATAACAAAATGCATAACAAATAATTGTTATGTGATATCACAAATTTAGTAATAACGTTTTTAATTTTTAATTTGCTACAAACCTAAATGTATGTTTTATATTTGTTTAGTTACATAAATTTATATTTTTCTAAAACACGTGTAAATTGGTCGTGAATATCGAAAAGTCTGACATACTTTGTCTTAATTGTATGTGTAATTAACTTAGTTACATTGGTTAACCTTTAAAAAACTAC
This sequence comes from Erigeron canadensis, assembly GCF_010389155.1. Classification (NCBI taxonomy): domain Eukaryota; kingdom Viridiplantae; phylum Streptophyta; class Magnoliopsida; order Asterales; family Asteraceae; genus Erigeron; species Erigeron canadensis. The sequence continues at coordinate 32,030,860 of NC_057761.1, read as the reverse complement.
TATAATTATGAAAGTCATATAAAAAATTTAATATCAAAATAAATTAGTACTATTTTAACTAAAAGTTAATTATTGGAGGCCATATATATTAGCTTTGCCTAAATTAATATTATTTGTTTGTTAAATCTTTGCATAATCTTTTATATAAATATAAACATTGTGATTACATCATTAATTATTATCAATTATCAATTATTATTATTAAAGAAAATCCTACTTTGCATTCTCAGACATTTACTTATTAATCATTATTTTGCAATTTATTTATGAGATCATATTTAATCAAACTTTGATTTTCTATTCCTTTATTATAAAGTATTTTCACTTTTAAAGATTTTAAATATCGATAATTGTTCATATATTTATATTTAGGAAAATAATTAATCTTTTTAACTAAATAACCTAAAGATCATTCTGATCATAAGATAAACACAAGTGGCAAAACAATATGATAAGATTAGGAAAAATAATTAATAAAATCCACATGTCACAATTTTAAGATTTTAAGAGGATTTTTTGGAGGATCAATCATTTCCATCTATTTAGTGTCGGATTAAATGACATATACAAACATTTTTTGGTATATCAAAATAAATATTTTTTTGATTTGCCCGCGTGGGTTACTAAGCTAGTGACGACATAAATAAAACTTGATTATTTAGTGTAATAGTAAATCTTTTAAGAAAAAGCATAATATCTCCATTGCTATACAAAATCACTGATCAGATTACTAAATTTAAATTACAATATATATTAGGATGAGTTATTTATTCAAGAGACAGTTATTTTAAAGGAACGCAATGACAAATGTGAGCACACATTTCTCATCTCTCTCTTTTTTTTTTTTGATTATATATATATATATATATTTAAAATCCATTAAAAAAATTAAACAATTTTTTGATGTTTTTTCTATTGGCTACTTATTGAAAATGGACCAATATACTACGAATATAGTACGGGTGTTGCCCTTAGCCAACATGCGTAGGCCATTAAAAGGAGCTTCGACCTTATTGGGTGTAGCAATCAATATTATATACAAAAGGGTTGGAAACTAAACTTATTTAAAAATGGTTTGGATTTGAGAAACGACGATCCAAATATGGTGGTAGTGGTGGTATACGGTACGTCCTCTACTATGGTGGTGGTGATGATGGCGGGGAAGAAGGCCGTGAGAATGATAAATTATGATACGAGATTATCTTGATCATTATGAGCTTCATCCAAGAGAACAAAGTCATCCAATATAGCAATTTCATCATTAGCCTCAAAATTCATCTATATACCATATAAAAAATATTAATATGTGTTTAAAAAAAAATGTAAGTAAATGTTGGAGATATATGACTTACTTGGTTTACATTATATTCATCATGATGAAGATCATCAAAGAAAACAAAATCATCCAATAAAGAAATTTTTTTCATCACCATCATAGTCGAGACCATCTATTTCCTCATCATTCGAATCATTTATATCATATCCAGTTTCTTAGGTTGTCTTCTCTTTTTTGTTGTTAGTGTTGTGCTACATTCTGACAATGGAGTAAACAATCAATCACTTTATATATGTATCATCAAAGTTTCATGAAACAAATTATACCTTGGTTGGTAATCTGACGAGAGCATCAAATTTTTTGGTTGAAGACATATTGTTTGTTTTGTTAGAGGAGACTTTTTTCTTTTCGATAATAAAAGAATTTGAAGATGAAATCAAAAACCAACTTTTAAAAAAAAATATGACAATGGTGTGATGTGTCGACACAATTATGTAATCTATATGTGAAACTAATGTTGGTTTTTAGGAAACAAATCAATTTTATTAATTTCATAATTTCATTTTTTACATACCAATATATATTTAATATTTTTTATTGTATAAATAAATAAATATTGTGAAAAATTATAGAGATGACACATAGGATTCTTATGTGACAAATTTTAAAAATAGTTTTAAATTAAAGAGGGTTTTAAAAAGCTAGGATTCCTATTGTTTTAATATTTATATAGATAATATAATAATAAATAATATATAGATATCATGGACTTAGTGAAACAAATATATATTAGGGACTAAAAATTATTATTATTGGTTAACGTTTTAGCTAGTTCCTCACAATTTGGCGTAAAGAGAAAGGGCACTGCACCAATTACCACATAAAATTATGTGGCTAAACAATTACTAAATGAAGGTTGCGCATGAATGGATTTATAACAAGTTTTAGAAGTTAATTATTGATTTTAAGCCTATCATAACATTATTAATATAATCTTTACTCTTTTACTAAATGGGTACCCGCGCGTTGCAGCGGTATTTATTAGAAAACGGTGGTTAAAGTGGCGTTATATTTTTGTTGTGTAAAAACAGAAACAAAATTATGAGTCTCATATAATAGTATACGCATGGGATGCGGCAAATTTTACTAAAACAAAACCTAATGTAGATAATGTAGTACTCATCATCCGATTTTTATTGTGATATCGAAAAAGAATATATTTCATTCAACATTTGAATGAAAGAACTGTGCATAGTCCTCCCCCGCTCATGAAAGGGCTATGCATCAAACAATTTCAAATCACTTACAAATAAGTGTTTTTGAAAAAATTAAAAAAAAATGTTACAAAAGTACTTCGACGGGTGGATAGCCTTTTTTGCTCTTTTTTGCTCATTATTTAGCAGAAATTCTTCATTCGGGTCAATCTGTGTTCATCGTGACCTGCAAATAAAAAAGTAGAAAAATACTATTGAGGTGGTAGGATGATATGATTAAAATTGTCAAACTCAAATAAATCATAAAAAATACCATCCTAATTCGTCCTTAAGTGACACGCATAAATACTACTAATACATAATTTACTTGATTTGTATATTCTGCCTTGAGTGAATACGGAAATGTGTTTAGTACGTAATTAAAATGTCAAGTAGCAACATTGTGTGTGCCATTGCATATATGATTTGATTTTTAGGATAAACCCAAAGGGATTAATTTAATAGAAGCATCCAAAACATAAAATATAACTTGATATGCCAAATAAAAGATGTATATACGTCAACATGTTTTTTTTTTTCTAAAAAGTCAAGTACGTGGCTCATGGGATACACATATTGTTTGAAATGTAGAAGCATAATGAGCTAAAATTTGGCCCATAAAACATTCAATAACATTACCATAGATGGAATAAATCACATAACTACTCAGCAAATTTGGCCCATACAATCATTGCAACTTAATTTTTTTCAAAAATTTATTAAATAGATGGTCTTACTTTGTATGTACTACTCATGTAACAAAACAAATTCCGGGTAAAAAAATCGTTGTAGAGAGATGAACTAACCTGAATGCATGGGCAAGATGGATGGGAGAATCCATAACTCTGGGAGCATTGGTTGCATACTACTCATCAATATTAAGTACCTAGAAAAAACTTCATAAATACTTTTACTTTCAATATAATGCATCTTTGAAAAACTATATTTAATGTCTTACTAAAAGGTACATTTTCCCCAAGGATTGTCGATCACACAGCCATAAGCTAGAATCCATTTTTGTGCTTTAGTGCAGGTGTTATTCAAACCACCATCAGGTCCTTTTCATAGAAAACGAGTGTATATGTAATGGTTAGTCGTGCCAAACATTACGCTATGACCTTCCATGTGTAATCCCAGCCACCATCTTTGTTCTATAAATCCAAACTAACATTTATATTTCAAATTAATGAAAACATGTTAGATATTTTTCCCATCTAACTGATCCATTTTGTAACTTGTAATTGACAGTATAGAATGAGAATGGTTCAATACCTTTTCAAGATAGTTCTTCGATTTCTTGATATGATCCTTGTAATCCAGATCCTCGATCCAACCATGAATCCATTTTATCAAGCTAAAGGCGTTGGAACCCACACCTGGACCTTCACCATGAATCCATTTTGTGTAAGCAGCCTGCACCAATTCAACCATAACTTAGCACATAATCAAATTGTTTGTTTCTGGAGGGCCCACTCACCTTATTCGCACAAAAACCCCAGCAGCAACAATAATAATAAAAAAAAATAATGATATAATACGTAATATTAATAAAGTATATAATAATAAAATTTTCATAAAACCAATAAAGTTTATAGCAATTTAATTAGTTGTTCACGTACGTTTTTTTGTTGATATAATGTTTATTTATTGTTAGATAAAAGTTTACGGGTCACTTTTAATTCTTCATGCGTACGTAATGGTTTAGATGGTGCGTGCATGTGTATGTTTGCTTATTTCTGTGTGTGATGTTTGTTTCTTTTTTTATTTTAACAACGGCTTTATTAACTAAGCTACTGCGGATGAGCTAGAACGAAAATTACAGATTAGAATGCCTAAGATATTGCTTATTGATGTGTGTGATGTTTGTTTTTAAGTCGAAGGATGGTGTAATCAACTTTTTGAACATGGCTTATTAACTAGGGATAATGACATACGAATGTAACCACCTATGACAAAATGGTTATGTAATGTAGTGATCTACTCGGGTGGCTATGTAATGTATGCACCTATGTTTTTTGGGCTATACTATGTAAAATATGTACGGACCTTACATAGTATAGCCAAAAAAAAAATACATAGGTCCTTACATTGATTGACCCAAAGGGGTAAGTATCCTGGAATGTAACAAACTTTGGACGAATGTTTATAGTAGGAAATAACTAAAGTTTTGTGTATTGTATGTAAACAACTTTAAAAAATGTTTATTGTATGTCAAAAAACATATGTGACAACCATATAGAGGTGCCACTTGTCTGATTTTAATTGGTTGAATACATTTTCTTACATACAATAAACATTATTTTCGAGTTGTTTACATACAATACACACAACTTTAGTTATTTCCTACTATAGACATTCGTTCAAAGTTTATTACATTACAAGATACTTATCCCTTGACCCAAATAAAAAGGTTCTTACATTATATAGCTAAAAAAATATAGGTGCATGCATTACATAGCCACCTGAGTAGGTTACTACATTACATAACCATTTTCTCATAGGTGGTTACATTCGTATGTCATAATCCCTATTAACTAAAATGAATACTTGACATTCATGTTCATACAATTAAATCTTATTGATGTTTTAATTGAAGTGATATTTATTAAAATAATAATAATAATAATAATAATAATAATAATAATAATAATAATAATGATGATGATGATAATACATAAACAAAGAAATAAATGAACTATCCGCTCGCTTCTTTTATGTTTTGATGGGTGGTCACATGGTCAGCATTAGATTCCACGAGCAATGGAGACCAGTAGAAGTCAATTGAAACATCGTATTCCTGTATTTTCGTGTTAATATAAGTATGGGTGGGTTACAATAGAGACTCCTTAAATTAGGTATTGGAACCACGTTAGTGTGACCGTCACTAATCGTTTATCATTCCTGATATGATAATTGACGATAACTGAAATCCCTATGTCTAGTAAATATATGATGGGCGTATTTATTCATAAAGACATGTTATAGGGTTTTCCATTAGGTGATTATAACTAAAAGGACTAGTAGGGTACTCTACCTTACTACTTGTATTGTTTTTTGGGTGATATAAAAGCTTACTGGGGTTTCAATTCCCCTTTACCTCCCCCCCCCCCCCCACCCCCCCAAAAAAAAAGAGGACTAATGGTGCATACAGTAAAAACTAGAAGGGTTGAAAGCGTAAAAATACTCTCATTATAAATAGAGAGTCATTAACCCTAAGTTAAGGTTAATCCCTAATTCCCTACACATACTATACCCTAATTTTCGTGTGTTTTCTGCTTAGGAATCCGTGCATAACATTACAGCCGGATTTCTCATCTCATCATTAATCAATCATCTTGTTTTGGGAACCCGAAATCAATGGCAACTATGTTTAATGTCTTTACAGGTTCTACATGATCATCTGGTGAGTATTATTACTTGAATCAAATCATGTTTATTCCAACATTAGGGACCATTAGGGACATGTAACTTACACATATAACAAGTTTTAGAAGTTAATTATTGATTTTAAGCCTATCATAACATTATTAATGTAATCTTTACTCTTTTATAAAGCATTTTGGTTTTTATTTATGATATGTCTTAAGAAGTTATACATATCTATTTTTTCAAAAAACTCCTTTCATTATATTTATTGTTTTAAAATGCTCATCCACACTAAAACACTAAATTACTATATCTACCCTTATAATAAATTTTAACTTCTAAAACAAAACTCTGTCGCAACGCGCGATTATTATGCTCGTTATGTAAAATGGAGTTGTAAAATTAACGACCAAGGATGGACGAAATTAAAGAACAAAGAGCTAAGCAAAATTAAATTAATGTTGGCATGTAAGAATTTGGGCCTATTTGTTAATTTTCCCATGGAGTTCAAGGAGTTTGATGGAGTTATCGGCTGCAAACAATATATGAGTGGGTGTATTGAGTTGGATGAATGATAAAGAAAAAAGAGTGAAAACAATTTAAATATAAAAATATACTTTTTTGATAAATAGTTTGTAAACTATACCATTTTGGTAAATATGTTTTCTAAATACACCATTTAAGTTAAAAAGTCGTCCACATTATGTTTTACTAAATTACTCGTATGAAAATGAAAATAAACATATCTATTATGTTCTGTTTGTGGTATTTCCCTTTAAAGAATAGAACGCAAAAAAATGATAATGACGGCCCTTCAAGCAACCTCCTAGTTAAATTGTATCCCAAATGGATGTTAATAATGCAGCTTATATATATATATACAATTTCATTATTTTGGCAAAAAGCCGAAAAGGCTGCAGGCTTTAAATACATATATATGTTGCATTTCTGTTGTAATTCGACAAGTTACGAAAGGAACAAAAAATGTAGCGTATATGCAGCGTATGATTGTTCTGGTAAAGTTTGGTTATGTAAAATATGCACATATTGGTTTGGAAGCATTGAATAACTTTGATTGTTTGGCAAAAAAGGTAAAGACCCATTTTGTTGTAAACTCGCTCTTGAACTTTTTGAAAGCTTTTGAAATGTTTAGTGAAGTGATTATGTCATCTTTGTATTAGTGATTGGCTGATTGGTAGTCGGAAGTTTGGATTTGAGTCAAAATGTTTTAAAATGTCAAAAGGAGTTTTTTTTGAAATTAAGCAGAAAGCGTGTGTTATGTGTCAAAAGCGTGTTCGCTGAGCCACAAAGCGCGGTCGATGCAGTCCCCCATCGAACGTGCTCCATTGACTTCGTTGCTTACTTTTTACCGAGTCTTTGTTTGACCTTTTTGGGTTCTGAAACTTGCATGATAATCTATTTACATCATTTTAAGAACATTTCAAATGTTTTTTTCTTGATTTGAAACATTTCAATTTTTCACGAAAAATGACCATATTTTTCCAAGTATAAGACATAATTTTTTTGTGTATTAATATTTAAAGTCTATTTGGGTTGAGTCGTTTCATTTATACATTAAAATGCGGCCTAATGGTAGGGTAAATAATCACAAAATGAACGCACATCATCTATACACTTAAAAATGTAAATATACGTTATATTTATCAAAAATGAGTAATAAAAATATATAACTATAAGATAAAGTAAACAATATAAATTCCTGGTTCGGTTTGGTGTTTATGTTTAGAATTCATATGAAACCCAAACCGAAACATAACTTTCGGTTTTCAGAAAACCAAAACAAAAACTCATCGTTTTTCCAGGTTTTAGTTTTTTCGGTTAGGAGTTTTTTTTTTTTTTGGTTTTTGGTTCTCTTTTTACTCACCCTTGCTAAGGACAACAACTACTTTAAAGCAAACAATAAATGAACAAATAAAACTAATGGACCTACCAACAAAGGGATTGTCAAACAAAAAGAAGATCTTTTAAATTTTAGGGGTCACTTTACTTATAAAAGTTTTTTTTTTTTTATGTAATATATTTGGATTTGGTGGAATGCCCTTCCATATACTCAACTTTAATCCGAGGAAATTCATAACGGAAAAAACCTCTATTTTTAATTTTGGAAATATTTTGTTCACATCAAATTTTGAATTGAATATCTCTACGATATACTAATCTATCTATGTTGATAACGACTTAAAAAAGCTCTTGCTGCATTCTTGCATGAGTGGGTTAAAGGAGTCATATTAATATCTTTCGCTAGGGTGAGCACGAACGTTAATATGAAAAGACACTATAGAGGCGTTAGACGATCCACATTCACAACCCAACCAAACAATACTATTCATTAAAAAAAACTAAATTTTCTTTCTTACTTTTACCCAACCCAACAAAATCTCAATTTTATATTCCCATTAACAACCCAACCAAATTATTATTTTCATATACGTTAATATCTGATAATTAATATTTTTATATTCAAAATTAATTTAAAAAGTTAAAATAATATTTTGTTTCAAAAAAATAAGTTAGTTATCATCATTAAAAATATAAAAATAAATTTATCCTAAAAGATATTTCAGATTTTATTAAACATTTAAGAAAATAAATAACTCATTGTATCATATATAAATAAATTATAAATATAAAAAAGTAAAATACTACCAAAAATTATATAACTATAAAATACTGGCCACTATATTAATATATGTATCATTTTTCCCCATAATTAATATCTATACTATCTATATAAACAAACTACCCCTCCAAAATTTAATACTCTACCTTTAAAATCTCCAATTTACCCTTTTAATCTATACTCTTATCAAACACTTTATCCCTGAAATTCTAAAAATACCCTTAAAAGAAAAACTTTAGGCATGTCCCTTCCTTTCCCTGAAACAACAACGGCGGTTTGCACTTTCAGCCGGACTAAGAAACACTTGAGTTGAATATACATTCATATAATAACACGGTACCGCTACTTAACCAGCGTTTTTTTTCTATGTCCCGCCGCATTGCGCGGGTACAAAGCTAGTCTGAACAATGTACACCGAACAAACAAGTTAGTCACGCATTTGATGGGTCCTATCAAAATATCACCCACCTGGGGCAAACAAGTAAATTTCCATGCGTAAATAATCCAGTCAACAGAAAAGGAGAAGAAGAAGCAATAATAAACTAAGTGAAAATAAGAAAAAAAAAAAAAAATTCAAAATCCCCGCTCTCAAAACCCTTTCTCCCAATATCCCTTTGCATTCCACATCTCAGTAATCCAGTAAGCAAAAAGGTTAGGGTTTTTACTCGATGGTGAGATTGCGTCTCGCAGGCATCGAAGTACCGATAATCGGCAGCGATTCGACAAAATGGTTGAATATATCGCTGCCCCAACCACCATCACCACCACCACAGCTACACATTGCTCCTCCTCTTACTACAGACATCTCTTCTTGCTGCAATGTCGGAGACCCCCCAAATTATTTCATCTGGTATTCAACATTTCATCATTTCTTTTTTTACTTTTATTAGCTATCAGTCTTTTCATATAGATGCACACACACACACACATGATGTATATATATACACAGAACTTGCTTCCTTGTTGCTTGTTTTGTATTATCACACATTGGGAAGGCATACATATGTATTTAATGATTGATTAGGGTTAACCTGAGAACAACAAATATTGAGAGAACCTTGAGAACCACTTTCTTTTTCTTTTTTGGTGTGGTTTTTTAATTTTTATTTTTTGAATATATTTTTTTGTTTTTTATTTTCTTTTAATAAAAACCCATTCCAAAAAAAAAAAAAAAATTATTTTAAAAAAAAAAATCATATGGGTTACGCGTTGAAAACGTATGGATACGGTGCGGGGGTTGCCCTCATCCATTCGAATGGGGTTGTCACCAGACGCATATGGGAATGATATGGATTTGATGGACGTGGTCCAAGAGATGGTGTCGGTTTGATATGGTACGGGCGTAGCCCTTAACTCGAAGGGCAAAGCCTTTAGAGATGGATTTTTAGTGGTTCTCACTTGATCCCTTCACTTTATGTGTATATATATATATATATATTATTTGACCTCACTTTATATATCGCCTATTATTATTCATTAGAAATGTAGAATCACAAAATGTCTTGAGTCTTACTGTTTTGAAATATACGTTTATCCATTAACCAGGAGAATTTTTAAGACTCGTCCAAATGTCCTTGAGGTAGTTGAATTCTGCACCTTTTCAGAATTCCCAAGGGTTGGATTGCGGATCAATTTTGCTACTCCTTTATCTCCATTTGCTTTCATTTGCAAAAACGAGGTTTTTTTATCAGCTTTTCTTTTCATATTTACCGTATTATATCAGAATAACAGTAATGATTATATAATAATGTTTTCTTTTGCAGCATTCTAGTGCTTCTGGGAAACCATACATGCTCTATGCATTGAGTGTTTCTGGAGTTGCATATCTTATCAGACTGACTGATATTACTAACTATAGATCATGTTCTGTTTTCTCACCTGATGAGGTTGTTGAGTTAAATATTCAGAGTTATTGTGATTATGGAGGTATTACAGCTATAGCAGCCACCGCAGGGTGTCTTGTGATAGGAGGAAGAAATGGATCCGTTGCTTGTTTCCAACTTGGCATCCTTGATTTTAGTGATCCGGGTATGTATCTTTTGGTGTTTTTTTTTGTTATTAAAAGGCGGCAGACAAGGCTGCTATCATACGTATTCATCTTAGTATTGGTTTTTCAATTTACAACATTGTTTCTAGAAAATAAAATATGCACTGATTTCAATCTTTCGTTTTATCTTGTGATTCAGTATTCAACTATCTCTCTTGTCAATTCTTTCATCTAATAAAAGAAAACCCAAAATATCATTTTCACTATGTCTCATGAGGGACGTTTAGGGGGTTCGTAGGTGGTGCGTTTTCCAAGACGGGAGAGAAAATGTGGTGCTTGTTTGTTGTCTTTTTAATGGCATCGAGGTAACTGTACATGTACATTATTAGTCAAAAAGCCTTCCAAGATAGTTCAAAGCAAATGTTTTGAATATAATACTGGGGCAAAGCAAGTACATTTATCTTGGAAGGTAAATCAAGGTAATTCAAGGTAAATTAAACCATTATATGCACTGGGGCAGTCATTTTTTTCTTTTAAATTTTAATAGGCTTTAACATCTATTAATAGGTTAACTTCAATTAGCAAACCAATACTATTAGAATTAAAGCATATATTTAAAGCAAATTTATTGGTAGTTAGTGATAAAACGTGACCCAAATCGACCCATTCATAATCAAAAGGGCCAAAACTGTCGACTCTACTCTTTCTCATGACTTTGTTTATTAGCTGCCATTGAGTTTATGTAAATCAGAGGATGATCTTAATCATCTTATGCTTTAACAAAAGGCAACTATCTTAGGTTTTCTGCATGAACTACTGGATGACTCAAGATTGCGGAGTTTGATGTTCAGGTAATCACTTAACTTCTGTCAGGTTATTTATTATTGATAATAGGGTTTGGGACTTTCTATGCAATCTTATACTAATTAGAAATGCTTTATAGCTTAGTGGAATTATCAGAATGCATCTGACAATCTGACATTAGGAGTTGTGCTGTTTCTTCATTTAGAAGCCTTAATGTCTTATCTAAATTAAAAGTATATATTGACATGATATAAAAAATCTTAATGTCATCTCCATCTTTTCCTTTTCATGCCTGATTGAAGCTGAAAAAACTTACACCAAGCTCTACTATATGTGTGTAATAACTACTGTCTGGTTTTGTTTCTTTTCTTTTCGGTAATCATTACTGCCGACTTTTGAAATGTTTTTGTTACAATCAAATTCAAGCTACAAACTTGGTTCCATAATGCCTTTATCCTTAGTGAGTGTAATCTATGATTCTTTAATATTTCATGGAGAGGAAATCCTTCATAAACTTTATTAAGCTATTTTAAATTTTTATTTCAGAATGACCGTAGCTCCCGTGATGGATATGGTATGTTTAAAGATTCATGGGAGTAAAGCTCTTATTGTACTACATTTGGATGGAGCAATACGAGTATGGGACCGTTTGAGTTTCAGAAGACTTCTGAAGTATGGTATGAATGTTTTAAAATCGAAAGGCAAGTCCTGTGACTCTTTACCCTTAGCATACATCTATTAGTTTTTGTCAATGCAATGCTTTAACTTATGAATCTGTAGCTAAAAAAGGGACCTTTTACGTACAGCATTTTCATATGTTCAACTAAACCTCTCGACCAAAGAGCCTCTCTAATCCTAAACATTTTGGGGTATTGCCATATGAATATAAAAATCATGCAAGCACATATGTTGCAATGCAAGAGCATGCATTCCTGTTTAAATGAAGAGTTTCTGAAGCAAAATGATAATTTGCACCTTGCGAATTTGTATACCATCTTGACTGAATTGTCTTTTCTGAATTCTAGTTAAAATCAGTTCGTCTTCAAAGAGACTTTTATTAGCTATTTACCATAGCATATAGAAATCGATTGGAGAGACAAAAACTAAATTTCAATTGAAACCAATATCTCTTCCTGTAAATTAAAAATCAAATTGTTTTATTTACCATTGTAATTGGAGAACAAAACATTGTATAGAGAGGCATAGAACATCCATGGGGATTGGAGAGCAGCCATATAGTTTATGAGTGGCAATATAGATCTGGTTTTTCTTAATTTCTTTACCAAAATTGTTTATCTGTGAATGATTATGGCATACCAAGAAGGAAGCTTATCAGAAGTAATATTATTTTACCAAACATTCGGAGATGTGATTCGTTGAATCCTACCATAGGTATATCCGTATATACGAGTTAATCTTAGATTATATCACCACAAAATTACGTCTATATCTTGAGCTAATTAATTGAAGTCTTTAGGGTCCAAATGGAAACATGATCACATATTAGTTTACTATTGACTTCGCAACAATGACATATGATGGTTTCACCATTAATTTATGTTTGTAATATTTTAGGAGTTATATTCACGAGGTTATGGGCAGGAGAATCTACCAATGATACAAGTATATTACCTTTGGCGGTCCTGCATAAGTCTAATTCGGTACCTCCAGCAATTCTGAACTTTGAAATGTGTTGCTAACTTGCTATTAATTTCAATTTTACAGCTTTCAGTTTTACCGTCAAAGTAGGATTGCAATTACTTATTTTATTTCTATACTTCTAATGTTTTGCAAAAATGAGCATGTCTTTTCCTGATGTTACTCCATTCAGGGGGCTTTCATCTGAAATTTACTAATGTATAACTTTTCTTGTTACTTGGTAATTTCTAGTCTGGTTAAAAAGTATCGTCCAACTTATCTGAAACATGATGTGCCTCAAATTGAAGTCGTCTTTGATGTTATGCAACCTAATTGTCTGTGGCTGTGACTCTTCTTTAATGATATACTAATAAACATATATGTTTAAATCTAAACAAATTGATGTGAGCTTTGAGATTTTGAGATTGTTGCTCAATTCTTTTCTAATGTGAGAGTATACGTGGATGAACTTTTTCTAACATTTAGTAATATAAAATAAATGCTAATCAATAGTCAAGAAAACTTTTAGGTTCGTGAGTTCTCATGCTTGCATGATGTATATCTGGAGTATATAAATCAACCTCTTAAAGCGTATATTCAAGTGTCCTTAGCATATTCAAGCTCACATACCATTTAAGGATCAAAAGTGTAAAGGAAGTTGGATTGCCACATCTATACAGAGCACAAATTGAATATCAACACACATTGAATCACTGTCTACAGAGCACACATTTCTCCAAGTATAAAGAATGTGTATAAAACTTGCATTGTTTCAGTTTGTGTTTCAATTTGATTCTAGCTAGTTTATGTCCAACGATAAATGAGAAGTTGGTTTTGGATATAATGTTAGGGACTACTTTTACAATTTATATCTGTGGCCTACTAACATTCTTGTTAATATTTTAGGTTGTTGATTGGGAGACGATCTCATTATATAGTTTGCGACTTAATCTTGCAAGGGGGACTACTTTAACTATCGAGCCTTCAGCAATCAACATACCAATGCCGGTGGTGAGTCAGATTAGTCCTATATTTTTTGCTCAAAGGTGGAAATTATAATATAAAATGTCAGCTTTTACAATTGGCATTTTTTAGGGTCTACTCATTGACGTCAAAATTTCTTCAAATAAAATCTGGGTACTCGATGCAGAGAAGTTGGTGGTGCACAGCTTGTTAGATTCAAGTGAGAGCAGGTAAAGGATTTTATAATTTCGTTGGTGCAGTTTGTATAATCAGTTACTTTATATTTTACGTGTTTAGCAAAATGCGCAATTGTGAAAGTGGTTTCTTATTCTTTTAGTACACATTTTTGTTACCCTTTGATTTCTTCAAAGAAACAGAAGTGCTGATACCAGATGATGCAGTGTGGAGGCTGCAATTCCAGCCCTTTTACCTATAAATGGGTTGATATGGGTTATATTATTTTAGCCAGTTAAATATGTTAACCTAAAATAACTACCAAAGGACACAAGTCAAATGGGTTTTAAGTTATTCTGGAATGTGTTCAATTCAAATTGGTGATATTCTGATATCTAGATTTGTTTTTTGTAATAATAGCTTATGTTATTATTTAAATGAAAAGAACGAATGAAAATCTGTTTTTGGGTTTCTTTTCAATTTGACTGACCTGTTTTTATCAGCACTAATAATTACCAAAGGACACGAGTCAAATGGGTTGTAAGTTATTCAGGAAGTACTGGTTAATGTTTTTTGTTACTTCTACTCTTAATATCCGTGAATTTAGAATTGAGTTCCTTGACTATTCTCCTAGCATTTCTTCACTTGTCTAATAATATCTGTTTTTATAAACATATTATCACGAGTTTTGGTTGTGTCTTATATTGATAAATTTAGCAAATTATTTTTAGGATACCCAAGGAACTCTACAGTTTACACAATATAGACATTGGTTATGAACTATTTCAGAATGAGCATGCTGCAGATGATCTTCTTTTGCTTGCTTATGCACTGTATCCATCTGCAAAGGTACTGTGAACTTTATACAATTTCATACGCTTTTTATTTCTACTCGCTATGTCTCTCCTAAATTCTTCTGTCTATAACCATGATAATGTTCAAAAGTTTTGTCATTATAATAAAATAGTCAAAGTGGTTATCTACATTGAAGATTGGGAAATTAGAGGTAGAAGGTTCAAACCTTGTTTAGGTAAAAAAAAAGGAAAAGGAAATATCATAACTATTGTGCCGATTCCAGTATTCCTTTGGGAGACCTTTACCAGGTTCAGGATTGTGTGGTGGTGGTCCCAGACCTCTTGGATTGTTCTGCCAAAAGGCCAGACACCACGTTTATAAAAATTGTCGATTTGATAAATTCATGTTGTCTGTAACATGTGGTTGTGCCATTAACAGTTTTTATCTGTTCCAAAAAATTGCAGGAGCAAATTGTGTCTCATGTATCGTCCATCTTCTCACGCATGTTTTTTTTTCCTGGCGTTTACCATAACTCTGTAATCCGAGCAACACTTCAATATCATAACAAGCACTTTACAGATTCCGAGTTTAATTCCTTAACTGTTGATGGTTTGAAAAAAGCGATCGTTTCTGTCATTGAACATGAGGTTTGGACTTTAAATAACGGTTTAGTAATAAATTGTTATTATTGATTAGGTTCTTATTACAGGTGGCAAGTTGGCCTGGGCATGTGGGTTAGGTGAAAATGAGTAATATTTGGTATTGGTTAAAACATGCTGGGTTCGTCAAATATCACTTGAAAACATATGCTATTTTAGTTGTATTCTATTCTTTTGTGTACAACGGCCAAGGAGGTTTTACTTGTTAAAAAGGAAAATGTCATTCGCATAACTTTTGGTCTGTTTGACCAATTCAACCCATTTGACTAGTATCTTGTTTAGCCAAGATTTCATATTACCAGTTTGTGTGGTCAGAGATAATAGTATTACAAACTGGTAGCCGGTCCATTCATACGTAACCATCTGAAATTATCATCTCTATCCTAATATGATATCTTGTTTACCTGTCTTTGCATGGTGTGTTATGGTGGAACTGATGATGCATGGTATTTATTATAGGGCTCCTCCATGAGTTCGCTTTTCCTTCTTGATTGCTGGAAAAACTTCTGTTCGAGCTACTATGCCAATTGGTGTCATAAGAATGCACCCTGTGGGTTACTTCTTGATTCAGCTACTGGTGTTATTGGTTTAGTTAGAAAATCTTCAGTTTCTCTACTGCGGCAAGTGGAAAATATAGAGCTTCTTACTATCGGTATGTTTACATAACTATAAGTAAGCTATGGTCATGGCATATATGAACCATTTACTTATGGACTTCATTATCTGGTAGATTTTTTATTCTCTTTTGTTACTAGATTAAATATGTTCTCTATTCAAACCATGTACAAATTGTTCTGTTGCCTTTTGGTGTTTAGCTTTTGTAGAAACTGATATAGAGGTCTGAGTTCAGTTTGACCCAAAATAGTGTTGTTCAAAAATATAACTCGTACGTGTATAATGTATTATTGGCAACGGCCCCCAACATATTATAGGAATTTTTTTGTTTCACTTTGATTATAAACTATTCTCTATGACTACTGAAAATTGTAGCATTCTTGATTAAGATTTAGGCCGCTTGACCGACTACAAGAGCAAGCCAAACATTTAATTTGAACTCTTAAAGAATGAATGTGAAACCCTATTAGTTCTTGATATACAGTTTGGTAATGGGCTGAAATGGGTAACCTTTCAGTATTGGTCTGATGGGGCACATGGGCCAACTCGTCAAGACTTGTTTTTGTTTTTGTTTTTTAGTTTTAATTAGGTTTCAACACAAGGTTGTAAAACTCGGCCGAGTACTCGAAATTGGATCGGGGATCGGTGGGTAAATGGGTCGAGTTAGCCAGACATGACCTTAAACTTGGCCAACACATGTCAACGGTCAAAACTAGTCCGATTGGCTTCAAAATAGGTCTGATAATTGATGATGGTGGCGGTGGTGGCTGTGTGACGGTGGTCACCGATAATGGTGGCAGTGGTGCCTGTGTTAAGGTCTGTGTTTGAAGATAAAGGAAGAAAAGGAAAGAAAGGGAAGATGAATGGGCTGTGTGTGCTGTATAATTAGGGTTTCATCATTCTTTATATATACTCTACCATGTTCAGTTTTTGTTCTTCAAGTTTCAATTATACCCCAACAACACTTTTCTTATTTCATCATTCTTATGGTTACACTACAAGCCCCTATACTTGAAGTTTATAATTTTTTTTTAAATTTCAGTTACATATAATATCAAAATTTATATTTTTATATGTGAAGTACTCAACCTGATTTTTGCCGATCCGAGTCTTAAAAAACTCACGAGTCCCCCCCTTTTCCGATCCGATCTTGAGCCATGAGTTCCCCAACCTTGCTTTAATAAGATTGGTAAAGTGATAATTTAATGGCATTAGCAAAATCATTCAAGGAGGTTCTAAGCACGTAAGAACGTTTTGTTGACTTTTGAGCCGTTTGACCCAGGCAACCCATTTAACTGGTTGGGGATAAACTCAATTGAAATTGAATAGATTCAATCCTCATGGAAGCCTTACTACCATCATGATCCTGTTCATTTTCTGAGCATATTGTATTTGATGTTCTTAATAGGGTTGGATTATAGACTGGGAGAAATTGCAAGGTCTACCATTAACATATCAGGTGATGAATGTAGAGTTTTCTTTGAGGTGCTTAAGTGCACCACTAGACTAAGTGAACAGCTGGGGAAACGTGTCACTGCTTTACTGCATGAATCGTTTTTCAGTGACCCATCTGTATCTCCTGAAGATGTTGTGGGACGTATATTAAGGGTTCTAGAAACCGGGTATTCTTCTTCTATAACTGCTCTTTATGAATCAGAGCCAGGTATTGATACTGAGCGAGTTTGTGACCACAAGACTCTCAGAAAAATCCCCATAAGTATTTTGGTATCGCTTAATGGGTTGTACTGAAAAGCTGGAACCTGGGACAAAGTTCTTGATGTAATATTAAAATACTTGAACGTCTTAGTTCCTCCAAAGAATGAAAACAATTCGACTTCCGATGCGGTTTTTGATCTTAGGACATGCATTAAAGTTCAGATGACTTCACAGGTTGCCAACTTGATGTTTCAATCTGCAGTGGACATACTATTGCTGCTCAGATATATGGTGAAGTTAGGTGGCCAGGTCAGTATCTGGTCTTTTCACCTGGAACAAATATGCATGTATATATATAGACACACACACACACACACATACAGAACGCGAACACCCATATAACTATGTCTTTGTTAGTCAATGAAAATTGCAAACGAAAGATGGGAAAGCTAATTTCGTCTTTCTTTTGCTTAAACAGATAAATATGTTACCAGGTGATGTTTCCAGGGTGCACCTTGAGTTATATCCACTTGTCCAAGAAATCATTATTGAGTGGCATTTAATACATTTTTTTGCGACAACACCTTGTGAATCACCTACCTCGGAAGATTTCAGTTGTCGACTTCTTTCACAAATTGGTAGGCTTATGTTAATATTAGAAGTTTAAAACTCTTCACCCGATCATCTTTCTAGTGTTAGCTATTCATAGCAATGTACACAATTCTGATTGTAGCTATGCTCGTCATTTGATATCAAATAGGGGTGGCAAGATGGGATGGTGGGCAATGAGTTAAAGTAGGGTCAGGGTTACACGGGTAATTTTTATAGTAACTGGCTTACATGGCGCAGTCGGCCCACAAAGACTTACCGTTCATCCAGTCAAACCTTACCAAACGGTTAATGTGTTAATTTTTATCATTTAAAAACTTGTTATTACAGAGATAATTAAATCTTGAAATAAACTGCATAAGAGGATGTATGCATTAAAAGTAGACTTTTGGCGACTTTCAACTATTTCTACTTGTTAGCTAGTTTTTTTAGTTGACCCAGTAGACAATATATCTAAGTTAATGGGTTGAGACTGACACAATACCAAATTTCTTAAATAGTATAGGCATCAGTTTGATTTATATCGTTTATAGTTTACTTATTACTTGTATGTTGAAAAAACTTCACACATCTTTTATTTATGTATGACCAGATACCAGTGCTCATCGAATATCATGGAATGACAAGTTTGTGAATCGTGACATTACTTTGGCGTTCATCCTGCTACTTGATCATCAAAGCTCTTTTGAAGACCAGGGTGTTAATCTAAAGTATCTTCCAAATCTTGGCTCCTTCATTGCTCCTGTACAGAACTTCATAAGTTGGATAATCTGGGGAAGGAGTGAAGATAGGCCATCTTCTCTCTCTACTCGCTCAAGTATGCTTGCTTTGATCTTGCTCAAGCATGGTCAGTTTCATGCTGCTGAGGTTAATTACTATGACTCTGATACTCCTTTATTAGTGATAGACATCAACTCAGCCCATTTATGCGAAATCGTTGGATCATGTTGATAATGGGTCAAACGGTCAAATGACTGGTCAGTGGATTGAGCGGCACCTGAAATGTATTCGAATGCACACAAGCTGTTATATTGTTTTCTTTAAAATGACTTTCTTTTTTAATAATTGTGTTGAATACGTTAACTATTGGAAAGTTTCAAAAACGATTGAGCAGAAAGTTTGTTGTGTCAGACCAACCCAATCTAACCCACACTTAAGATTACCTATAATGATCTAGTGATCTAGTTTGTTGTGATATCAAGAAGCTTGCTGAAAGTTTGTATCTTTTGATTTAAGCATCTGCTTACTCTAGTAAACCAAAATCTACTCAAGGGGAGAGTATCTGCAAGTATTCAGGGTGTGAACAATGGACGGTGCACACTTCTTCACCTCCTTGGCTGTTGTCTTCTTGCACAAGCACACCGTCAAGGCACTTGCACCGAGAAGAAACATAATGAAGCTATTTCCTGCTTTTTCAGGTATGTATCATGTCACAACGTCCCCCAGTTATCTATCTAGGACAACTGGAACGTGAACAGCCTTATTAAGCACAGTTGTACTAAAAGCTCAGTGAAACAATATTCCAGATAGATTTAACTTAGAAAAGTAACACATGGATGTTCAATATTTAAACTTCATTGAGTCTTGGAAAAAACCACCTCTAAGGTGGCCTTGTGGTCAGGCATCCTGATTTCCTCACAAGAGGTCTCAGGTTCAAAACTTTCTAGGTAACATCTTGGGGATTTCTAGGAAAGGTCTCAGGTGGATACCCCAATCAGATCGCTTTCATCTGGGTCAAAAAGACTTTCCTTTCTTGGGTGACTTGAACATGGAAAACTACCTTCATTTACCTGAGTCTTGGAAATTTTGTATCCTTATGCAATGCTTCTGGCTTTTTATGATATGCTCATAACTCGATTCAAGATTTCTCCATGTCATCATTGTTGGTGATTCCTTTTAAAGTATGTTTTGTGAAGAAAAAAGAATTATAATGTAGATCAAAAGACATTCAAAACCGCGATAAGCAATCATGAAAAGGGATTATTGCGTTGATACTCACTCTACATATAGCATGTTATTGGTGTGTGGGTTAAAGGTGACAATGCGGACCTATGTACCTGTGAACAATTTTGTCCAGGTTATGTTTTATATGTAGTTGGCAAACCGGTAAAAAAAATACTCATAAAATTAAATGTCTCTGCAGGATAATATTACAAATGGCCGAAATAGTTAAATGTGACAGAATGTAAGTTATTAAAAACTGTGACAGCATATCATATATGATACCTAATCATTTGGAAAACTTTTCCAGGTTGACCCACCCTTACCTGTTCAGAAATTTTACTCATTTATCGTGTTACACATGACGCCTAATCAACCTCTTTTTCATTTCTAGCGTAGATATATTTGAGAATATGTTTTATCTTATTAATATATCTTGTGTCAACAATATGTCAATAACATTTTACATACTTAATGTGTTTTTAGAGCGGCGTCTTTTGATGGGGCTCCAAAGTTATTGCAGAATTTTCCATATGAATTCGGATTGTCGCACCTTGGTTTCCGTAAGTCCTATCTTGCTGGCTGTAAATAATCAAGTTTTTGATGTTAAAGTACTATTCTTATGGTTCACTTTTCTGCAGCTTATCATGTCTGCCCTGGTGCTTGGAAGCTTCATTATTATCAATGGGCAATGCAGATTTTTGATCAATATAATATGAGTGCAGGTGCCTGCCAATTTGCACTTGCTGCTCTTGAACAAGTTGATGAAGTATTGAGCCTTAAAGACACTTTTTCTGGGAAAGATTTACTCAATGAATCACCAATTACCGCCAAAGGACGAATTTGGGCAAATGTATTTAAATTTAAACTTGATTTGGATTGTTACCAAGATGCATATGGTGCAATTATCTCAAATCCAGATGAAGAAAGCAGAAACAGTTGCTTGAGGCTTTTTATCAGTGTTCTTCATGAGCGTGGTGCCCTTAAGGTTACTTCGTACAACTACCACTAGCTATGCTTTTAATTGATCAACTCAAGTCGCATCTGGATTTCTGTATTTAGCTAAAACATACTTGAATTTGGATTGTTCTTGTAGATTCTTTGTGATGGTCAACTACCTTTTACTGGTTTAGTCGAGAAGGTGGAGCAGGAGCTTGTTAGGAAGGTGTGTAGCAGTTTATAAGAAAGTAATTTAGAGGTTGCGTAATGTTGACATATTTCCTTATGAGTGGGTTGATTCGGGCTATGCTTTATCTTTAATAAGCAAAACTGGCTAGTACAAGTTAAAGTTTCATATAAATTGTAAACGGATCAATTGGGTTTCATGGTTAAACTGGTCCAAAGGTGCCAAATGTGTGTTATTTATTTGTTCATCCAACTTAATTCACTTTTAAGAAAGCTGTTGGTTATTTAATCTTTGTAACCATATCTGGCACACTAATTGTATAAAAAAAACAAAGTTTTGTTGACAGAAAGTGTTCTTGGTTAACCTAACTCAACCAAAACTTCGTCTATTTTGACATGTCACCTACACCCCTTCCCACACCCATTTTGTCAACTGCAGCTGCTGTTTTGCTAATTCATCCATGGTTTTTTAACAGTTATAATAACTTTGTGTAGGTGGAGCGTTCAGATATTGCAGTGAAACCAAACTCTTATAAACTATTATATGCATTCGAAATGCATCGACATAATTGGCGCAAGGCTGCAAGTTATATGTATTTTCGTTCATCACTACTGAAAAGTGAAGCTGCTTTGAAAGATAACCAGGTCCGATCGCTGGCGCTGCAAGAAAGATTAAACTGCCTCTCTGCAACTATAAATGCATTGCATCTTGTTCATCCAACATGTGCATGGATCAACAACCCCTTGCTTCAAGAAAAGTCCATTCTTAAAGAGGTGTATTCTGGTAATACGTCTAGAATCAAAATTCCAGAGGATGGTACTGTTTCCCAAGACTTGTACTCTTGTTTAGTGTTTACCACCCCAGTCACTTATGCATGTGGTGATTAAGCTGTTTTTATCAGTAATGTGTCAAACATGTATATTAAAATGTGTCAATTGAGTTGGAAGGTTCTCAGCATGTCGTTTTAGTGAAAAAAAAAACTTGTTACCTAATTTTTGATGATGGTGTATCAACTTCATCATACTCATATATGGCAGATTAGTTGTTACTATAATGAGTAAATTCCAACAGAAAGTATTGAGGGTCAACCGGACCCTTGTCAAAAAGTACGAGATTTAAGTGTTGCATGTTTTGACTCATTTTTCAGCCTAATTCACTGGTTCATTTTGCCACCTTTACTACCTACATCACTATTTGGCAAATTATTATATGCAAATCTGCTATTTGTCTTTTGCAGAAGCTAATGATCCTTTCCCAAGTCAGAAATTGGATTCCTGCTTGGATGTTGAGAAACTAGAAAACGAGTTTGTTTTAACATCAGCAGAATATTTGCTTTCGTTAGCAAATATTAAATGGACATTTACTGGTACTAATACAAATGTGTTTCTTTCCTACTTTAATGTCCTTTAGAATTTGTACTTTATTTGGAGATTCTTAATTAAATGATTAGAAGGTTTTACATACTCCTGTATTGCATTAGGATGAATCTGAAGTTACAATAACTTTTACTAAATCCATTGGTGGGACAATACATTTTTTGAGGCCCACCCAAAAATTTAATTAGAACTTCTAAAACTTGACAAATATAGAAGTTAATGAAAGCAGGTAATATGATCAAGGCAAGGATCAAACTGTCTTCAGGAGCTTTTGCCTCTACTCCAACATTCTTCTGAATATGTTATATTCAGATTATCTTTAATCTAGATTACTCTTCTTTTGCGATTGATTTACCCTGTTATATGTTATTGAGGGATACTTTGAAAAGTAGGTTGGAGGGTCAAGTTGGGTGATATCTATTAGTGGTTACGTTAAAAATAGAAACTCTGAGTAAATAGGTTTCAAATACGTTTAATCTCTTCTGCCAATTTGGTTTGTTTTATGTAACCTACTTTTTGTTATATTTTGCATGGTTGTCTGGTTAAGGATAAACATCACTTGGATTTACTCAGTGATAATTAAATAGGTTAAAATTGGCCCCTCTAGATGATGTTAAAGCTTTGATCCATCTACTTTGATCCCTGCTAGTTAAACTTAAAAGAAAACAGATAGGATGAAAGTTTGTAGTAGTGTTATCTGCAAAAGATGATATTGTGTACTGTTAAGAAGAGGCGTTGTACTATTTGTCTTTTCTTAAAATAAATGTCAGGGTAATTGATATACCACTTATGCACTCTTTCAGGGATTGAAAAGCCTGACCAAAACTTGGTTGAGTTGCTGCTTCAGTCCAATTTATATGATATGGTATTCACTGTTTGTGTAAAATTTTTCAAGGGTTCAGCGTTGAAGAGGTATACTACATGTTGGTCTTCCTTGGAGAATTATCTCAGTAGTTATGATGCTTTTGTAGCTACATTTTTAGGATGCTGAAGCAATCATGATTTTGTGTTCAGGGAACTGGAAAGTGCTTTTATTGCCATGACACGGAAATGCTGTCCAAGCAGGTACTACACTTCATTTGTTTAAATAATTTTGGGTTTGCTTTTTCTTTTTTTTTTTTTGTTTTATCTAGTGGCAAGAAGGTCAAATCATGCAGTTTTGGTGATGGGTCAGATATTGCTTTGGTTGAATTTTCTTTTTTGTACTGCTCAACGAATGGTTCGGCATGAGCTGCAATTGCATTTATCTAAATAAACTTATAAATTCTAGTGCAATAAACAATTAAATATGATCGTTAAAGCTCTGTTACTATGATAACAATCTGGTTTAACCAAAAAATTAAAGAACGATTCAGGAGGTTTGAAGCATTAAAAAGACACTTTGAGTGACTTTCAACCTGTATGACTCATTTGATATGTTTTCAATTTTTACTTATTCATACTTACTTTAAAGCAACTTTTAGTATTATCCAACTGCTTGTCTTCAGATGCATGTGAGATTTGTTGAGCCTGAAGTAATATATATATATATATGTTTCTTAAGAGCCACTTTTAGTTGTATGCTAGCTATTGACTTTGTTTGATAAGCTTGAAAGCAGTCTGAAGTAATAACTATTTATATTCCCTTCAGGGATAAGGATGAGGGTGCCCATGATTCGGGTGACATCATTGCTGCAGCTCATCACTCCAAGAGGAATGACCAGTGGGATGCACTTGAGCAATACATTGTTTGTATTTTTTCTTAAGCATATCCATATTGAAATTGCTTGATGCAAGTTTTCTTGAGTTATCACGTCCTTCCGCTCATCATAGAAGTCTCTGACTGAATTTGATGTCCCCATTGTTAAGTTACCCCATCCGTCCTCAAATAAATATCCACTTAGAAACTACACTCAGTTTTAGAAATGTGTAATTAACTAATTATTATACCGTTCACCAATAAACTATTATATACACCACCAAAACCTCTTTTAATTGGTTAAATATGAAAGTGGACACGACATCTTTATTGGGACCGGATGGATTATTTGATAAGAGACTCGTTCTGGTATTTGTGCACATATAGATTTGTGAATAGCATGGCTTGTATACTAATTACTTCATTTTCATCATTTATTGTGTGATTTGACAAGCGTAGCAGGTGGACGTTAGGATTCAACCTATATAAAACAAAACTCAACTTATTATATACTTTTTGTTCTTTCTGGGAGTTGGTTATTCGCCATGCTCAAGTAACTTGTAACTCGTTTGTTAGCTTAACTTATTGTTATTGTTTGGTAATCAGATTACTTGCTTCAAAGCATATTAGAGGGACATATATATAAATATCTACATCATCATGCTCTTTCATTCTTATTTTTGAAGCTATGACTTGATTTTCTGAAGTTATACACATTTCTATGTGCTACAATAATCTTTTCTGAACTTGTATGACTTGAGTGCCTTCTTATCTTTGTACATTAACATTCTAGCTATAGGCAATGTTTGGTATGCTGGAATGGAGTAGCCTAACGATTCATGCTAACCTATTCAACTCCTTCTCTTAGTTCCCATGGAGTGCATTTTTTAGTGTGGATTCAGTTTCTAGGCAAATTTTGAAAGAGCGTATTATCTTATGAGTGCAAACTTGAAAAATGCAGGAAAAATACCAATGCTTACATCCTAGATTACCAGTGATTGTTGCGGAAACACTTCTGAGTGCTGATCAACTGATTCAACTTCCTGTTTGGCTTGTCCAAATGTTCAAGGTATAGTAGCTAAAATTCTGCATTTTATTGCAAAATGGGTCAAAAAGAGTAGTTGTTATAGCGGTTGCAATATACTGGTAATCTACACTTTTGTGCTTGCAAACCACCAGTACCATGAGTGTGATATACTCTTTGTAATATATTTGTTATCCACATGCCCTGCATTGACCGTGATTTGAATTAACAAATCAATTTAAACACCTATTTACTTAGATTTGTCAGTAGGGTATATGAAAGTATGAAACGTTGTGCATTTTATAGAAAGTTCACATTTGTTACAGCTTAGTATTCAAAGTTCTATATCCTCACCACCAACGGTAATTGATATGTGATATCCCACATAGCTTAAGGGGCACAATTATACGTAAAAAGGTACATTTTTTAAGAATAGCCATTAGATATCGTTGGTACTCTGTAAAAAACATAAACTTTTTTTCATTAACCTAGAAGTGCATCAACACAAAGAATAACTTATTTAAACAAGTTGTCATTTATTTGAAAAAAAAAGCTACAATTTCTTTATTACAAGCATAAAATAAGTATTGATGGGAATTATAATGTTTCATCTTCTTATACTGTTTATGGCAGAGCACGCTGAAAGGATGTTGGGGTATGGCTGGCTCTGAAACAACCCCTGCTTCATTGTTTCAACTATATGTTGATTATCGACGATATGCAGAGGCTACTAATTTGCTGCTTCAGTATATTGAATCTGTTGCATTGTTGGTATGTTTCACACTCCGTATTGTCTTATTTTGGTTTTTCTTTAAAAGAGCAAAATGGTTTCTCTAATTCAATCTCAGTCCCATATTTATTCTTGTATTAGTTTTAGTAGTGATGCTATATAAACATACTGATCATACTTGCATTTTGAGGATCACTGTTTACATTTTTAGCATGGATATCTAACGGTGTTCTTTATTAATGTTGGGTTCTCTAACGATAGTAGCTCAAACAGATTAAGCCGCTTTAATTATTTTACTCTAAACATCAACTTTTATTGAAGTAGTAATATTGTTTTCTTTAACCATATTAGTGTTTTGCCTGAACCCAGCATGAACAATTGAACATATTCATTTTTGGGTAAAAGGATATACCCTATGAATTTTATTAAACAAAAATAAATCAGGCAATGTGACTAAATGTCACATTGGCTTGTACAAACTACGCACCATTGTGCAAAAATATATTTGTATGCTTGTACAAACAAGGCACCATTGTGCAATAACAGAAACTATTATGGGCATTGACATGCCAGTCCCATAAACTACCTAGCCGACTATGAACAAAACAATGGGCTAGTTAGACAAAAAATTAGAAGCCTATGTCTCGTTAACTAGATGATAAGGCAGCTTCCACTCCACAAGAGCCTTTTCTACAAGGGTCGTCTTCTTGAACCTGAAGGTTAACAACTTGAGTCTAACGGTATTGATTACCACTTCGATTCAATTCAGAACTCGATCTTTTCTTCTTGTTGAAGATTCTTGCATTCCTTTCCTGCCATAAGTAGTACACAATAGCTGCCAGAACAAGCTTAAATATAGCAATTCTTATCGAGTTCTTTCTTGGCAATAAAATAGGATCAGCTATAATAGCATCCCAACTGCCCAATTTTGTCTTAATGTCGAAATTTCTTCGAAAATAAACTTCGGATATCGCTTTTATTTTTTGATTGCAATTTCATGACATTCTCGAATATGTGCAGAGACCAGCTGAAGTTATTCGTAGGAAGAAGACATCTGCAGTCTGGTTTCCATACAAAGCCATTGAAACCTTGTGGTGTAAGCTTGGTGAGTTGATTGATTCGGGCCATATGGTTGATCAATGTGAAAAGCTAAGAATGTTGCTAAAAATGGCCCTGTCCAAACATTTCCAACAGGTAATATTCTCAGGTCTTGGCTGCTCATTATCCTCCTTAAAGTGACCTTATTCGTTTTACGAATAGGTCGGTTTTCGTTGTTTCAAACCTATGGTTTAATGGGTTGAGAGTCATCTTGGTGTATTTAAGTGCATGGTAAAACCTTAGTAAGCAGTTTTTATATATATATTTTTCTTTTTTAAATGCATAAATGGGTTGCGTATTTATACGTAACCCATTTATTATAAGTTAATAAAAATGATGAAAAAAATATCAAACCCATTACCCACTCACCAATTTTCTGTATTCTGAAGTAGGACTTACTAGTTTTTTTTTTTGCATCCAGTTAAATGTAGATTCAGACGATGTAATAGCTTCAGCAATGTCATCTAGTTACAATTGAGCATCATTTGGAGATTGCTTTCATGGTTCACTCACCGTCTTGTAAAATAACTTTGATGTCTGTAAATACCTGAGGCAATTGGTTTTTGTGTTTGGCAAGTTTAAGGCGTAACCTAGTATCAAAGTAGTTGCAAGGCAACCTTGAAAGACCAGGGTGTTTGGACAGTGCTGATCTATTATTTTTGTTTGAGATATGAATACAATGCAATTGCAACTTGCTTGCTAGTGGAAGCCAACTATTGATTGGCCAAATTGGACCTTTCAACTATTGATTGGCCAAATTGGAGTAGTTTTAGACTCAACTCTTTGTAATTTATTTCGTCCTTTTGTACTCTAGCTTCTCACTAGCTTTTAATAAAATTTGAATGTTCGAAAAAAAAGAAAAAAAATTACCATCTAGCCAACAATATATTAAAGTCTTCTTGATAGTCTACGATTAAAGCGCCTAACAACCTAACAGAAAACACAATCTGACTAAGGAAATTGATAGTCTATGATAACTAGAGCGCCTAACAACTTAACGAAAAACACAATTTTACTATGGAGAAGTCATAAAAAAATGATTTAAGATACAACTTTATTCATTTCCTCAAAGCTCTTTATAGCTCCGAAAATCGCAAATATCAAAGACACTACAATGATGCTTTTGATACGTATTCCCTACAAGCCAAACACGTAAACAAGTTAGTTAAAAAGGAAATGATAATGCAAAATACTAGTTGAGGGTGGAGTCTGTCCCATTACATGCATATCAAATATTTTACTTTCCAAAATTGCATTCAATTAGCACTTGCAGATTTGTAGTCTTACAATATTCTTATAAATCATTGGTGCTACAAATGGTCGTTACCCAACCAAAATAATGTCTCCTTTATCTAGTTAGTGTTGCTAAGAAATCATGGGAGTCAACTGTTGTCAAGGTTTAGAATTACTTGCGCCTCCAAAATTAGTACTATCAATGTGTTGTATGAGTTACGAATCAATGTTTTGCCGAAAAGACAATTTATTTGCCTTTGTGTACGTAACAAGTGTTGTTAATGTTGTATTATGTTCATTTTAAATTTGAGAATATTAGCCAGTCAGGAATGTTGCCTGTTTGAATTTAACTAAGTGTGTTCGGTTTGGGTGGAATGGCTCAAGGCAAAGAGATGACTAGGCTGCCAGTACCCTAGCAAAATGAGGCATGTCAAGGAAAGCTAGCTAGCCTAATGCTATTGTATAGATTAGGAATTTGCATACAAGAGTGAAGCCCAGCTGATGAATTGAAGTGATTATAAACTAAATGGGTTAATGCAGCAAAGTGATAGAAAGATAAGAAGTACTTGGTATGTTGTCCCAGTAGGATTAAGAACAAGCAATATGTAATAAACTTGTATATAGAATATATTGTTGTTATTACACACTTGTGAATTTGTCTACACGTAATATCTAATATATATATATATATATATACACACACTAGTTGAATGGTTAAAAGTCAACCATTGTGTCTATTCGGTGGTAACCACCACCCTTTCCTACGATGGTGTTGATGGTTGTGTCTTTTGGCCAACCATTACACCCTTTCAAGTATTATCTAATTACATAATCACACCTTCTAATTACATACTAATATAATTATGTTTACAAGTCTTCGTTTTAACTATGTCAATGGTTAACTTCCAACATGGTAAATATAAGTTTGTGGTGTGATTAGATGACGTGTGGCATATGCAATTACCAGAGTACAAGCTTCTTATCATGCCCAGGTTGATAAAAATAGAAATAGAAATAGAAATAAATAAATAAATAAATTCTTATGATACATACATGTGATCAATCTGCGCATGCCTTATGCGTAAATAGCAAACGCATGGGATAATCAAACTCTGTAAAACATAAAAGTGAGATTTAGTTTAATCGTTAAAGTAAAAGGAATTTTATCATTAATTAAACATTACAAGATCCTACCACTAAGGTTCCCAACAAAGAACCAAGAAAAGCTATCAGCGGACCTGTAAGAAAAGGAAAATTTCACCACCATGAGCATTATTCACATTTATGAGATGAAAAGAGTAACTCAATCTTAATATTAAACCAGATTAGCATCAATCATGCGGTTGAAACTAATTCCTGGTACTTACCATATAGAGGGGCCACTAATGATAAGCATACAGCTGTAACCAGCCCTCTGCCAAGCCAATTGCCTTCCTACCAAAGTTCTCAACATTAAGCCGAACTGCAAAATTGTCAATGGCTTTGGCCATGGGTCATAATCCCATGACGAATCGTACTCCTTGATGAATAGCCTGCAAGATATTAGTATGAAAAAAACTAGAAATATTATCAATAGCACTCTTAACACACTTTTTAATTCATTTATTAATGTAATATTGTTATACTATTATAGTATTATTCCCTATACTATATACATACTGCTATTGCTATGGGCCTATGGCAACAGTTACAGGCAATGATTTTCCCTTTTCAGGTCCACTCTTTAAACTTAACAAATATAGATTGAACAGCTTCCCAAAATATTTCATATCCAAGGATAGCGGTTAAAGCATATACTGTAACCAGCACATAACTTCAACATAGAAAACATGAAGCAAAAATCAGTTTTTAGTACCATCTGATTAATAGATAAACTCAATTTTTAAGAAAAAATCTTCAAAACTCTATTTTCTTACCTATATGAAAGAACTATTGAATATCGATCCTTGTTAAACATTAGTGTGCAGCTCTGGGAGATACACATGACCATCATATGCATATGCAAAAAACCCACAAGCCATAGGGAACCTTGAAGCATTTATAAAAACTTGATTTCTTTGATCAGCTTTGTAGCCTCCCGTCCAAAAAATCGAAACCAAGATCACAATACTGAGTCCGTTACAAACAACACCAATACCTGGATTATTGGGAAAAATTAAAAAAAAATCTTTTCAAAAGATTTAACAAGTAGTTGGAAATTTTCACGTTTGAAAAAAATTAATTACAAGGTTTCACTAGATTCTAAACTCACCCGTCCAAACCAAATCCGCAAAATTCTCATGTAAGAATGATATAGAAGTCATCGCGATAATGAAGATGGATATCATTAAAGCTCCAGACGAGATGTTGATGTCATCAAACTCAAAAGACATGACGATGATAGATGCATATGGTCCGAGCAAATCACGAAGGATGATAACCGATTCTACACAAGAGTGAAACCGAGTAGATGAATTGAAGTCATCGGGACTTTTCAAAGAAAAACACGATAGCGTGGATTGAAAAATAAAAAATAGAGAAAATTTCATTACATACCCTTAGGGTATGTCATATTATTAAGTTTCACCATTAATTGAAGCCTATGTCTCGTTAACTAGATGATAAGGCAGCTTCCACTCCACAAGAGCCTTTTCTACAAGGGTCGTCTTCTTGAACCTGAAGGTTAACAACTTGAGTCTAACGGTATTGATTACCACTTCGATTCAATTCAGAACTCGATCTTTTCTTCTTGTTGAAGATTCTTGCATTCCTTTCCTGCCATAAGTAGTACACAATAGCTGCCAGAACAAGCTTAAATATAGCAATTCTTATCGAGTTCTTTCTTGGCAATAAAATAGCATCAGCTATAATAGCATCCCAACTGCCCAATTTTGTCTTAATGTCGAAATTTCTTCGAAAATAAACTTCGGATATCGCTTTTATTTTTTGATTGCAATTTCATGACATTCTCGAATATGTGCAGAGACCAGCTGAAGTTATTCGTAGGAAGACGACATCTGCAGTCTGGTTTCCATACAAAGCCATTGAAACCTTGTGGTGTAAGCTTGGTGAGTTGATTGATTCGGGCCATA
This sequence comes from Erigeron canadensis, assembly GCF_010389155.1. Classification (NCBI taxonomy): domain Eukaryota; kingdom Viridiplantae; phylum Streptophyta; class Magnoliopsida; order Asterales; family Asteraceae; genus Erigeron; species Erigeron canadensis. The sequence goes on along the minus strand of NC_057761.1, from coordinate 31,999,147 downwards.
TGGTTGATCAATGTGAAAAGCTAAGAATGTTGCTAAAAATGGCCCTGTCCAAACATTTCCAACAGGTAATATTCTCAGGTCTTGGCTGCTCATTATCCTCCTTAAAGTGATCTTATTTTTTTTACGAATAGGTCGGTTTTCGTTGTTTCAAACCTATGGTTTAATGGGTTGAGAGTCATCTTGGTGTATTTAAGTGCATGGTAAAACCTTAGTAAGCAGTTTTTATATATATTTTTTTCTTTTTTAAATGCATAAATGCCCATTTATTATAAGTTAATAACAATGATGAAAAAATATCAAACCCATTACCCACTCACCAATTTTCTGAATTCTGAAGTAGGACTTACTAGTTTTTTTTTGCATCCAGTTAAATGTAGATTCAGACGATGTAATAGCTTCAGCAATGTCATCTAGTTACAATTGAGCATCATTTGGAGATTGCTTTCATGGTTCACTCACCGTCTTGTAAAATAACTTTGATGTCTGTAAATACCCTAAGGCAATTGGTTTTTGTGTTTGGCAAGTTTAAGGTGTAACCTAGCATCAAAGTAGTTGCAAGGCAACCTTGAAAGACTAGGGTGTTTGGACAGTGCTGATCTATGATTTTTGTTTGAGATATGAATGCAATGCAACTGCAGCTTGCTTGCTAGTGGAAGCCAACTATTGATTGGCCAAATTGGACCTTTCAACTATTGATTGGCCAAATTGGAGTAGGTTTAGACTCAACTCTTTGTAATTTATTTCGTCCTTTTGTAGTCTAGCTTCTTGCTAGTTTTTATCTTAATAAAATTTGAATGTTAGAAAAAAAATAAAAAAAATTACCATCTAGCCAACAATATATTAAAGTCTACTTGATAGTTTACGATTAAAGCGCCTAACAACCTAACAGAAAACACAATCTGACTAAGGAAATTGATAGTCTACGATAATTAGAGCGCCTAACAACTTAATGAAAAACACAATTTTACTATGGAAAAGTCATAAAAAAATGATTTAAGATACAACTTTATTCATTTCTTCATAGCTCTTTATAGCTCAGAAAATCGCAAATATCAAAGACACTACGATGATGCTTTTGATACGTATTCCCTACAAACCAAACACATAAACAAGTTAGTTAAAAAGGACATGATAATGTAAAATACTAGTTGAGGGTGAAGTGTGTCCCATTACATGCATATCAAATATTTTACTTTCCAAAATTGCATCCAATTAGTATAAGACATTTGCAGAGTTGTAGTCTTACAACATTCTTATAAATCATTGGTGCTACAAATGGTCGTTACCCAACCAAAATAATGTCTCCTTTATCTAGTTAGTGTTGCTAAGAAATCATGGGAGTCAACTGTTGTCAAGGTTTAGAATTACTTGCGCCTCCAAAATTAGTACTATCAATGTGTTGTATGAGTTACGAATCATTGTTTTGCCGAAAAGACAATTTATTTGCCTTTGTGTACGTAACAAGTGTTGTTAATGTTGTATTATGTTCATTTTAAATTTGAGAATATTAGCAAGTCAGGAATGTTGCCTGTTTGAATTTAACTAGGTGTGTTCGATTTGGGTGGAATGGCTAAAGGCAAAAAGATGACTAGGCTGCCAGTACCCTAGCAAAATGAGGCATGTCAAGGAAAACTAGCTAGCCTAATGCTATTGTATAGATTAGGAATTTGCATACAAGAGTGAAGCCCAGCGTATGAATTGAAGTGATTAGAACTAAATGGGTTAATGCAGCAAAGTGATAGAAACATAAGAAGTACTTGGTATGTTGTCCCAGTAGGATTAAGAACAAGCAATATGTAATAAACTTGTATATAGAATATATTGTTGTTATTACACACTTGTGAATTTGTCTACACGTAATATCCTATATATATATATATATACACTAGTTGAATGGTTAAGAGTGAACCATTGTGTCTATTCGGTGGTAACCACCACCCTTTCCTACGATGGTGTTGATGGTTGTGTCTTTTGGCCAACCATTACACCCTTTCAAGTATTATCTAATTACATAATCACACCTTCTAATTACATACTAATATAATTATGTCTACAAGTCTTCGTTTTAACTATGTCAATGGTTAACTTCCAACATGGTAAATATAATTTTGTGGTTTGGTTAGATGACGTGTGGCATATACAATTACCAGAGTACAAGCTTCTTATCATGCCCATGTTGATAACAATAGAAATAGAAATAAATAAATAAATAAATTCTTATGATACCTACATGTGATCAATTTGCGCATGCCTTATGCGTAAATAGCAAACGCATGGGATAATCAAACTCTGTAAAACATAAAAGTGAGATTTAGTTTAATCGTTAAAGTAAAAGGCATTTTATCATTAATTAAACATTACAAGATCCTACCACTAAGGTTCCCAACAAAGAACCAAGAAAAGCTATCAGCGGATTTGTAAGAAAAGGAAAATTTCACCACCATGAGCATTATTCACATTTATGAGATGCATAGAATAATCCAATCTTAATATTAACCCAGATTTGCATCAATCATACGGTTGAAACTAATTCCAGGTACTTACCATATAAAGGGGCCACTAATGATAAGCATACAGCTGTAGACATAACCAGCCCTCTGCCAATTATGCCAATTGCCATCCTACCAAAGTTCTCAACATGAAGCCGAACTGCAAAATTGTCAAATGGCTTTGGCTATGGGCCATAATCCCATGACAAATCGTATTCCTTGATGAGGAACCTGCAAGATATCAAGAAATTAGTATGAAAAAAACTAAATATATTATCAACAACACTCTTAACACATTTTTTTAATTCTTTTATTAATATTGTTATATAATTTAACTATTATTCCCTATACTATATAGTATATACATACCGCTATTGCTATAGCAGCAATAAAAGGCAGTAATTCTCTCTTTTGAGATTCACTATCTAAGCTTAACAAATATATAGATTGAACATCTTCCCCAAACATTGCATATCCAAGGATCGCGGTTAAAGCATATACTGTAGTAACTAGCACATACCTTCAACATAGAAAAAATGAAACAAAAATCAGTTTATAATACCAGTTTATAAGATTCCCTCTGCTCTTTAGTTTGGAAAAAGAAAAAAGTGTACCGTCAGGGATCGTTCTGGTAGAAATGATGGCGTTTTTGAGTTTGTGAGTAAGTGGTCCAGGAACCCTGCTTCTCCAGGTGAACTAATGGAATGGCAGAATCTCGCCAACTTGTTGTCCAACTGCCAGATTAATAATACTCCCGATAAATGGAAGTGGTTGGGAGGAAAAGAAACTTGTTTCTCTGTTAAAAGTGCTAAGGAGTTCCTTAGAAGTGGTAACGACTATGGAGACAGGGTCGTGTTCAAGGGACCTAAATGGGTCTCTAAGGACTGTTTCTGGTTCATTTGGAAAGTGTCTATGAACAGGATTCCAACAATGCTTGCTTTAAAGGAAAGGAACATTGTCTTTGACAGCCTCGATTGCATGCTATGCAATGGTATGGAAGAAAGTTTGGAACATCTTCTGTGTGCATGCGAGCTATCTAGTGCTATTTGGTATAAAGTTAGCGTATGGTGCAAGGTGTCTCCTCTTTTTTTTTTCTCAATCAGAGACTTATTTGGTATTGAAGAACACACGGGACTTGGAAGAAAGGCAAAACAGATTTTCAAGGGAGTCATTTTCGTTTCATGTTGGTGCATGTGGCGGGCAAGGAACAATAGTAGATTCAATGGCGAGAAGACTTGTGCCATAAAGGTTTTCCAAGAGATTAAGGCGACTAGTTTTCTATGGTTCAAACATAGATCTAGGAATTGTAATATTACTCTAGAAGACTGGAATAAGTTCGATGTTTGTACATAAGTTGTAAATATCCGAACCACCCCACTATTGTGTGTGGTTGGTGTCGTTTTTTTTTGAATAAAAGTTAATTTTCAAAAAAAAAAACACATACAAAACATATTAAAGGTCACATGAATGTCACAACACGTTTAAAACCTAGCTATTACCATCTAGTCAACAATACATTAAAGTCTTCTTGATAGTCAATAATTAAAGCGCCTAACAACCAAACAGAAAACACAATCTAACTAAGGAATATGATAGTCTACGATAATTAGAATGCCTAGCTAACAATTTAACGTCTTAACTGAGAACAAAATGACTAAGGAAATTGAACGGAAAACACAATTTTACTAACAAAAAGTCACTGAAAAAATGATGCTTATTTTCAACCCGGAGCATTTCTTTAAGATGCTACAACTTCATTCATTTCTTCAAAACTTTTAATAGCTCCAAAAATCGCAGATACAAAAGACACTCCGATGATGATTTTGATAAATCTTCCCTACAAACCAAACACGTAAACAAGTTAATTAAAAAGGAAATGATAATTAATGCAAAATACTAGTTGAGGGTAGAGTGTGTCCCATTACATGCATACAACTATTTTACTTTTCAAAATTGCATCCAATTAGAAAATGACATTGCTGTAGTCTTACAGCATTCTTATAAATCATTGGTGCTACAAATGATCGTTACCCAACCATAATAATGTCTCCTTTATCGTGTTTATTACACACTACAACAAATATGCCATTTTTTATAATTGTTTTTTTTTATACTTTTAAAATGTATAATTTTTTTTGTTAATTTAATCACATTTAAAAGTGTGTATAAATAATTTACATTTAAAAGTTTGAATAAATTCAAAAAATCATAATATTTACACACTTATACATGTAGAAAAGAAAAGTTTACACTTGAAAATGTATAAAAATATATCAACCATTCATACTTAGGAGTGTGAAAGTTAATTTGTAACACCTATTTGCTTCACACATGAAGAGTGTGAGTAAATCATGTGTTACAAATCGACTTTCACACTATTAAGTGTGAGTAAATCATGTGAGTAAATCATGTGCTTTAAAAGAATCCATATATGTGAACTACATAGAAGAATGGAAGTGTAAGTGTTGGTCTCCTAAGTGGATAGTATGCAGGACGTCAAATGAAAGAGAGATTTCCCACTAACAAAAGATTCAAGCATCTAAGGAGTTGATAAGGATATACATGACTGTACAAAGTGAGTCGAAAGAAAAAGTAAGATAGACATATGAAATGAATACGGGCATATCTTTGGTAGTGTTGCTAAGAAATCATGGGAGTCAACTATCGTAAAGGTTTAGAATTACTTGGCGCCTCCAAAATTAGTACTGTCAATTTGTTGAATGTTGTATGAGTTACGAATCAATGTTTTGCTGAAAAGACAATTTCTTTGCCTTTGTGTAGCAAGTGTTGTTAATGCTGCATTGTGTTCATTTTAACTTTGAGAATATTAATTAGCAAGTCAGGAATGTTGCCTATTTGAATTTAACTAGGTGTGTTCGGTTTGGGTGGAACGGCTCAAGGCAAAGAGATGACTAGGCTGCCAATAATGCCCTAGCAAAATGAGGCATGTCAAGGAAAGCTGGCTAGCCTAATGCTATTGTATAGATTAGGAATTTGCATACAAGATTAAAGCCCAGCGGGTGAATTGAAGTGAATGGAACAAAAAGGGTTAATGTAGCAAAGTGATAGAAAGATAAGAAGTGTAGAAAATATAATTTTGTGGTGTGGTACTGTGGTTAGATGACTTGAGGCATATGCAATTACCAGAGTACAAGCTTCATAATCATACCCGGGTTGATAAAAATAAAAACAAAAATAGAAATAGAAATAGATATATAAATAAATTCTTATGATACCTCCATGTGATCAATCTGCGCATGCCTTATGCGTAAATAGCAAACGCATGGGACAATCAAACTCTGTAAAACATAAAAGTGAGATTTAGTTTATTAAAGTAAAAAGCATTTTATCATTAAACATTACAAGATCCTACCACTAAGGTTCCCAACAAAGAACCAAGAAAGGCCATCAGCGGACCTGTAAGAAGAAGAAAATTTCACCACCATGAGCATTATTCACATTTATGAGATGCATAGAATAACCCAATCTTAATATTAACCCAGATTTGCATCAATCATACGGTTGAAACTAATTCTAGGTACTTACCATATAGAGGGGCCACTAGTGATAAGCATACAGCTGTAGACATAACCAGCCCTCTGCCAATTATGCCAATTGCCATCCTACCAAAGTTCTCAACATGAAGCCGAACTGCAAAATTGTCAATGGCTTTGGCTATGGGCCATAATCCCATGACAAATCGTATTCCTTGATGAGGAACCTGCAAGATATCAAGATATTAGTATGAAAAAAACTAAATATATTATCAACAACACTCTTAACACATTTTTTTAATTCTTTTATTAATATTGTTATATAATTTAATTATTATTCCCTATACTGTATAGTATATACATACCGCTATTGCTATAGCAGCAATAAAAGGCAGTAATTCTCTCTTTTCAGATTCACTATCTAAGCTTAACAAATATATAGATTGAACATCTTCCCCAAACATTGCATATCCAAGGATCGCGGTTAAAGCATACACTGTAGTAACCAGCACATACCTTCAACATAGAACATAGAAAACGTGAAACAAAAATCAGTTTATAATACCAGCTGATTAATAAATAAACTCAATTTTTAAGAAATAATCTTCAAAACTTTATTTTTCTTACGTATATGAAAGAACACTTGTATATCTATCTCTGTTAAACATGGAAGTGTGCAGCTCTGGGAGGTACACATGACCAGCATATGCATATGCATATGCAAAAAACCCACAAGCCATAGGGAACCTCGGCGCATTTATATAAACTTGATTGCTTTGATCAGCTTTGTAGCCTCCCATCCAAAAAGTCCACACCAAGATCACAAAGTTGATTCCGTTAATTACAACACCAATATCTAGAAAAAAAACAAAAATTTTTCAAAAGATTGAATAAGACGTTGGAAATTTTCACATTAGAAAAAAAATAATTACAAGGTTTCACTAGATTACCCGTCCAAATCAGATCCACAAAATATTCCTTCACGAATGATGCAGAAGTCGTCAAGATAATGAAGATGGAAATAATTAAAGCTCCAGACGAGACTTTGATGTCATCAAGCTCAAAAGACATGACAATCCTAGATGCATATGGTCCGAGCAAATCACGAAGGATGATAACCGATTCTACACATGCTGCCTGTAATTAAATATAACGAAACTATAATAACCAAAGAAAAATAAATATATTGGATTACACATACAACCAATTACACAATTTATTGTGAAATTAGACATGAAACTTCAAGGGTTTAAGAGGGGAGCTGAAAGCTTAACAAGAAGTTTGCATGCTGTATTTAATGTTCAAGATTAGAAATTTGACAAGGATCAGCAGCAGATAATAAATTATTTGAAGAAGTGGAGTTACATAAATGAATATCTAATCATCATAATGCCAAAGTTATATATCAGCCTACAAAGCCCGATAAATTAGTCGTTGAAGAGAACACTAAAGAGCTTAAGGTCAACAAATTTCAGCAGATGACATCAAATCTCTTTAAACTTCACCAAATTGGAGGGGGTAATTGTTAAAATATCAACCTTAATACTATCATTTATATCCATTTACTTACACATTTACTAGTATATGCAGGTTGGGCAATATTTAGCATGTTTACAATAGTTCAAGGGTTGCTGCACAAGTTTACAAGTCTGGATGAAGTTTGGAGCTAAATTATCAAGTATTAAAGTTCAAGGACTAAAGATGGATGCTGATATTCTTCATTTGTATATATACCCATTTAGGGTTCTTGGCCGGGGGAGATTATTATATTTTATACACATATATCTTCTAGTTATCTGCTTATTGTTTGATTCATATATGTTTTGATCTTCTTGATCAAATACATTAGTCTTTCTATTATTATTTCTGCATTAATCTTAAGCTTGTTGCTTAAGATTCTTGGTTTATTTCTTTGTAATCAAACTCTTTATAACAATAAGAATAAAGGTCATAATCGGGCCGATTGATTCTTTAAAGGTATTTGAGTTTTCATTTAGTAATCAGCAAATTTGGTGAATTTCAGTATTTCACCAATTCCCACATCACTTATTTTTTCATATATTTTTTATACATAAACATTTACATATATATCTTTATAAATTAAAATAAATATGTGTAGAAGATATAAAAGTTGGTAGTGTTTAATAAATATGAAAGTGTAAGGTTTAAAGCTAGAATCATAAATAGTACTTAGAAAAACAAATAAGACAAGATATTGACCCTTAGATTATGGTTAAATTGATGCACGAAGATTCACAAAGTAATTAATGCACAATGATTTTCATGATACACGGTGATTTTCAGTAAAAGAAAACATTTTTTTTTATTTTACCTAAAACCTATATATAATAATTAGCAAATCTAGAACACAAAAAAAGAGGTGCATGTGATATTTTTCCTTAGGGGGAGAGGAGTGGAGAACAGCATCCCGGTGGCATGTGTAGCCCGCTGAGCAAACACCGGCGCCATTAACATGGCATGAAGATGGCATGGGGGTCGACGGCTTTAAGCCCGTGGAGGCATGGAAGGAATCTAGCCGTTTGAGGAGCGTGGGAGGTGGGTCCAGCCTAAAAAGTTGACCGTTTTCAACATTAAAAAAAATAATAATAAATTTTTTTTGGTTCCTACTAGCCATTGCTGAGATTCAAAACAAAAAAAAATCCCCTTTAACTTTATCTATAAAAACCTTCTACCTATTTCATTTCAGACATCCATTTTCAAAAAAACATTTTCGTATATCATTTCATATACATCATCCATAGATTCAAGGAGGGGGAAACAAGTTAGAGGTCCACCGGCACCGACACGAGGCAACTTTCGTGTACCACCTAGAATAGACACGCCTCAATATCAACCTCAACAAATCAACCCCTCACAATACTATATTCCCGACCCACCACCGACTACTCAACCTCAATATCATTACGCCTCACAATCTCATACGGCGTATTTTCCTCCTCCCCCGCGCGCGATGCATCCTCCTCCCTCTTGCGCAATGAATCCTCCTCCAAGTACCCGCGTCCAAGATTACGAGTGGTACCAAACGGACGAGATTGATTTGGAGTCGTTCGATCCATTTGATCGCACAACGAATCCTCCTCCCCCTACCAACTCGCGCAATGCACCGACTTCCCTCCCCACCGATGATGAGGATGAGGTCATTCCCGATACACAAGAAGTTCAAATAGGTATTAAACTATGTTTCTATAATATTTATACAATTATATAAAAATATTATATGCTTAATATTTATATATATATACGGTTATATATTTATATATATATATATTATACGGTTATCTATATATACTTTATATATATACGGTTATATATATATATATATGTTTCTATACTTTATATACTTATAGGTATTAAACTACGTTTATATATATAGTGGAAGAAATTGTACCGAAAGGGAAGTATACAAACTGGGCTGAAAAAATGAAATGGATGCAAAATGAAGAGGTGGCGTTGGCACAAGCGTGGATTCATATTTCCACATGTAGAGTAGTCGGTAATGAACAAGCACGTGATAAGTTTTGGGAGCGAGTTAGGGAGCATTTCTCGAAGGAGTTGGGTGGTTCAAGTCGAAAAGGATAGCCTCCACACCAAGTGGGGCAACATGAATACGGCAATAACAACATTCAACAGATGCTTCATCGCGGCGGTATTTATATTTATATACTTTTTTTACGTTTATTTTTGTTAATGGTTAGTAATATATACGTTAGTAATATATTTATATACTTTATTTACGTTTATTTTTTAATATATACGTTTATATATATGTTTATGTTGTTAATGGTAGGATGGTGTAAGGAATAGTGGATGTGATGATATAAATGTGATGACTGAGGCGTTGAAGGACTACAAAACAAGAACCGGGAAGGAGTTTACGAGTATTGCAACTTGGAAGGTTGTGAAAGATGAAGCAAAGTGGAAGGAAACAGTTCAAGTTGGGCAAACATCTTCGGCCCATTCGGATAAGCAAAGAAAGTCGTCAGAAGGAGGCAATTATGAGTCCTCTAGTAACAATGACGATGCCACTGTGTTGCCGGATTTGAATGAGTCAAGCACTCCTAGTAGTCGGCCAAGAATGGGCCAAAAGAATGTGAGGTCGTCGTCGTCAAAGGGGGGAGTGTTTTTTTCAGCTTTTACGGAGAAGTACGCGGAGAAGATTAAGCAAAATATGGAGGAAACGAATATGAAGAAGCAAGTATTGTTGGACTTACAACTCGAGCATCAAAGTAACAAGACCAAGAGGAGCGACTACAAGTTTTTCAACACCCACATGCGAATTCCGATCCAAAAAGTAGAGAGTGGGCGATTGAGCAAAAGCGAGAGATTGCGGCGAAATATGGATGATAGTTTAATGAGTGATTTTTATGTTGTTTAATCTATCGTTTATGTTGTTTATGTGTCGAACATTTTAATTGCTATTTGTCTTAGTTTGTAATGACCTTTGTTTAAATTTTAATATATATGGTTTATGTTTTAATTTTAATGAAATATTTAAGTTTTTATATAAAAAGAAAGTGTTTGATTAAATTAAATGAAAAAGAAAAAAAAAAAATTTGGGGAGGGATGGAAAAGTCATGAATGTCATTAAAAATGTTTGGGAGGGATGGTTGGGAGGGTTGAAAAAGAAAATTGAGTTGGAGGTATTTGATTGGTGGAATTTGAGAGGGATGAAGATTTGGGAGTCATGACTCCTCTCTCCTTTAACTGGGAAGAGAGAAAAAAGACTTTTGAACAAATCTTAACCGATAATACATAATTTTCTTAATACAAGTAGTACAATAACCCAAGGATAAACACGCTTAAATGATAGTTTTTAAAATTTTTCATTTTGTTCTTAAATTATAAACTTTTAAGCCCATATGATTTACCAATATATATTACTTAAAATGCAAATTTCAAAACTAAAAAAAAAATTAAGTTAATATAATGTATAAGACTACTAAATGATACTCGTATTTGTTACTTTTTATTGACTATTGTTATTTCTTATTAAAAATATAAGATGGTAAGAAAATAATAATTTTATTTGTTTGTTTTTTTTTTGTGTAGTGTTCAAGTTTGAACATACAACCACAAAGATTTACATAAAAAAACATACACTTTTAAATTTGACTATAAATAATCTTTTTTTAGAAATGATTTACATAAGAGAACTTTGTATTTTACACTTTTGATGTGGCATATAGAAGCTTAAACTTTGTTATTTTTTGCTCTTTATTTCCATATTTAACATGCTATTTCTATTTAACAAAAATTCAGTCAAATTGGATGTCTAAACTTCATATTCACTTTTCTGCTGTACATAACTTTTTCTTTTTGACTATCATGCTAAGAGTGTTATGTATTGTAATTTTTATGCCAAATAAGTTTAGTGTTATATCATCTTGTTATTCATTTAATCAATAATAGATGTAAAATGACACACTGTTTAGTAAATGGTACGAGTAACACACTGTTTAAGTAATAAATTTGATCATGAAGATATCTAATATCAGTTTCAATCGGATACATAAAATAGCAATACATAACATAAAAAGGTCACCCAGCAATTATGAAGTACTAATAAATACTTACATATGATAACATCAACTCCACACCCTGCCAAAACATAAAATAACAAAAAAAAAAAAAAAAGAAAGAAAGAAAAGAATTAGACTATATAAATTACAAAAAGAAGTGACAGCGTATGTAATCAACGTTAAGCTTAAAATTAAAAGACTTAATCAAACATTCAAACATATACCATCAAAACATATCTTCCGGTATTTCCGTATGCCGCACCACCCACGTCAACAAACCTTCTCAAGTTTGGGTCACTTTTTAAACAGGATCCTAGCAACAAAGCGGTATAGTATGATAATCCAGCATATACGACCAATGCTACCAAACCAAGCCATCCGCCCTCTCGAAGGGCATAAGGCATAGAGTAAACTGGTACTCCACAAAATACATGGAAAGCTGCAACATAAAAATGGACATGTATTTAGTAAAAAAAGATTAGAACAAGCTATTAGACTCCAATTAAGTTAAGTAGGAAATTAAATGAATAATTCTTTTAAATATTAGCCTGGAAATCATCCAAAAACCACATTAACGTGAGAAGTTGATTCAACAAAATCTTTTTTCTTAATCATACCCTTTGATTTTGCACAGAAGAATTATCATTATTACCCATCTTATATATTTGTGTATAAGTTGAAAAAAATAAATTTATACTTACCATTCATAATTAGTATCCAGTTCGCCAGCTTAGGACCGTCACCAACAGGCATATTGGGCGGCAACGCCCTCTCCTCATCTTGATTTACAACGGGTGGGACTAAATGGCCATCGCGATTTTGTAGAATTTGGAGGTTTCTTTCAGCTTCTTGTGACATCGTAGAAGATAAGTTACGACTACGAGTTGAGAAAACGTGTTTCCATAAATTAATCAAGTTATTATTAATTAAGAAAAAGAAATCTTACACGTTAATTAAGTTTAGAGTTAAGTACCTTCTGCGACCAGACACACTACGGCGAGTTGGTTGATCTGCCATTCCTGCAACACCTAATGTTTACATCAATACTAGCTAGTATTAATTCTTTGCCTTTTTAGGACATAACAGTTTTAGTAGCTATACATATATAAATAAATGGACAAAATTTGTTTTGTTTCTAAGACACACATATCAAAGAGACTTAATTTTATGATAATATATAAGATTATAGATAGATGTTCTAAGTATAAATATATATAAAAATCTAAACTTTAGACAGAAAACATTTTTTCTGAAAATATATCATATATATGGAGTATAAAATATAACCCAGATTCATTTTAATATAATGATAAAATTAAGTTGACTAAGAGAAAATGTGTCTACGTACCTTCCAAAACACTTTGCGCTAATCTGCTATAAAGCTATATATTGCTGTTGCTAGTATGAAGAATGAGGTGGTGGTAGTGAATAGTGAATGGTTGCTGGTATATGTGTTCTTAAATATAACTTTGTTGGGGATTTGTAAGAGAGAGATCTTAGTACTTATATCACGTGATACTACCATAAGAAGAAACGACGTCGTTTAGTGTCTCATATATATATGCATAACTAGTGGATGACACAAGACGACAGATACAAGAAGTGTTTCTAATTTTGCATTTGAATTATATTTAAGTTTTTTTCATATATCTGTATTTTATTTTACTTTTTCGTAACACATAATTAGTTTGTTCAAATTTTGTTTAGAGTAATTTATAATTTTCGCTTTGAATCTCTTATTATAACTTAACCACTGAAATTGAGAAAAACTTAATGATCAGGTTGGGTCCAACGGTGAAACGATGTGAAGTGTTTATCACCCACACACCATCTATTTTTAAGCTAAAATTAATCATAAAAAACATTTATAACGAGATGGTTGAGTCTTCTTCTCATGTTTTGATTTCCTGTGGCAGTACATTTGGCAGTCTATTTTCAAATGGCTCAACATTCCCGTAGTATATTCTTCGTTCCCAATGGCTTTGAATCAATGGATAGAAGATCTTTCCATTTTAGAAATTAAGAATTGAAGAATGTGATTCAACTCATCACGTTTAGTGCTTGGTGGATAACTTGGAAAAACAGAAATGAAGAAGTTTTTGCATCCGGAAGACAAAGAAAGAGCATCTATTCGACTTGGTAGTGTCATATTCAATTCTTATCTATGGATTTCTTGTAGAGCAAAAAAAGATAGTATGTCATGGATTGATTGGCTTAATAATCTGTTAATCTAAGTTGTAAATATTCTTTTCAAGACTTATGGTTGATACCTTCTTAACTATCATGTTCCTTTTTATTAATAAATGGATGTTCTAAAAATAAAAAAACAAAAAACATTTAAATCTAATGTTACAAGAGAAGATAGGCTAGAATTTGTTTTAACCATTGGGTATTGTAGGCGAATAAGGTGAGTGGGCCCTCCAGAAACCAACAACCCGGCCGTCCTTTTTTCTTTAGTGCAAACAAGAACAGTTTGAAAATCAAAACCATTTCAATGTAAGCTACTGTATGCTACTGTAACATTTGTTTTCAAGTGGCATGAAACACAATTCCGTTTTTGGAAAAAAGCCAGAAGGCTGCAAGACGTTTTACAAAAAGATGTAGTGTCTAGACTACAATTATATAATTAGTCAATTGTCATGTCATTAGCTACATAATTTAACCTATCGAGATTTACCATTTTTAAGTAACATCAAAAAAGTGTATTGTTTTCTGCATAATCCGAAAAGTTTTTTTGCGTTTTACATAATATTTTCTGGTCAACAAAGATACAAAAAATCAAGAATTGAATCATGCATAAGAATTTATAATGGATCTTAGATACTATTGACGCTACTTGACGGGAATAGATATATTAACCACGATGATTAAGAAGAAATGCGAGATCAAATGATGTTACTTTTGCATTTAAGGTATAAATTATTTGAAACTATTATGTCATTTAATAAATGGTATAGTTTGTACAAGGAAAAATTATCAAAACTTTTGCTTATTAAACGCCGGAGTTTGGTCACCGGAAAACTAGACATCGTTCAAAATTTCAATAATTATGTTATCAAAATGACTAATCCAATAGAATCATGTGGATTAGGCAAATGGAATCATGTAGATTAGGCATATGTAGGCTTCGAGATTTCAATAATTATGTTATCAAAATGACAGTGGCGCAACATGAATAAGGCAGATTATTTTTTAAAAAATTACTAATGCCATCATATTCCTCTCAAGCAAAGGAAACGCAGGTGTTTGCACTCCTACACAAACACCTTTTATAGAACTATGCATAGGACAAATAATACTGATCTATAAAACTTGGAACAGTTTTGAATATAATTATGATCCAAAAGATATTATATGGAACGGTTTCATATAAGGGATAATGACCTGTGGATTGTCTATGTTATGTATTGATCTAATCGGAGGTCTATGTTATGTAACGAACTTACCAAAACTGTTTAAGTGATGTATGTTACCGGGTAATCTATAGGTAGCCGGTTATCATCCAAAGGGATAATGACCTGTGAATGTAGTGAACTATGACAAAATATCTATGTTATGTATTGATCTAATCGGGGGGTCTATGTTATGTAATGAACTTACCAAAACTGTCTAAGTGATGCATGTAATTTATTGTTTCCAACTCCTCTCGAGTATTTGAGAACTAGTATTTTCTTGTTTCCATTTAGTTATTTATTAATATTTCGAAAAGAGAAATGATGAATTCCGAGGTCAAGGGGATTTGATCTTTTCAGCTTTAGGTTTGTAATGCGTTCTTCTAAGTTTGTTGTTTTGTTGCTTTAACTAAAATCTAGCAATTAGTTATTATTTCTCATTTCAATTCTAAGTTATGCTTCAAGAAGCCATGGAATAATACGTCCCCTAGTCTCTCATTGTTTGTTTGTGTGGGTTGTATATATGTACCCTTAGATTTGTGTGTGTCAATGTATATATGTTTGAAAATATATGTAATGATTGGTTTCAGGTTTTTGACCTTATAAGGGATCGTAATCTTCAAATGTGATTTTAATTTTTAAGATCTTTGATTTTTTGGTATATGATTGTGTTAGGGTTGATCGGAAAAAAGGGGAGGTAGGTGGCGGCCAGAAGATATGAAGGTGTTTACAGTTTTTATATAATTACAAAATTTATATACATATATGTTTCCATAACTTATACTTAATTATATATGTTAAAAAAATTAATTAATTATTAAGATTAAAAAATAAAGGGAAAAAATTGATAACCGGCTTTAGCCTGTAACATGCATCCCTTAGCCAGTTTTGGTAAGTTCGTTACATAAGATAAACCCCCGATTAAATCAATACATAACATAGATATTTTGTCATAGTTCATTACATCCACATGTCATTATCCCTTAAAAAAATGGATGGTAACCGGCTACCTGTAGATTACCCGGTAACATGCATCACTTAGACAGTTTTGGTAAGTTCGTTACATAACATAGACCCCAATTAAATCAATACATAACATAGACATTTTATCATAGTTCGCTACATCCACAGGTCATTATCCCTTCTATTAATATTTTTTTCTGGATAGATGTTTGGATTGGAAAATCACCACTCAAACGAACAATTTCCACACCTAGCTTTTCTAAGTTCTTTTTCCTAACACCTATTTTACTATATAAATTACAGTAGTAGGGATCTAACGAAATTAAAATAAGATAACTAACCAATGTATCCAACTAATTTTTGTTTTACATCTAGAGTTATTGTAGGGGATATTAAATAAAAACAAACAAATTACAAGATAATGTCGTGTGTAATTACTTTCAGATTAAATTAAATTAAATTTACGTTCACCTTACAATATTCAATTGGATAACAATCAAAGATTTAGAACGCTTTCATTATTTGAGATGGGAACAATAGAAAATTTTGACATACTAAAACAAAAAAGTGATGAACATTCTTGAGGGTTTCGCCCATAAAACTGTCTAAATGACAGTTATCTACATGAGTCTTCAAGTTGTCAAATTTAGTCACTCAAGTTCTGAAAATAAAATTCAGAGGAACTTTTACCATAATTTAATAGAGATAATAAATTTCCAACTCGACCCCATCTAGGGGCTCCGTCTCTTAAACACGATTCCCAGTGATTTAATCTGTATTGAAGGATAACTGAGCTAATCAAATCTATCGATTTTTTTTCAAAATAAGTTATTAAACATGTGATTAAATTATGTTATTTGAAAAAATAAATACAATCAAATTACTTTAATCATTTCCATTAAGTTATGGTAAACATTCCCTGAATTATATTTTCAAAACTTGAGGAACTAAAATTTGACAACTTGAATACTCATATAAATAACTGTCATTTATCAATAAATGTGATTGATCAATTAAAATTACTTCAATAGATTATATAAGATTAGATTAAATTAAATTGGATTAGATTAGATTAAGATAAGATCCTAGTGACTTGGGGCATAGTTGTTAAACTTTTACGGTTCACGAGTCATCCCTTACGAGACGAGTCAATTTACACAAAAAACGAGCCAACTTGTTAGGTGACTCGTTTTTGTCCAGGCTCTTACGAGTCGTTGTGTGAATCTGGACAGAGCCACAAGTCGCGAACATATAACTATTGTACTTAATACTATGGTTATATATTATATATATATTATACTTAATTTGCTGCATTATTTTGTGTTATTTTTGTAGTTTTGATCATTTTATTGTGAGTTTGGAGATAAATGCTTAGTTTATATCTCAAAACTAATAAAAATATTATATTTTGATAAATTTATTAAGATAACAAACTCATATTTTGCTTTTAAATACCTCACATATATAAAATTATAATATATTTTGTAGTACTTAAAAATGTCGTAATTCTTACGAGTCGAGTCATGTTTCAAGTCACGAGTCAAAAAATCATTTTCGAGTCAAGTCAAAAATTACGAGTCGACAATTATGAGTAGGGGTGTAGTATAACTACATGAGACTAACGTGTAACTTATGCAGTTTTGTAACACTTTGATTTTCTATAGAAGAAAACAAAAAGTATATGTGTTTTTCATTTATATATATACTAGCAGGTACCCGCATAATGCAGTGATGGTGACGGTGACGATGGTTTAGTGGTGTCGGTGACAGGTGGTGATGACATCGACAATTGGTGTTGAGTGGTGTAACCGTTTAAGTTGATGTAATGATGATAGTGGAAATATTTTATAAGATAAGGAAAATGTAAATTTGCAAGATAAGAGTTTAAAGTGTAAATTAATTTATTAAGGGCAAATGTGATAATCTTTAATAACACTTTTCATAAGGGTGTTTATTAAAGGTAATTTAATACTTTGGCATCCAACTATTTTCTAACACTTTCCAAAAATAAGGGGGTAATTATTATAAAGAAGTATAGACAGGGGTGATAAAAATACGGGTCAACCCGTTAGACCTGTTTAATTAGCCCGAAATAAGTCGAGCAGGGCCCAAACGACCCGTTAAGTATATGGTCCAGTCCACAAGCCTATATTTTATGAAATCTCGGTTTACGAGCCGGTCCGGGCTAACCCGGTGAAAAAACCGAGAAGCCAACAACCCGTAGGACTCATTCAGACTCATGTAAATATATATTATACATACTATAATAATTTTTTACTAGTATTTCTATATATTACATATGTATCAAACTATCAATCAATATAACATAACAAAACTGTTGTTATACTTTATGTTATATATCATAACTAGATAATTAACCCGCGTAATACGCGGGTGAACATATATAACTAACAACATGCTATTCCTTTATAATATCAAGTATTGATACATTTTGGAAAAACAAATGTTGAAAATGACGTTGTTATCATTATTTTAAAAATTATTATATCCGTTATAAACAATTAATTATGTATTATTCATAAAAATATCTTAACATGTTAACGATATATAACAAAATGCATAACAAATAATTGTTATGTGATATCACAAATTTAGTAATAACGTTTTTAATTTTTAATTTGCTACAAACCTAAATGTATGTTTTATATTTGTTTAGTTACATAAATTTATATTTTTCTAAAACACGTGTAAGTTGATCGTGAATATCGAAAAGTCTGACATACTTTGTCTTAATTGTATGTGTAATTAACTTAGTTACATTGGTTAACCTTTAAAAAACTACTATAATTATGAAAGTCATATAAAAAATTTAATATCAAAATAAATTAGTACTATTTTAACTAAAAGTTAATTATTGGAGGCCATATATATTAGCTTTGCCTAAATTAGTATTATTTGTTTGTTAAATCTTTTCATAATCTTTTATATAAATATAAACATTGTGATTACATCATTAATTATTATCAATTATCAATTATTATTATTAAAGAAAATCCTACTTTGCATTCTTAGACATTTACTTATTAATCATTATTTTGCAATTTATTTATGAGATCATATTTAATCAAACTTTGATTTTCTATTCCTTTATTATAAAGTATTTTCACTTTTAAAGATTTTAAATATCGATAATTGTTCATATATTTATATTTAGGAAAATAATTAATCTTTTTAACTAAATAACCTAAAGATCATTCTGATCATAAGATAAACACAAGTGGCAAAACAATATGATAAGATTAGGAAAAATAATTAATAAAATCCACATGTCACAATTTTAAGATTTTAAGAGGATTTTTTGGAGGATCAATCATTTCCATCTATTTAGTGTCAGATTAAATGACATATACAAACATTTTTTGGTATATCAAAATAAATATTTTTTGATTTGCCCGCGTGGGTTACTAAGCTAGTGACGACATAAATAAAACTTGATTATTTAGTGTAATAGTAAATCTTTTAAGAAAAAGCATAATATCTCAATTGCTATACAAAATCACTGATCAGATTACTAAATTTAAATTACAATATATATTAGGATGAATTATTTATTCAAGAGACAGTTATTTTAAAGGAACGCAATGACAAATGTGAGCACACATTTCTCATCTCTCTCTTTTTTTTTATTATATATATATATATATATATATATATATATATATTTAAAATCCATTAAAAAAATTAAACAATTTTTTGATGTTTTTTCTATTGGCTACTTATTGAAAATGGACCAATATACTACGAATATAGTACGGGTGTTGCCCTTAGCCAGCAGGCGTAGGCCATTAAAAGGAGCTTCGACCTTATTGGGTGTAGCAATCAATATTATATACAAAAGGGTTGGAAACTAAACTTATTTAAAAATGGTTTGGATTTGAGAAACGACGATCCAAATATGGTGGTAGTGGTGGTATACGGTACGTCCTCTACTATGGTGGTGGTGATGATGGCGGGGAAGAAGGCCGTGAGAATGATAAATTATGATACGAGATTATCTTGATCATTATGAGCTTCATCCAAGAGAACAAAGTCATCCAATATAGCAATTTCATCATTAGCCTCAAAATTCATCTATATACCATATATAAAAAATATTAATATGTGTTTAAAAAAAAATGTAAGTAAATGTTGGAGATATATGACTTACTTGGTTTACATTATATTCATCATGATGAAGATCATCAAAGAAAACAAAATCATCCAATAAAGAAATTTTTTTCATCACCATCATAGTCGAGACCATCTATTTCCTCATCATTCGAATCATTTATATCATATCCAGTTTCTTAGGTTGTCTTCTCTTTTTTGTTGTTAGTGTTGTGCTACATTCTGACAATGGAGTCAACAATCAATCACTTTATATATGTATCATCAAAGTTTCATGAAACAAATTATACCTTGGTTGGTAATCTAACGAGAGCATCAAATTTTTTGGTTGAAGATATATTGTTTGTTTTGTTAGAGGAGACTTTTTTCTTTTCGATATGTATAAATTTAAACTTCTACTTATGATTTTAAGGAGTAAAGATGTAAAAAAAACAGTAGACATGTATTTGTTCCTTGTTTTTATTATAACTGGTTTGTAAAATTGTTGGAGGGAAAAAGTATAAATATGAAATTTAAAATTTTATAAAGTTCTCATTAGTTAGTTGTTATTGAAAAGTGCGTATGAAAGTGCCAAATTTATTGTTTTAGAATTAACAGAGTAAATGACAGTTTTTTTATATTTATAAATAAACGGGTAGATAGCTGTGAGATAAGGTACAATATTTATTGAGTGCTTTTAGTTTCTAACAAACTTAAAGATAAACTACTCCTTATAAGGAAAACTAAATACGACAGTAGATTTATATAATGATAGTAGTATTTTTTTTAAAAAGTGGCCGTAGATAGGTAAGGATAAGAAATATAATTTAATGGGCACATTTTTTTGGTCGGTAACAAACTAGATGATAAACTTCTAGTAAAAGCAAGACTTTACACGGTAAGGATGAAGTAATATTTTGATCTAATGGATCATATTAATTAAAAAGATTAGTTATCGGTAACAATTATTATATATAATACTCTTTTTCTCTCCTTAAATTTAAACCACTCATTTTTTTTCTTTGTCTTTTATAAATCATTTTATTCCTTTAATTTATTCAAAAATATTTATCTCAAAATATGGGTGTTCTTAAAATTTTATGCGCGTTCATTAGAGAAGTCATTTGATATACTTTCGACGAACTTTTAAATCCGAGGGTGGAACCTGTACGGCTAAGGGCGGAACCCGTTAGGTATGTTACCCCATTACTGCACCGCCGCAACTGCCATTATATCACTTCCATCACCGTCGCAACACACAGATAACTTTCTTGTCTTTTTAAAGATTGAAGTTATTGTTATATGGAAGATATGTAAACTAATAACTATTATTATATGGTTTTACATAATAATAATACTCCGTAATACTTATTTGAAGTTATTTACTCATAGGTTATGAAGTTTGTATTTAAATTAAGATGATCCATTAAGCGTCAAAAATCTCACTTAATAACCATGTGATAATTCATTTGTTATAGTTGAAGCAACTTAAATATAATACTTTTGTTGACAAGATGTCGTTAATTTTAATGGTTAAAGAGATCAATCCAACTATCCAAGTGCTACTTGGAACTTGAACGTTGGAATTTTAGTAGTTTTATTTTATTTTTTTTAAATGAAGATCGAGTGATCGACTCTTCATTCTTGGAGATTTATTCCTTTTTTCTGCTTTATAATAAAAACCGTGGATCCACCTGCGAGCTTGTATAACTACGGATGATGGACATGGATAAAATAATTAATCCGTATGCGAATACCCACAAATCGGCGAATCAAGAGAAAACCGCAGGATTTGTAACGGGAAAAAGATATATGCATCTGTTACCCGCGGATGTCCCTATTATTAATATATATTTGAGAAAAAGGAAAAGATAATGAAAGATGAAATGTAAATTATGAATTAAGTAAGCCCCTTCAATAACTAATTACAAATAAATGAGCTGTGCATCACCCAGATTCTAACCTAGTATTACTATATAAAGATAAATATTATACATTTTTTTATTTACTTTTCGTCCTTCTCATTTTTTTCCCACTTTTTCTCATTTTGATAATTTAAAAACTGCTCAATGGTACATAAACCGTATTTGAAAGTAGAGTAAAAGACACATTACAATTTTTTTATATTTATACTAATCAAATTATATTTATTGAAATTTAGATTACACAATATACTTAACAATAGCATAATAGTATAACTTTGGGTTGGTTTGATAATTTATAAATTTCAATAATTGAAAATGTTATAAAAAATTATTTACGTATATATGTTTAGTTAGATATGATCGTAATAATTATAACACTAACTTTAATAATACTTAAAGTATGTATATATTTATTGTTTATTAACGCTAGCTTAAAAGAATTTTATTTCTAGATGAGTATAGCCCAAAAAAGACATGCGTTGTTTAAATACAACGTCATGCGTACTCATTTAAGTTTAAATATAGATATTCATGCTTTCTTTCTATTATTTGATAGACTCTATTTATTCAATAGTTTTTTTAAGATTTGTTGCGTACTCCTTTACAATTTCCACATCTCTGGCAGTTTTAACATTTAAAAAAAAATGAAAAAGAAAAGAAAGGAAAGGACGGAAAATGAACAAAAAAACTAACGAACACTAACGAATGTTGACAACTTTAACGAAGAAAAACTAAACCGTTATCGCAGGGATGAAAAGTGAAAAAGTGTCAAGTTTATGGTTTTTCCCCCTATTTTTTCACTTTAGGGACGGAAAGTGCAAAACGTGTCAAGTTGAAGGACGAAACTCTCTTAAAAAAGGAAAACAAAAAACAAAATAACTATTATACCCTTAATTAGGGATGAGAATTAGGACCGGAAACCCGTGACCCGCCACTGACCCGCCACTGACCGCCCGTACCCGACCCGCCCGGCACCCAAAAGGGCCGGTTCACGGTTCATGATATTGATGATTCTCGGTTCTCGGGCCGGTCCGGTCCGGGTCAGAAACCGCGGTTTGACGGTTTGACCCGGTAAACCCGAAATGTAGTAAGAGTAGTTTTCTTTGGCTTTTGAATGTTTCCGTATGTTATGTATATAATTTATTGTACATATATATGATGATGGTGGATTTATGGTGGTGTTTTTTTTCTTCAAGAGGCTGTTGGTGTCTCTGTGAATTTATGGTGGTGTCTCTGTGGATTTATGGTGGTGTCTCTGTAGATCTATATCCATACAGTATGTTGCCATCCGTCGTCGTGTGAATATTACGAGAATGTGAGAAGACGAGCATTTGAAAGTGAGCTTTAGAGAGAGAGAGAATGTGAGACATTTAGATAGCAGGTAAAATTGGGTTTTGGGTATTACTATTCTTATTTCAGTTTAATTAAATATAAAATGAAAAAAAAAGGATAAGCCTTGTGAATATGTGGAGAGTGGAAACAATTGAATCACCTAGTTTGGTGACATAACCCTTTTTTTTTACCACACACATACATAAAAAATAAAGTTATTATTAATACTTATATTCCTATACCTTTTCTCATTTTCATATTACTAGTATACAATACATATATATTGTATTTATGGAAAAATAAAATTGTACAGCCTGTAAATAGCCAAACAAATCTGTCAACAACTTAAATTCTAGTTTCCTTTTTCGAAAAAACCTAAATTGTAGTATTCTGATGAACAATCCCTAAATGGTAGAGTTGTTACATTTCTTTCTCAACTACTTCTTCGTCATCGTCGGCAAACAAAAAAAAATGGTGTACACAGGTTTGAATATATAAACATGTTTATGTGAGTTAATTTATGTGGGTATTTAGATATAAGATACTGGGTTTGTGATTTGCAGGTTGGTTTTAAGATCTACTTTTCTTTTAATGATTTCTCCTTTTTGTTCTTGGGTATAAAATTCGGGTCATCCTTGTAAACCCGAGCCCGACCCATTAAAACCCGGACCCGAACCGACCCGCCCGTGGGTTCAACGGGTCGGTTCTCGGTTCCACTTTTCTTGCACTTTCGGTTCCCCGGTCAAGCCGGTTCGGGCCGGTTCTAGACCCGTGCACATCCCTACCCTTAATGAAACAATTTACACCATTAGTCCATTATCTTTTTAAATATCTCAACTACCCCTTTGAGCCAGTTTCCTCTATATCAACCTACATTAATCGACACCACCGCCACCAATAGTCGCGCCATCACTACCTGCCACTCACACCACTAGACCACTATTACAACCACCACCATTGCATTGCGTGATTGCTGTGTAAAAATAAAAGATAGGGAAGCAAAAATAAGATGTATCTTTTTTGAGTTATTCCTTTTAAGGTGTGTCTGATTTGAAGATTCGTAAATAAATTAAGAATTAGAAAGTAAAGAAGAAGTATTTGGTTTTAGAAATGAAAATATTATAAGATTAGTATGTGAAGGGTTTATCACCCTATTTGGGTGTGTGATAACATCATATTTTATGTAGCACTCAAACGGATACGACAAAGGGGTATGAAAATGATACCGGCAAAACTAAAAAAAAAATCCAAGATACGGTACGACGAGGATATGACAATAAAAATTATAAATATAAAAACATATCAACTTTGTATACAGAAGAAAATTGATATTTGAGAAATTGTATAATTGTATATGTATAATATATGTTAGTGATGATCAAATGTTTGTGAATCGGTTGTGGAATATAGAACTTAATGGTGACCGAACTGGGTTAGGATATATATATATATATATATATATATATATATATATATATAATCGCAGATGATAATAGGTTTGGAATAAGATAAGCTCATTAAAACCCTTATGTGGATTAAAACGATATTGAAACTTCAAAGAAACATTTCGGTAGATGTAGAAACTTCAATTAAACGTTTTATGCACATTTGGAACATGTTTGCATTCGCATGGAGTTTCAAAACGGGTACACATACTTGTTTGGAGTTTTCGTGAATTATATATAGACCAGTGTTGTAAAACTCGGCCGATACACCCTGATACAGCTGAGTCAGATCGTGTATCGACCAACTAACGATATGATTTTGTCATACACGGTCTGAAAATCGGCCAGGGTTTCAGACTTGGGTCAAATTGGTCAAGACTCGGTTTTATCGGTCAAAAATCGAGTGTATCGGTCAAGATTCGGCTGTATCAGATCGGGTCAACCAAAGTCAAACTTTTTTTCTTTCTTCTTAAAGCTTTTAATAATTATGTTATTGTTTCTAGATAATTATGTTTAATTTGAAAAATCATGTTTTGTTTAAGTGTGAAGTATATATATTTTTTAATTTTTTTTTGCATATAAGTTGAGTAACCATTATTTTATACATTATCACTATTCACTGATCTGATTCTGATCAAATTTTTAAAAAATCTTGTCTCCCCCCTTGCCGATCCGCTCTATCCCGAGTTTCACAGCCTTGATCTAGACCATCGTCACTATTTCTTTGGAAAACCGAGGAGGAATTATGAAACTAGCTCAAATAATAAAATATGAGAAATAAAATTATAATACCCCCGCTATCAAAACCTTGTCCCATCCCAAACTCCTTTTGCATTCCAAATTTCCACATTTCTCAATTCTCACCTCTCAATTCAATTCCATAATCAATGTCGCGATTGCCCTTGGCAGGCCGCGAGGTTCCAATAATCGGCAGCGATTCGACTAAATGGTTCAATCTATATCTTCCCCATTCACCATCAACATCACCATCACCACAACTGCTACACATTGCTCCTCCTCTTACTAAAGACGCCTCTTCTTGCTGCAATGTAGGAGACCCCCCAAATTATTTCATATGGTATTACAACATTTCATCATTTTTTACTTTTTATTAGCTATCTGTCTTTTCATTTATCTTCCACTTTCACGTGTATTCCTGTATATACATATACAGATATACACACGGACACACACATATATCTATTACATATACATACATATATATATACATACACACACATATATTCCTATATATCTGTTACGTATACATACATATATAAATACATACATATATATAAATATGTCCGTGATCAGGTGGTTTCTTGGTTCTGTGACGGTATTTGTGGCGTCGGAGGTACAATGCGGTTCCGCAACATATGCTATTTGTGCGGTAGTAGATTTTATATTAAAAAAAAAAAGGTAATTGGATGGGAACCCCCGATCCCATGTACCATTTGGTACCCATTAATCCCCCAGCTAGACTACTAGACTAGTGTCTAGGTGAATCTCAACCACTTAATAGTCCTCTTCTCAAGTTTGCATTTGGCAAGACTCCCAGGACCTCTCCTGGAAAGTGGCGGCTAGGCTATTGCCTAGTGGTTGATTTTATATATATGTGTGTTTGGTGTGTATTTATATAAAGGTATTTTATTATTCATTAGAAACTGTAGAATCAGAAAATGTCTTAGTTAATGAAGACAATAGAAGGACTGGTTTCTACTTTTCCCATTCAAAAAACAAAAGTCTTAATTCTTACTTTATAATATATACGTTTATCGATTAACCAGGAGAATCAACAAGACTTGTCCAAATGTCCTTGAGATAGTTGAATTCTGCACCTTATCAGAATTTCCGAGGGTTGGATTGCGGATCCATTTTCCTACTCCTTTATCTCCATTTGCGTTCATATGCAAACACAAGGTCTATTACTATTATTATTATTATTTTTAATTTTTCTTCATATTTTGCATCTTATATTAGAATAACATAATAGTAGTAATAGTTATTAATTATGTTTTCTTTTGCAGCTCTCAAGTACTTCTGGGAAACCATACATGCTTTACACATTGAGTGTTTCCGGAGTTGCATATCTTATTAGACTGACTGATATTGATAACTATGGATCATGTTCTGTTTTCCCACTGGTTGATGTTGTTGAGTTGAATATTCAGAGTTATTGTGATTATGGAGGCATTACGGCTGTAGCAGCTACTGCAGGGTGTCTTGTGATAGGGGGTAGTGATGGATCCGTTGCTTGTTTCCGACTTAGCATGCTTGACTCTAGTGCTCCAAGTATGTATTTTGTTATTATTATTATTATTATTATTATTATTATTATTATTATTATTATTATCATTTTTATTTTTTCGGGGGGTGGGGGGGTCAATCTTTCTCTGTCTCGTGAGGGAGGAGTGGGGGGGGGGGTGTCTGTAAGTGGTGCGTTTTCCAAGATTGTAGAGAAAATGGGATGTTTGTTTGTTATCTTTTGTTTCAATCATTTTAAGAGAAAGAATGTAAGCAGCAAAGGTAGCTACTTCATAAAGAAACAATCATTTGCTCGTTATTAATTGATATAGGTTAACCAATATTAGTCTTAAATTATCTTGGAAGGCTTGTTGACTGATAATGTACATGTACATTTAACTAGATCCCATTACATAGAGGTAGTAGATGGGTGGGTTGGGTAATTGGGTCAAAACGAGTTCCGGATTAAAAGATAATCTTTGGGGCAATCATTTTTTCTTTTTATGTTTGAAAATGTTCTGATATTTAGTGATGGGTCAATTTCATTTCGAAAAACAATACAAATGGAATAAACCCAAACATTTAAAGTATTGTTTTGGTAGTCAGAGGTAAAACATGACGTCATGACCCAAATCGACCCATTCGTAATCAATTGGGTCAAAGCTGTCACCTCTACTCTTTCTCGTGACTTGTTTATTAGCTGCGATTGTTGTAATCCAGAGGATGATCTGATGCTCTAACTAAACCTAAAAATCATAGGTTCTCTACATGAACTTCGAGATGATTTAAGTTCTGATCACTCCGGGAGTTTGATGTCCGGGTAATCACTTAATTTCTGTCGGATTATCTATAATTGAATATAGGGTTTGGTTTGAATTTTATACTATTAAAAAATGCTTTATAACTTAGTGGAATCATCAGGATGCATCTGACATTTGGAGGTGTGCTGTTTCTTCATATAGAAGCTTTAATATCGTATCTAAATTTAAAGCATATATTGATATGATATAAAATTCTTTATGTCATCTGGCTGGAACTAGCTACCATCTCTTGCCTTTCATGCCTGATTGAAGCAGAAAAAAACTTAATAACCCACATCAAGCTATACCATATGTGTGTTATAACTTCTGTCTGGTTTTGTTTCTTTCACATTCGGTAATCATTACTGTCGAATTTGGAATGTTTTTGTTACAATCAAAATTCAAGCTACAAACTTGGTGTTGCCATGCCTTTATTCTTAGTGCGTGTAATCTATGATTCTTTTTTATTCCTGAAATAGGAAATATTTCATAAACTTTATTAAGCTATGATAAATTTTTATACAGTAGCACCGTTGCTCCAGTGATGGATATGGTATGCTTAGAGATTCAAGGGAGAAAAACTCTTTTGGTGCTTCATTTGGATGGAATATTACGAGTATGGGACCTTGTGAGTTGTACCAGACTTCTGAATTATAGCATGAATGTTTCAGCAGTCGAAGGCAAGTCCTGTGACTCTTTACCCTTCGCATACATTTTGTACATTAGTCTTTGAATGCAATGCTTCAACTTATAAATCTGTAGCTAAAAAAGGACCATTTACATTAGCTAAAAAAGGGACCATTTACATACAAGATTTTCATATATATGTCTATATCCTAATCTTTTTTGGCCCCCACCAAGACCTAGCTCTGAAGTCTTTATTTTTGACTTTGCAACAATGACATATTATGGTTTCACCATTAATTTCTGTTAGTAATAATTTAGGAGCTACATTCACGAGGTTATGGGCAGGAGAATCTACCGATGATACAAGGATACTACCTTTGGCGGTCCTGCATAACTCAAATTCGGTACTTCCAGCAATTTCGAACTTTGAAATGCATTGCCATTAATTCAATTTTAGAGCTTTCTGTTTAACTGTCAATGTAGGATTGCAATTACTTATTTTATATCTATACTTCCAATATTTTGCAAAAATGAGCATGTCTATTTCAGATGTTGCTCCATCCAGGGGGCTTTTCATCTGAACATTAGCAGCCTCACCATACTAATGTATAACCTTTTCTGTATAACACTATGACCTATCATCTGTATTAATATATTAAGTTACTTATTAATTTTTAGTCTGGTTAGAAAGTATCGTCCAAGTGTCCAACTTATCTGAAACATAATGTGCCTCAAAGGCTCAAATTGAAGTCGGCTTTGATGTTATGCAACCTACGTGGCTGTGATTTCTATTTAAGGATATACTTACAAACATATATATTCAAAGTTAAACAGATTGAGGTGAGCTTTGATTTTTTTGAGAGTGTTGCTCAATTGTCTGTTTCCAAACTGACAGTATAGTCGACATGGATGAACCTTCCCTACATTTGGGAATATAAAGTTAATGCTAATAAATACTCAAGAAATTTTTTAGATTCATAATTCTCATGCTTGCACGATATATATACGGAGTATATATATAAATCAACCACTTAATACGTAAATTCAAGTGTCCCTAGTATTTTAACATTCATATGTTTATATTTTTGGATGAACGACTCCATCTGCTTGCTTTATTCATTTGCCATTTGGCAATCGAACTTCCTTTATACCTTTGAGACTTGGTTGGTATGTGGCGTCCAGTTAATTATTTTTTTCTCCCGATTTTCCTCTCTTGTTTTTAATGATTATTGTGTGGTGACATCATACAAATATCAGTAGATATCTGATCAGTTCAAGTATTATTCTAAGTTTAACATGGTCTTGTTTCAAATTCTTCTTTTTTATTTTTGATTTATCTTGCGTCAGTTAGTATTACCTGTAATTTTTTTTTTAATTAATCTAGCACGGGTACTTTGCTAGTTTTTATTGGACAGGAATACCTATACATACAAAAAGTATATAAAAAATGAACTAGACTAGCATCCAGGCAGTGAAGATATATTTGGCAATCTAGTAGAAACTCGTGAAACTGGTAATTCTTGAGAATTAAATTTATGTGTAGAATGACATGAAGGAGCTTAAGCTTGCTGTTTTCATGTAAACAAAGTTATATTTTCTATGAGAGTAATTGCTAAATCTTCAAAGAGAAACAAGGTCGCTTTTTATAGTGCTGAATCACTATAACTGGCATTTGTTTGTCCAAAATCCATTTAAAAATTATGTTAAAGGATTTTCATTAGTTTACTTATGAATCGATGTCTACAAAGCACACATTTTTCTAAGTTTAAAGATGTGCATAAAACTTGCATTGTTTCAGTTTGTGGTTCTATCCTATTCTAGCTAGTTTATGTCCAATGATGAATCATAAGTTGGTTTTGCTATAATGTTAGGGACTGCTTTTACAATTTATTTTCCTGCTTTAACTACATCCCTGTTAATATTTTAGGTTGTTGGTTGGGAGAGGATCTCGTTATACAATTTGCAACTCAATCTGGGAGGGATGACTAGTTTTATTATTATGCCTTCAACAATTAACATACCAATGCCTCAGGTGAGTCAGATTAATTCTATATTTCTTGTTTAAAAGTGGAAACTATAATATAATTTGTCAACTTTTACTATTGGCATTTTTTAGGGTATGCTCATTGATGTCAAGCTTTTTTCAAATAAAATCTGGGTACTAGATGCAGAATTGTTGGCACTGCACAGCTTGTCAGATTCAAGTGAGAGCAGGTAAACGATGTTATAAGTTTCGTTGGTTCAATTCGTGTTATCAGTTGCTTTATGTTTTACGTGTTTGGCAAAATGCGCAATTGTGAAAGTGGTTTCTTCTTATTCTTTTAATACACATTTTTGTCTCTCTTTGTTTCCTCTAGAGAAACAGAGGTTCTGATACCAGATGACGCAATCTGGTGGCTGCTTTTTCAGCCCTTTTACCTATAGATCGGTAGATATGGATATTAATAAAAGCAGTCAAATAGGTTAACCTAAAAGATTTACCAAAGGATAGAGTCAAATAGATTGTGTGTTATTTTGAAATGTATTCAACTTGGTAATATATTCTGATATCTAGATTGTTTTGTAATAAATAGTTTCTGTTATTATTTGAATTAAGAGAATACACAAAAATCTGTTCTTTGGTTGCTCCTCAATTTGACCGTGTTCTTACCATCACTAAAAATCTACAAGTTTGTCCTTAAGCCCTCTTTAGCCTGTCCCCCCAACAGACTTACACACCTGACATGCTTACCAGGTCTAGCTCATTGTTTATTATCTACCTTTTGTTCCCACACATGTAGAAGACTTCTAGCATAAAGTACTGGTTAATGTTCTTTTTTTTTTTTTTTTTACTTTTACTCTTAATATTCATGAATTAGGAATTGAGTTCCTTGACTTTTCTGCTAGCAGTTTCTCTCACTTGTCTAATATTAATTGTTTATATAAACATATTACCACAAGTTTTGGTTTTGTTGTCTTATATTGATTAATTTGGCAAATAATCTTTAGGGTATCCAGGGAAGTCTATTCTTTACAGAATACAGTCGTTGCTAATCAACTATTTCAGGATGAGCATGCTGCAGATGATCTTCTTTTGCTTGCTTATGCATTATATCCATCTGCAAAGGTACTGTGAACTTTATACTATTTCATACACTTTTTATTCCCACTCTATGTTTCTCCTGAATTCTTCTGTCTATAACCTTGATAATGTTCATAATTTTTTCCGTTATAATAAGAAATTGTCAAAGTGGTTATTGGACATTAATGATTGGGAATTAGAGGTAGAACCGTAGATGGTACAAACCTTGTCTAGTGAAAGAGGAAACGGAAAAACTAAAATGATAACCCTCGCGTGCAATCCCAGTCTTCCTTTGGGAGGCTTTACCAGGTTCAGGATTGTGTGGTGGACCGGTGGTGGACCCAGACCTCCTGGATTGGTCTGCCAAGGCCAGACACCACATTTTTAAAAAAGTGTCAACTTGATATTTTCTTCTTGTCTGTAACATGTGGTTGTGCCATTTATAGTTACTTATATGTTCCAAAAAATTGCAGGAGCAAATTGTGTCTCGTGTATCGTCCATCTTCTTACGTATGTTATTTTCTCCCGGTGTTTACCATAGTTATGTTATCCGAGCAACGCTTCAAGATCATAACATACACTTCACGGATTCTGAGTTCAATTCCTTAACTGTTGATGGTTTGCAAAAAGAGATCATTTCTGTCATTGAACATGAGGTTTGAACTTTAATAGTCACTTTAGGAATAAATTGTTATTAATGATTAGGTGCTTATTACAGGTGGCAAGTTGGCCTGGGCATGTGGGTCGGGTGAAAATGGGTAATGTTCGGTATTTGTTAAAATTTGCTGGGGGCATCAATTAGGATTTGAAAAAGTATGTTATCTTAGCTATATTCTATTCTTTTGTGTAAGATGGCTAAGGAGGTTTTACCCATTAAATAGGAAAATATAATTCACATACCTTTTGATCTGTTTGACCAACTCAACTCATTTGACCAGTATCCTGTTTAGCCAAGATTTCGTATTACTGGTTTGTGTGGTTAGAGATAATAGTAATAGAAACTGGTTTCCGGTCCACTCATATGTAAGCGTCTGAAACTATCATCTCTATCCGAATATGATATCTTGTTTACCCTTTTTTGCATTGGGTGGTGTTAATGTGGAACTGATGACGAATGGTGTTTTTGTAGGGCTCCTCCAGGAGTTTGCTTTCCCTTCTTGATTGCTGGAGAAACTTCTGTTCGCACTACTATGACAATTGGTGTCATCAGAATGCACCCTGTGCGTTACTTCTTGATTCAGCTACTGGTGCTATTGGTTTAGTTAGAAAATCTTCTGTTTCTCTACTGCGGCATTTCGAGGATATAGAGCTTCTTATCGTCGGTACGTGTACATAACTAAGCTAAGATCGTGGCATATATGAAGCATTTACTTATGGACTTCTTTATCTGGTTGATTTGTTATGCTCTTCTTTTACTAGATTAAATATGTTATTCAAATGTGTACAACTTGTTCTGTTTCCTCTTGGTTTTCGCTTTTGTACAAACTGATATAGAGGTCTTGGTTCAGCTTCACCCATTATAGTTCTGTTCAAACTTATAACTGGTATATGTATATAATGTATTATCGGCAACGGTTCCCAACTTATTCTAGGATTTTTTTTGTTTCACTTTAATTTCAAACTATTCTTTACGGCTACTGAAAATTTGTAGAATTCTTGATTAAGATTGAGGCTTGACTGAGTTCTAGGGCAAGCCCAAACATCAGTTTCTTAAAGAATGAATCCGAAATCCTATTAGTTGTGGCTAAAACGGCGGACCCGGTAATGAGCTGAAATGGGTAACTTATCAGTATGGTCAGGCGGGGCTCATGAGCTGACCTGTCGAGGCTTTTTTTTTTGTAGTTTATCATTTATAATTAGGTGTTCAATACAAGGCTGTAAAACTCGGCCGAGTACCCCGAAATTGGATTGGGGATCGTTGGGTAAATGAGTTGAGTCAGCCAGATTCGGACTAAAACTTGGTTAATGGCGGTCAACAGTCAAACATGGTCGGATCGGCTTCCAAATAGGTCTGAAAATTGATGATGGTGGCGGTGGTGGCTGTGTAAAGGTGGCTGTGTTTGAATATGGTGGCGGTTGTGGCCGTGTGATGGTGGTCACCGATAATGGTATCAGTGGTGCCTGTGTAAAGGTCTGTGTTCGAAGATGAAAGGAAGGAAAGGAAAGAATAGGAAGATGAAAGGGTTATGGGTGCTGTATAATTAGGGGTTCATCATTCTTTATGTATACTCTACCATGTTCAGTTTTCATCCAGTTTCAGTTGTAGCCCAACAACCCTTTACTTATTTCATTCTTTCATAATTACACTTAAAGTCCCTATACTTGAAGTTCATAGATATTTAAATTTCGATTACATATAATTTCAAATATTATTTTTCCCCATCTTCCGAGCCGATCTCGAGTCATGAGTTCCCAACCTTGCTTCAATAAGATTGTTGAAGTAATAATTTAATGGCATTAATTAATAAAACAATTTTAGGATCCCATGAGAACATTTTGTTGACTTTTGAGCCATTTGACCCAGGCAACCCATTTAACTGGCTGGGGATAATCTCAAATGAAATTGAACAAATTCAATCCTCATGGAAGCCTTACTACCAACATGATCCTCTTCATATCCTGAGGCCATATTGTATTTGATGTTTTTTATAGAGTCGCAAGATGCACTGGGACAAATTCCAAGGTCTAGGTTGAATCTATCAGGCGATGTTGAAATCAGAATACTCTCTGAGGTGCTTCAATGCGCCACTCGTCTAAGTCATCATCTGGGGAACGGTGTCTCTGCCTTACTCCGTGAATCTTTTTTTAGTGAACCATGTGTATCTCCTGAAGATGTCGTGGGACGTTTATTAAGGGTTCTAGAATCCGGGTATTCTTCTTCTATAACTGCTCTTCATGTATCAGAGCTAGGTGTTGATACTGCTTGGAAGAAGAGAGTTGGTGACCACAAGATTCTCAGAAAATTCTCCATAGATATTTTATTATTGCTTAAGGGATTGTACCGAATAGCTGGAACGTGGGACAAAGTTTTCAAAGTGATATTAGACTACTTGAACGTTTTAGTTCCTCGAAAGGATGAAAACAAATCGACTTCTGATGCGGTTTTTGATCTTAGGACATGCATAACCGTTCAAATAACTTCACAGGTTGCCAACATAATATTTGAATCTGCAGTGGACATACTATTGTTGCTCAGCTATATGGTAAAGCTGGCTGGCCAGGTCAGTATTTGGCTTTTTCATCTGGAACAAATATGTATGTATATAGACAAACACACAGAACGCGCACACCCGTATAACTATATCTTTGTTAGTCAATGAATATTGCAAACGGAAGATGGAAAAGCTAATTTCTTCTTTTCTTTTGGTTAAACAGATAGATATGTTACCAGATGATATTTCCATGGTACAACTTGTGTTATATCCACTGATCCATGAAATCATTACCAAGTGGCATTTAATACATTTTTTTGGGACAACACCTTGTGTATCAACCTTGGAAGATTTCAGTTCTCGATCTTTTTTGTTGCAAATTGGTAGGCTTATTTATTTATTTTTTTGAACGGCACTTATTTCATATTAGAAGTTTAGAACTCTTCAGCCGATCACTTTATACTGTTAGCTATTGATAGCAACCTACATATTTCTGATTGTAGCTATGCTCGTAATTTGATATCAATTGAAGTAGGGCCCGGGTTACATTTGTAATTTTTAAGTAACTGGCTTAAATGGCGCTAGTTGGCCCCTAAAGACTTTCCATTCATTCAGTTAAATCTTACGGAATGATTAATGTGTTAATTATTATCATTGAAAAAGTTGTTTTTACAGAAATAAGTAAATCTTAAAATAAACTGCATAAGTGGATGTACGCAGTAAAAATAGACTTTTGGCGACTTTTCAACCATTTCGACACGTTTAGCTAGTTTTTTAGTTATCCCGATAGACCATATTTGTAAGTTTATATCGTTTATAGTTTACACATTACTTATGTTTTATAAAAACTTCACAAATCTTTGATTCATGCACAACCAGATAGCAGCGCTCAACGAATATCATGGAAGGACAAGTTTGGGAAACGTGACTTTACTTTGGCGTTTATTCTGTTGCTTGATCATCAAAGCTCTTTTGAAGACCAGGGTGTTAATCTAAAACATCTTCCAAATCCTGCCTCCTTCATTGCTCCTGTACAGAAGTTCATAAGTTGGATAGTCTGGGGAAGGAGTGAAGATGAGCCATCTTTCTCTGCTCGCTCAAGTATGCTTGCTTTGACCTTGCTTAAGCATGGTCAGATTGATGCTGTTGAGGTTAATTAGTCTGACTCTGATACTCCTTTATACAGTTAGACATCAACTCAACTCATTTATGTGAAAATCGGTGGATCATGCTGATAATGTCACTCGGTCAAATGACTGGTCAGTGGATCGAGAGGCACCTAAAATGTGTTCGAATGCTCACAAGCTCTTATATTGTTTTTTTTAAATGATTTCTTTTATTAATAGTTGTGTTTTATATGCTAACTGTTCTAAAGTTAAAAAAATTACCGGACAGAAAGTTTGTTGTCTCAAACCAACCCAATTTAACCTACACTTAAGATTACCTATAATGATCTAGTGACCCAAATGACACGTCTTGCCACCCCTCTTTTCTTTTTATTATCGATCACCAGTTTATGATATCAAGAAGATTACTGAAATTTTATATCTTTTGATTTCAGCATCTACTTACTCTGGTAAACCAAAATCTACTTGAGAGAGCTACTGCAAGTATTCAGGGTGTGAACAATGATTGGTGCACACTCCTTCACCTTCTTGGTTGTTGTCTTCTTGCACAAGCACACCGTGAACCACTGCACGCTTCCACCGAGAAGAAACATAAT
This sequence comes from Erigeron canadensis, assembly GCF_010389155.1. NCBI lineage: Eukaryota > Viridiplantae > Streptophyta > Magnoliopsida > Asterales > Asteraceae > Erigeron > Erigeron canadensis. The sequence continues at coordinate 31,962,853 of NC_057761.1, read as the reverse complement.
GAAGCTATTTCCTGCTTTTTCAGGTATGTATGTCACAACGTCCACCAGCTTTTTAATTAGGACAACTGGAACGTGTTCAGCCTTATTAAGCAAAGTTGTACTTAAAGCTAATTGAAACAATTTTCCAGATAGATTTAAATATAAAAAGTAACACATGGATGTTCAATATTTAAACTTCACCAAGTTTTGGAAAAAACTACCTCTAAGGTGGCCTTGTCGTCAGGCATCCTGATTTCCTCACAAGAGGTCTCAGGTTCATTTTTTTTGTTAACATTTTGGGGGTTACTAGGAAAGGGTTTAAAACAGTCACGTGGATACCACTAATTTGATCGCTTACATCCGGGTTAAAAAGACTTGCCCTTCTTGTTTGACCTGAACGTGGAAAACTACCTCCATTTACCCGAGTCTTGGAACTTTTTTATCCTTATGATGTGCTTCCAGCTTTTTATCATATGCTCATTAACTTGATTTAAGACCTCTTCAATGTTGGTGATTTCTTAAAAAAATAGATTTTATGAAGAAAGCAGAATTATAACATAGATCAAATGACATTCAAAACCATGAGATACAATTATGAAATGGGATTATTACGGTGCTATTCAGTCTGCATTTGTATCTATATTTATAGTAACATAACAAGTATTTGAGGTGTCTTAAAATTTAAAAACTTTAAGAGCAATAAAATATCTGAAGTCGTTATTAGCCATCAATATGCAATAAATTCACTTCTAACCAATTTGTCAACAATATAGAAATATTATTATTTCCTTTAGTTAAAAACTTCTTTTACATCATCGCTGGCCACTGGTGGTCAGCAGAACCAGATGCTGCTACCTTTGGTTTTGTCTGTACATTGAATCTATACAACGACACGCATTGTGTGGGTACATTTCTAGTATGATATGATGTCACAGTTTGCAATAACTTACATTATGTGGGACATTCAAACAGTTCAGCCATTTGTAACATTATCTTGCAGAGCCAGTTAATTTTATACTAACAGGGTAGACTGATGAAATTTAATTATTGAACATCCTGGTGTTAGTATGATACCTGGTCATTTGGAAAACTGTTCCAGGTCAACCCAACCTTACCGGTTCAGAAAAGTTACTCATTTTGTCGTGTTACAACTTCCACAAAACGCCTAACCCACCCCTTTTCCAATTATGGAGTAGGTATATATGAGAATATGTTTTACTATATTATTATATCAATCTGTCAACAATGACATAATGCATACTAAATGTGTTTCTAGAGTTGCATCTTTGCATGGGGCTTCAAAGTCATTTCAGAATTTGCCATATGAATCTGGATCGCCACACCTTGGTTTCTGTAAGTTCTATCTTGCTGGCTGTAAATAATTAAGTTTTTATATTGAAGTACTATTCTTATGGTTCACTTTTCTGCAGCTTATAACGTCTCCCCTGGTGCTTGGAAATTTCACTATTATCAATGGGCAATGCAGATTTTTGATCAATATAATATGAGTGCAGGTGCCTGCCAATTTGCATTTGCTACTCTTGAACAAGTCGATGAAGTATTCAGCCTTAAAGACACTTTTCCTGGGGTACATTTACCCAATGAATCACCAATTACCGCCAAAGGACGAATTTGGGCAAATGTATATAAATTTAAATTGGATTTGAATTGTTACCATGATGCATATGGTGCAATTATCAGTAATCCAGATGAAGAAAGCAAATACAGTTGCTTGAGGCATTTTATCAGTGTGCTTTTTGAGCGTGGTTCCCTTAAGGTTACTTCGTTCACTAGTTATACTTTTAATTGATCAACTCAAGTCACATATGGATTTACCATAATTTGCTAAAACATACTGGAATTTGGGTTTTTCTTGTAGATTCTTTGTGATGGCCAATTACCTTTTATTGGTTCAGCCGAGAAGGTGGAACAGGAGCTTATTCGGAAGGTGTGTAGCAGTTTATAAGAAAATAATTTAGAAGTTTGTGCTTTATCCTTAATAAGCAAAACTGGCTAGTCCAAGCTTAAAGTTAACATATAATGTAAACAGATCATATGGGTTTCACGATTAAACTGGTCCAAAGGTGCCAGTTGTGTGTTATTTATTTGTTAATACAACTTAATTCACTTGTAAGAAAGCTGATATTTTGGTTACATAGATTTTGTAACCATATCTGGTCGCACTTTTTGTATATAAAAAAATAAATGTTTGAGGGAACGTGTTGGTCAAACCAACCCAACCAAAACTTTGCCTATTTTGACATGTCACCTAAAATCCTAACCAAACCCATATTGCCAACTCTGGCTGTTGTTTTACAGACCCATCCATGGATTTTTGACAGCTCTGATAACTTTGTGTAGGCAAAGCATTCAGATGTTTCGGTGAAATCAAACCCTTATAAACTATTATATGCATTCGAAATGCATCAACACAACTGGCGCAAGGCTGCAAGTTATATGTACCTTAGTTCATCACAACTGAAAAGTGAAGCAGGTTTGAAAAATAACCAGGCCCGATCGCTGGCTCTGCAAGAAAGATTAAATTGCATCTCTGCAACTATTAATGCATTGCATCTTGTTCATCCAACATGTGCGTGGATCAATAACTTCTTGGTTCAAGAAAAGTCCATTCATAAAGAGTTGTATACAAGTAAAATGGCTAGAATCACTATTCCAGAGGGTAATATTTCGCAAGACTCATATTGTTTACTGTTTACTAGTCTTTACTCATCCGTGTGGCGAGTAGGTTATGAATATCTCGTGAGAAACAGGTATATTTAAATGTGTCAAATGGGTTGGAAGGTGCTCAGAATGTCATTTTAGTGAAAATAACTTGGTAAACTAATTTTTGATAATGGCGAATCTATAGCATACTCATATATAGCAAATGAGCCAATTTCAACAGGAAGTATTGCGGGTCAACCCACCCTTGCCAAAAAGTACAGGATTTAAGTGTTGCACGTTCTGACTCATTTTTCAGCCTACTTCACTGGTCCAGTTTGCCACATATACTGCCTACGTTCACTATCTGAAAAATTATTATATACATGTTTGTTATTTGTCTTTTGCAGAAGCTAATGATTGTCCCGCAAGTGAGAAGTTGGATTCCTGCTTGGATATTGAGAAACTAGAAAAGGAGTTTGTGTTAACATCGGCAGAATATTGTCTTTCGCTAGCAAATATTAAATGGACATTTACTGGTATATAAAAAATGTTCTTTCCCTACTTTACAGTCCTTTAGAATTCATATTTGTTAAGAGATTTTTTTTACATGATTAGAAGGTTCTACATACTATTGTATTGCGTTAGGATGAGTCTGAAGTTACAATAAATATACTAATCCATCTGAGGAACTTTACTTTTTTTTGGCCCACTCAAAAATTTAATTAGAACTTTTTAAAACTTGAAAAATATAGGAGTTAAATGAAGCAGATATTAAATTTACTCCAACATTCTTCGGTGAATATGCTTCATTCAAATTATCTTTAATCTAGATTACTCTTTTTGTAAGTCATTAACCTGTTATATGATATTGTGGGATACTTTGAAAAGTGGGTTGGATGGTCAAGTTGGGTAACATCTGTTAGTGGTTACCTTTTTTATGGGCTGGCTTGAACATAATCTTTTTTTCGTGGCTAAATTGTTTAGAAATTTCTACGGTTTTCATGTAATTACGATTAAAATAGAAACTTTTTGAGTAAATAGGTTTTAAACAGGTTTAAATTGACTCAGTGATAAACATTACTCAAATTGACTCAGTGATAAGTTAACAGGTTTAAATTGTCTCTTCTAGATGTTATTAAAGCTCTGGTCTATGTATATTGGTCACTGTTAACTTAAGATTAAACATAGGAGGTGAAAATATGCAGTACTGTTATCTGCAAAAGATTATTTTCATGTATTGTTGAGAAGAGGCATTATAATGTCAGGGTGATTCATATACCACTCGTGTACTCTTTCAGGGATTGAGAAGCCCGACCCAAACTTGGTTGAGTTGCTAGTTGAGTCCAATCTATATGATATGGTATTCACTGTAATTCTAAAATTCTACAAGGGTTCAGCGTTGAAGAGGTATACTACATGCTGGCCTCCCTTGGAGAATTTTATCAATGGTTATGATGCTTTTGTAGCTACATTATTAGGAATGATATCATGATTTTGTGTTCAGGGAACTGGAAAGAGTATTTATAGCCATGACACTAAAATGCTGTCCAAGCAGGTACTACGCTTCTTTTGTTGTGTAAATAATTTTGGGTTTGCTTTTTCTTTCCTTTGTCTTATCAGCAAGAAGGGCAAATATGGACAAAAAGAGCTATAGATGAAACATAATATTCTTACTATGGTTGTAAAAGTTGGCTGGATCGGCGGAGAAATCGGAATCTGATCAGGGATCGGCGGTCTCACGAGTCGAGTTGGGCTGGGTCAGACTAAAAATTCGTTAACAGCTCAAACCTGGGTCAAGTTGGTCAGACTCGGCCTACTTGGTCAAGACTCGCTGACTCGGGTCAGCTCTGGTCAATCTTCTATTATTATTTTTTATATTTTTTAAATAAACTTTTTATAAAGTTCTTAATTTTTTAAGTTGCTGTTAATTGTTGAACTTTGAAGTATTATGTTTAAGTTTGAAGTTTGAAGTATTAAGTTTAAGTTTGCTGTTAATTTGTTATTTATATATAGAAAAAATCCAATCTGATATTTTCCTCGATCCGATCTAAGTGCTTCAAAAATCCTGACTTCCCCCATCGCTGATCCGATTTAGAGTCGCAAATTCCCAACCTTGATTTTGGTACTGCTCGAAACCGAATGGTTTGGCATGATTTGCAATTTTTTTTTTTATCTAATTAAAGGTTATAAATTCTAATGCATTTAATATGATCATTAAAGCTCTGTTATTACGATACAATCGGGTTTAACAAAAATAGAGAACGATTCAGGAGGCCTGAAGCATTAAAAAGACACTTCGGGTGACTTCCAGCCAGTATGACTCATGATATGTTTTCAATTTGATTCATATGATCTGCACACCACCAATTTTAAGTTGTACACCACTAAACATGCTTTAAGTTGTTGTACTGTAGAACACCTTAAAGGATGTTTGGTGGTGTACGGCTAAAAATTGGTGGTACGGACTACTGTTAAAAAGCCACTTTTAGTTTTATCCAACCGCGTGTCTTCAGATGCAGTTGAGATTTGTTGAGCCTGAAGTAAATAATTATTTATATTTCTTAAAAAAGCCACTTTTGGCTTTATACCAGTTATTGACTTTACTTAATTAGCTTGATAGCGGTCTGAAATTAAAAAATGCTTCTATTCTTTTCAGGGAAAGTTCTAAAAAACATCGTCTGCTGTTAGCATCATCAAAGGATGAGGGTGCCTGTGTTTCCGTTGACCTTGTCGCTGCAGCTCATGCTAATCACTCCAAGGGGAATGACAAGTGGGATGCACTTGAGCAATACACAGTTCGTATTTTACTTTATTTCTAAACATATCCATATTGAAATTGCTTGATGGAAGTTTTTTAAATTATCACGTCCTCCTTTGCATAATAGAAGTCTCTGACTAATCTTATTGTTCTCATTCTTAAGTTATCCCCTCCGTCCTAAAATAAATGTCCACGTATAAACTACACACAATTCTAGAAATGTGTATCATGACACCGTCTACCCAATAGAATAGAATATTATATATACCCAACAAAATCTCCTTTGATTGGTTTAAATAGAAAGTGGACAGTTATATTGAGATTTCTCAAAATAGAAACATGGATATCTTTATTAGGACCGGATGGATTATTTGATAAAATTATTTGCTCATATATGATTATGAAATAACCAGTGAATAACATGGCTTGTATACTAATTACTTCATTTTCATCATTTATTGTGTGCTTTGACAAGTCACAAGCGTAGCAGTTCAAATCATTGAGGGAGTCCTGTGGTATAGCAGGGGGATATTAGGACTCAACCTATACATGACATAACTCAACCGACTTTATCCTTTTCGTTCTTTTGGGAGTAGGCTATTCGCTGTGTTTTTTACTACGGGTAAAAGGGATTACCCTGGTTATTCAATGTGTTCAAATAACTTGTAACTCGTTTGTTAGCATAACTTAACATAATGGTTTGGTAACCGGATTACTTGCTTTCAAGCATATTATAGGGATATATAAGTAGATATCGACATTATCATGTCTACCATTTTTTTTTTGTGAAGCTATGACTTGATTTTCTGAAGTTGTACACATTTCTATGTGCTACATTATTCTTTTGTGTTCAACTAACTTCACTGTTCACCTAGATTGCCTTATTATCTTCATACACTCACATTTTAGCTATAGGCGATGTTTAGTATGATGAAATGGAGTAGCCTAACAATTCATGTTAACCTATTCAACTCCTTCTCTTAATACCCGTGGATTGTATTTTCAACTGTGGATTCAATTATCTCATGTTCACCAATAGGCAAACTTTGAAAGAGCATATTATCTTATGAGTGCACACTTGACCTAATGCAGGAAAAATACCATTGTCTTCATCCTGGATTACCAGTGATTGTTGCAGAAACACTTCTCTGTGCTGATCGGCGGATTAAACTTCCCCTTTGGCTTGTCCAGAAGTTCAAGGTATATTAGCTAAATTCTGCATCTTATTGCAAAATGGGTCAAAGCGAGAACTTTTTGTAGTTGGTTGGGTTGACCAGAACACTTATTTTCCAAAAAGTTCAAGATTTTCGTACACATCTAGTTTGGGGAATATGATCACAAAAGCCATGATATTTTCTTAATAATATTATACGCTAAATTTATATGTACTTGGAGTTTCACTTGTTATTAGAGACAATGTCAGCCTAAAAATACCACCTCTACTGTTATTAAGTGAGTGTGTGTGGCATTCATTTAGCATTTTTCTCTGTTTTTTCTACATTGTGTAATAGAGTAAGTTATTGTGATTGACCTTTTGGTTTGTTTAGAATTTTACATTTGATCCGATAAGATAAATAAAATATGGCTATAAGAATGGCCCTTTAATTTGGAATCTTTTTACTGGTTTGGTCTATTAGCCTATCGATGTTAAAATTGGTCGTTAAACCTAGCCACTTGCACGCTTTACATGTGAGGATTAATGGAAATTATAATGTTTAACCTGCTTATACTGTTTATGACAGAGCACACAGAAAGAATGTTGGGGCATGGCTGGCTCTGAATCAAGCCCTGCTTTATTGTTTCAACTATATGTTGATTATGGGCGATATGCAGAGGCAACTAATTTGCTGCTTCGGTATATTGAGTCTGCTGCATTGGTGGTATGTTTCACTCTATGTATTGCCTTACTTTGGTTTTTTATTATTAGAGAAAAATGGTTATTTTATATGCAGGGTTAAGTGTTGGTCACTGAATATGTGCTAATTATAATGCCCTATAGACTAATCAATAGTTGGTGTGTGACTTATATTTTTTTCTCTAATACAATCTTAGTCCCATATATAATATTGTATAAATCTTATTAGTGATGCTATATAAACATACTGATGATACTTGCATTTTGAGGATCACTGCTTGCATATTTGGCATGGATTTCTAACTTATGGTGGTTTATTAATATTGGGTCCCCTCTAATGATAGTAGCTCAAACAGATCAAGCCTCTTTAATTATTTAATTTACATTAACTTCTATTGAAGTAGTAATATTGTTTTCTTTAACCATATTAGTGTTTTGCCTTAACCCAGCATGAATCTATTCATTTTGGCATGTACTAAAAATGTCTAAAAATCTTTGAAGCTAAACTTCAGATGTCACTTTTATTTTCTGATTGCAATTTCATGACATCCATTGAATATGTGCAGAGACCAGCTGATGTTATTCGTGGGAAAAAGACATCTGCAGTCTGGTTTCCATACACAGCCATTGAAAGGTTGTGGTGTAAGCTTGGTGAGTTGATTGGTTCGGGCCATATGGTTGGTCAATGTGAAAAGCTAAGAAGCTTGCTAGAAAGGGCCCTGTCCGAACATTTCCAACAGGTAATATTCTCAGGTCTTGGCTTCTCTGTTGATTCTTAACCTAAACTTTGGGTTAATTATGACAAGTTAGAAAGTATGCATGTATTAATGTAAATAGGTTGGCAGTTATATCCTAAGGGACACGACTGTTAGTTTGAATCGGTACCAATATTGGTAGTTATACCGGTTGGAAAACTATATATGTATGTCGTATGTATAGTTTTAGGGCGTGTGTGTGTCTGTACAAACAAAGGGTTATATACACATGAAATTTACGTTTATATAAACATATTCCAAGTATCAATCGAATAGCGTTTTTATATATACATACCTGTGATTTATTGCAAGTCTAATTCCAACAATTGGTATCAGAGACAGGTTAATCGATCCAGGGAAGAACATCGATTAAAATGCGAAGTCGATTCCGGGAATTAACCGCAAGAATGAAAGAAGCGGGTGGGATTCATTTTTCATCATCAACACCGGGAAGAAAATAGAACCACCGCCGCCATGTATGTGAACCAGACACACCACCGTCCACGTCAAAGGACCACCATAAACCACTGATTGGAGTAAGAAAAGAAAGAGGGAATTGAAATTTTACCCTAATTGAAGTAAGGAACGGTTTTGGTTGTGTTTTTACTTTGTGGCATTGATAATAATCAGGGAGAGAGCAAAAGGGGCAATTAGCCTTTTGCCCTGGTTTTGTGAAGAAATGGAAGATAAGAAGATTTTCACTGCAAACAGGGGACAATAACTGAATAAGTCTCTTTTACTTCGACTTTTTCTTATAATAAGATGATTGAATTGGAGTATATAAAAGTTAATTGTCCATATCAAACAAGGGTTTTATCATTTGAAAACTAAAATTTTTATGAAAATTAGAAAACTATCAAAACATACTGTGATATGAATTTAACATAATGTGTTTTTAATATATTTTTTGAAAACACATTGTGTTAAGATCATATCACAGTGTGTTTGAACAATATTCTGATTTACAACGCTATCAAAAACACACTGTGATTTAAACTTAACACAACGTATTTTAGATTACACAATAAAAACACATCGTGTTTTATAAAAATACAATTAAAACACATTGTGTTAAATTTAGATCACAGTGTGTTTTGACCAGTTTTTTAGTTTTCACAGAAATTTTAGTTTTCAAATGAACATTTCACAATCCAGTTAGGATTTATTTTTAACAATAAAGTTTGCGTGCCTTGGAATTTTTTAACTAGAACAAAAGTTTTACATTTTTGACAATGACAACAAAAGGCACGAGATTTTTTTAAAATATAGAACCGAGATTGTAATAATAATTTTACGAGTTTGAAAAAATGAAAACAAAATTGAAGTTTTTTGGTGTTTATTTGCAAGAACGAAACATCAAATTAAGAGGAGTATAACTTCAATTTATTTTTCAAAAATGTTTGTTAGTACGATCTTCTATTAGCAAGAATAACTCCCGATCTCCTTAGACGACTTGTGTGCTTGTCTTTCTTTTCTTTTTGTCTTTCCACTTTGAACATTCCGTTGTTGTTATGCTCACCAATTTTGCCACCCCTTTTTAGTCTGTATTATGAAGTAGGACTTACGAGTTTCTTTATATTTATTTTGCATCCAGTTAAATGTAGATTCTGACGATGTGATAGCTTTAACAATCTCATCTAGTTACACTTAAGCATCATTTGGAGATTGCTTTCATGGTTCACTCACCGTCTTGTAAAAAAACTTTGATGTTTGTAAATACCCGAGGCAGTCGGTTTTTGTGTTTGGCGAGTTTAAGGCGTGACGTAGTATCGAAGTAGTTGCAAGGCAACCTTGAAAGACCAGGGTGTTTGGATTGAGCTGATCTATGATTTTTGTTTGAGATATGAATACAATGCAACTCCAGCTTGCTTGCTATTAGAAACAGAACAAGTTGTTGCCTTGCTACTCTGTTTGTCATTGTTCTGGGAGTCAAATCAAGCAAACACAAGTATTATTGAGTTTACAAAATCAAGATGTAGGGTAGGAGCGGAGCCAGGATTTTCGAGGGCCAAATAATGGAAGTCATGGCCAAATAACGGAAGTCATAAGAATTTTAACAAAGTTGGTTTGTAGTCGCAAAAGGTGACACATTAATCAAAATATCTACACATTTCGACTGTTAATGGCACAATAGTTGGTAAGTAACTATATTGGCAAGTAAAAAACAGTTTGAATTATTTTTATACTGAAAAACCGATAAACTTCATCATTTACATCGATAGTATTGAAGATTACTGTAAGATGATAATGAATCCCCTTAGGTTTTCCCTTTGCATTAATATCAATTTATAGAATTACAAATTACATTTGACTACCTTGAATTTATTTTATTGGACTACCTCATGTAAGATGATAATGAATCCCTTTTTACGGTTTTTCCCTCTCATTGATATCAATTTATATAATTACAAATTACATTGACTATCTTGAATTTATTTCATTCGACTATCTTGAAATTATGACATATTCTAAACTAATACTATAATATATAAATATATATATATATATAACGGTCTAATAATTACATTATATTAAATTTATTTCCAATAAAATGAGTATGAATAAAGAATCTATGGATGAAGATAGACATGTATATTTATAATTTATATATTTGAAACTAAATCTTTGCTTTTGAAAACATACAATTTTTTTTATATTTAAAAATTAAAATATAGGATTAAAGATACTTATAAAAATCAAAGCACATAGAAAAAACACCCATAAGAAAAAGTTAAAAATACTTACCTTTCTTATAAAGATTATAAGTCTTAAGGGGCTTAAAGTAAAATAGACTAGCTATAAGTCAACATACAGTAAACTTTTCTTCTTCGTTGAAAAACACATACACAGCACAAACCCAAAAGGAAATATAAACCTTATTTTTTTATGGTTGGAACTCTTGAAGCTCACATACACAACAAACAAAAACAAATCTAGTTTCTCACTCATGATTCTTTTCCGATCTAGGAAAAAATCCGAAGGGGGGGGGGGGGGGGGGGGGGGGGGGGGAGCCCCCTCTCTCGACTCTCCCTCCGTCCTTGTGTAGGGGGCAGGGTAGCGATCTTTTGATTGCACAAAAAATAGTTTTGATCATGTCTGATCGTATCAAGCTAATCACGACTTTTTATAGGATGAGTTGATATGGTAATAGAAAAAAAAACAGACATTGATTCAAGAGAGGCAGATATGTAGAGGGAAATATTTGCTTTTACATATATGAAAAAGCAACACATCCTTATATATGGTAAACCTCTAGGATAGTTTTTTTTTTTTTTTTTATCGTTTCACTTTGTTGATTATTATAACAAAATGTAAGAATGATCATTGTGTTACCACTCGATTTGCAAATGCAGTTCAAAGTTATGCAATGGTATTGGAATCAAAAACACGTTTTGATAGGCTTGTGCCAAACTGCCAATAGTTTCGTCTCCAATCTCATCTTCTCTCTACATAGTTAAGAGAGGATAATAAATTGATTATGTGTTTATATTAATCTCATGCCACATAAGCTTTTTGCTTACTTGGAAGTTTTTCATGCGTTTGTGACTTTGTGTGATAATGTATATTGCCATGTAGACGTAATAAGATATAATTATCTTTAAACCTCATGAACCTAATATTTAGGGAATATAATATATTCCAGTATCTTTTGAACTTTTCATTTTTTTAAGGAATATATAAAGTTTATTTAATATAAAATTTTGATGTAAATGCATATAACAATACCCACAACAAAAGAAGTAACTTAATTGTTGATAATAATAAAATTTAAAAATAAACTATATAACACTACACATAAAACATGCATATCTTCTGCTCCTTCTTTTTGCATAATTATTCTAGTGGAAAATGAAACTAGATACATAAAAGTAGATTTTATCTTTAATGACCAACATGTGATTCATCCCTTACATATTAGTTCTAGACGTTGTAAAATCATGTACAAATTTTATTCTTGCTATAATCTACTTCATGTTTTATGGAAGAGTAGTTGTAAAACATATTGTGTTAATTACTCCATCGTTTTCCATATGTGACTTCTATATAAAATAGTGGTATACATTCAATGAGAACAAAATTGGTAAAAAAAAAAAGAAAAAGAGAGAGAATGAGATCCTACTTGATAGCAACCATCATCAGATGACTATAACAATGTAACAATTCAGAGACTATCAATTCCAACCTTCAAACAAAAAATAATAAGATCTCAACCCCTCACTTTCTCATGACATGTTGTTAGTAAGGTAGATCCAAATAAATTATTTCCCCAAGCATGAAGAAACTCTCAAGCCCAAGTTTTCTCAAGATTTACTTGTCTTCAACAAATGAGAGGATATGATGAATGGGTTAAATATAGGTGCTCGTTATGTTGAAGATTTAATGGAGGGTTTGTGATGGATGAAATTGAGGGTTTGTTAGTTGAGAGGATTGTGTATGTGATAAATGCTAATATTAGAGTTGAAATAATGAAGTGTCTTGAGTTCTTAGCCCTATACTTATAACGAACCACTTCTAATCCAATTCTAATACTATTCATCACTTCCAGACACACCAAGAACACCCCCTCCTTAGGCCGATACTTATAACGGACGTCGAACGCACCAGACGCGGCGGACGTTATTAGTACGGGTTCGTCTTGTGGCTGCGTCTGGATCCTACTTCCGATTTTGAACGCGCGTCGGTTGGAACTTGTGAGGCCCAAATTCGTTGTTTCATGCGAAAATAAAAAAAAAACAAAAAAATTGAACATAAACTAGCAACGGCTAGTAGAAGACCCCGCTCCCCCTTTTTTAAATTTTTATTTTTTATTTTTTCCTTTCTATTTAAACACAACCATTTCACCATCATTTCTTCACATTCTTACATTTTCTTACTCAAAAACACACATTTCTTTCAAGAATTCATCAACCAAAATGCCTAGGAAAAACAAGAATGTTGCAAACCAAAACCAAAACCAAAATCAAACCCAAAACACAAACATAAACCAAAACCCTGCCCAATATCAAATTGTGATTGATGATTTTGATTCTCTTCTAGGTTTTGCACCCTTTTCACAAATGGGATCCCCCCCCTCCATGTCGTCATCTAATATGGTGGGGGCGTCTAGCAGCTTGGGTGCGATGAACCAATCGTTCACGAGCTTGTTAGGTACACCATTGATAAACGAACAGTGGCAGCAGTTCCTGATGTTGCAACACTTTAACGCACTTCAGGCTGCAGGTGTGCCCATCCAGAGGCCTGTAGGTGAGACTTCTTCACAACTGGCACGAACTAGTGTCGCATCTGCTGAAGAAGACGAAGTTCTAGAGGTTCCTGCACCCCCCAAGCGAGTGATAAAAAAAGGGGTGGCTGCAGTTGAGAAGGCGAAGTGGTCCATGGACGAGTGTGTATTGCTGTGCAGGGCGTGGACACATGCTTCACAGGACTCAAGAGTTGGTATTAGCCAAGACGAGACAATGTTTTGGCGTAAAGTGATCGAATGGTACAACCAAGACCCCCCAGCCGAAGAACGCAATAAAAGCCAGTTACAAGGAAAGTGGAACAAGATCAAAGTACCACTAAGAAGTTTCGAGCAATTATGAAGAGGCTGCAAGAGCAGGGGCGACAGAGCAGGGGCCGATGATAAGCAAGTGTACAACCAAGCTCACATTGAGTACGTGGGGGTTCATGGACCGCCCAGGTATCAGTTTGAGCCATGTTACGAGGTGTTGAAAGACTGTCCTGCCTTTTGGCAAGATCATAGTATTCCGAGAAGAGGCGTGGGTGAGTATGTTGATTTGGGTGATTTTGTAGAGTTGGGCCAGTCGACCCAAAACCCGGATGCAGCGACAGAGCGGTTGTTTGGGGACGACCCAATTCGACGACCTATGGGTCGTAATGTTGCCCGGAAAATGTCAAGTAGTTCGGATGCCACTTCTAGCCGTGGTGGTTCGAGTGGGTCTGAACAGGCCTTGCATACCCTTGATCGAATGCTCATGTTGCAAGAAGAGCAGGCCAGAAAAATTGATGAGGATAGGAGGAAAGTAGAGGAGTGGCAGTTGAGAGTGGATGAACGCTTCCGCAAAAAGGTCAGGGCGGCTTTTGCACTTCTGCAGCAGCCAATCCCCACCGGCATAGATGAAGACGAGCTGGAGCAAATACGGGCTACGCACAAAAACCTCTTCGAGAAATACGGGCCGTTTTTTAAGGATATCTAGTTTGTTTGTTATGATTTTTTTTTTTTTGGTTTTTTAGTTTAATGTGTTTCATGTTTTTTTTTTTTTAATTTTCATTGTGTTCTATGTTTTATTTTTAAGTGTTTAATGTTTTTTAATAATAAAAAGTGTTTTAATTTTAATAAAATGGGTTTGTTTAGTTTTATGAAAAATTAAAAGTAAATAATATAATAATAGATGAATAGTGTTAGAAGTGGGGGTTATAAGGAGGGAGTATTCTTGGTGTGTCTAGAAGTGATGAATAGTATTAGAAGTGGGTTAGAAGTGGGTTGTTATAAGTATAGGCCTTATAACCCCCACTTCTAACCCACTTCTAACACTATTCATCCATTATTATATTATTTCATTTTTATTTTTCACAAAACTAAACAAACATATTTTATTATAATTAAAACACATTACATTACTTAAAAATAAAAGATACTACAATAATAAAAAAGACAGTATTGGAAAAAAAATACATAATAATGATACGGTTACTCTTCGTCGTCTTTGATTGACATTTTTTCGATTCCACGGTGAACCGTTTCATTGGCCCACCACTTGTCGTGTTCTGGACATTTCACTTCCCATGTTGATTTGCCTTCACCGCAGTTGTCGTGGAACGATTCTGCCCAAGTGCATTGGTCGTTCAATGTGTGACCGGCCTTAAAAACATGATTGATTGCCCTCTTCATAATTTTGCTCTCCGCCTGCAAATAATACGAATATGGCTCTTCGTGTTTCGAGACCGTGCGACCGGGTGCTTCCATTTCCTGAACTTGTTGGTCGCATAGGTGTCTCTTCTTCCGTAGGTAAAGCAGTTCCCCAAGGAGTTCATTTTGAAGGAGCGTGTCCTCTTTGACATGTTCCAGGATTTGTGCTTTCATCTCCTCTTCGGTGAAACGAGGTCGGTGAATGTTCTTTTTTGATGATGATGATGATGATGAAGCCATTTGGAATGGTAATTGAGTTAGCAGATGAAACAAGTTTAAAGATTGATAATGTGATAATCTGATGAAGCCATTTGGGTTGGTATTTATACATGAAACAAGTAGGTAGCCGTTAAGGGACTTTAAACGAAAATTTTTGAATTTTTGAAGGACTATAAATGTAAATATTTTTTTGGCCGTTGGAGGGACTGTAAATGTAAATATTTTGAATTTGAACGTTGGAGGAGCGTCTGTGACTTCAGCTATAAATATTGTCTCTCTACCAGATAGTTCATTTCAAAACTCACAGTTTAATACATCTGCAATGGCTTCTTCATCAAATGCCCCTAACCTAAAACCACAAATGACTGTCGACCAAGTGAATGACAGTATCATGGCTGATATCCTCGACCACGAAATGTGCAAAGACAACCTTGTTGAAATTGGTCTAAAACTTCAAGCGAAAAAAAATGGTGTGCAGAACAAATCAATTATATACAAACAGGGCATTGCACTGAGCTTGAGTGTCAATATTTTCCTTATTTGCAGGGGAAGTTTGACAAGATTAAAGAAGCTGTGGAAGAAATTGCTTGTGCAGTCATGACCCTGGATGAGTCCATCAACATGGCCAGAGCAGTTTATGCCCAAAAGAAATAAGTAGGCTGTTTTAATGTTATGTTGTACATTTTTCTTTATTTCTGTTTGTAATGTTTTTAAAATTATGAATAAACTTATGTTCTGAATGTAGACTTATTTTATTAAAATACTTAAAAACATTACAATAGTAGTAGAAAGAAAACACACAATTCAAACTGCTAAAACACACTTAATCAAACTACAAAGTCTACTTAAAAATCCAGAACAACTTAAAACGCAACAAAGATAAGCTGCCTGAAGACATGCTCGTATTTGAATCCTCTGCCATGCTTCTCCCGATACATCCGATGCGCCCTTGCATATTGTTCCTCATCGTCTTCGTTCCTCACTTGTCCATTCAACTGCATCCAAATTACCTCAAACTCTTTGCATTCCCTCCTCATCTTGCTCCAGTGACCTTGCAGTTGAGCCTTACTTCGTGGTCCTCCATTGGTCTCCTCGTTGAACATTTCAGTAACATCAGTCCAAAAGCAGTTGCCGGGATTATTCGTTTCAATCCTACCCGTAACAGGGTCGGGTCTCCTCGTCACCCAACATCTCGACAAACAAAGATCTTCTTCTTGAGTCCACAGAGTTCTAGACATTCTAAATGGTTTATGGAAAATGGGTTATGAAATGGTTTATTGAAGTTGAAAAGGAGAAGAAAGAAATTAAGTTGTGATATGAAATGGAAGTGTGAAGTTGAGAATAAATAAGGGTTTAAAAATAAATAAATAAATAAATAATTATTTTGAAAGTAGCCGTTGAATTCAAAATCTTGGATTAAAAAAAAGTTTTTTTTATTTCGGGCCCCACACACACTCCTTCTCCGCGTCTAATATCAAACGCAGTAGCACCAGACGCGGCTAGACGTCGCCGGTGCTACTAACATCTTCTTCGTTTTGTGCGTCCGACGCCTTGAAGACGACTTATAAGTATAGGCCTTAGGAATTGTTTAGGAGTTTTTATAAAGGAGTGGATGGTTGGGATCACTTATAAAATGGCTTCACAAGTGGCTAGATCAAACACAAATAAGCTAAGAGTTAGGTAACCAGTTGTGGTGAGGCTTCAACAACAAAATGCAACAAAATAACTATGTTTGGTCAAAGATGGTTAACAAAATTTTCAATTCTAAAATTCCCGTGCAATGGCCGGTAAAGTAGTCACGGTCAATAAAAGTCAAAAACTCAACGTCACAAGCCCAAAATTACGGTTTAATGGGGTAAAGTTATTTTGATAAATTTTTTTTTTTCGAGAACCTTTGAGAACTTTTCAAATCAAGCCCAACCGATGATTGTTCTTTACATGAAAATTGTTTTTTGATTGTTTTCTGAATAACTTATGTGTAATTTTAAAGTTTATAATTGTGTGGAGGCATTGATTATCATCCGTTATACATATATATGGAGATTTGGATTCTTGATCACATGTGCACGTATATTGCTATGATCACATGTATGCAAGCCGATCACATGTAATCATAGCAATATTCGTGCACATATGATCAAGAATCCAAATCTCCATATAATTGTATAACGGATAATAATCTATGCCTCCACACAATTATAAACTTTAAAATTACACATAAGTTATTCAGAAAACAATCAAAAAACAATCAAAAAACAATTTTCATATAAAAAATAATCATCGGTTGGACTTAATTTGAAAAATTCTCAAAGATTTTCAAAAAAAAAAATTTTCAAAATAACTTTTCACTTAACGGCGGTTAGAAGTGACAACGGACAAAATGGGCATTAGCCGGTGGACTAAGGCCGTGTAATTTACACCAACCTTTTGTTTATTGAATAATTTTTTTTTATTACATATACGACAAATAAACTTGTTTCTATCTTTTACATTCCAATCTTTGAAATCTGAAATGTTTTTTATTTATCCGCATGTGTGTTGTTATTATTATAATTAGGAGTGGACTCGACCAAAGGTTCCTTAATTTCTGAATTAAGTAGTATAAATTTTCATTAAAAGTGTGTTGTGAGCTACACCAATTTGGTTTTTTACTTAAAACTATTGGCTAGAAGTATCGCCAAATATTTCAGTAACCAACATATGATTCATCCGTTACAAGTGCATTTAGACATATAAAATCAAGTACACATTCTGTTCTCACTATAATATCAGATTTTGCGATACTTATTCACTGAATCTGATTTATTTATTAAAGATAAGAATGAGAGAAATAATATAAATGAGAATAATTAATAAAATTTTGGTTATATATATAATAGTTTTTTTAATAAAGTAATTGGATGGTAATTGTATATATATTTATTGGAATAGTTTTAAGGATATTATATATCTTTAAATTTTAAAAACAATTGTTTTGATAGAATAAAGATTTTTTTTTTTTGAAACTTTGATGCGCCCACACCGAGTTCGAATCTTGGCAATGCCCTAAAGGGGTTTGTTCTCCAATGTGTAGATGAGTGTATCATTGTTAATACTCCCTAACCACTAGGTTATCACCCTAATGGCAAATTGAAAAAACATTTACGATAGAATTTTAAATATAATTATTTATTTAATAAGAAAATTAAAAATAAAAATATCTAAAAAGGGAGAGAGTTAGAGTAATTAAGAGAGAGTTTAAGCTTAAAAAAGGCTTTAAGGGGTGACAAGTATAGCCCAACCATTTTTTAGTTATATAATAAACTAGTGCTCAGGTCCGTTCAATGGACGGATAGTCTCAAAATATATTAATAGAAGCTAAAAATTTGGAATTCAAATATATTAAATAGGTACCGAATAAAAATAAAAAACCTAAAAATCAAACATAAAACGATTCAAAATAAATTGAATCTAGTTTACCCATTTTTTTCAACTTTAGTTAAATAAAAAGTTTATAGTTTGTTAAATCTAAACTTAAGACAAACACAAACAACAGTTTTAGACTATAATTACGAAAAATAAAGAAGGAAACATATGAAAATTAACTCCATTTTAAATGTTGAATCTAGTTAACCCTCTTTTTGCAACTTTAGTTAAATAAAAAATTTGTAATTTGTTATATCTAAACTTAAGACAAACACAAACAACAATTTTAAACTATAATTACAAAAATTAAAGAAAAATATATAATTTGAAAGGTTGTATATAATATATAATATAACTAAAAGAGGGGGTTGAAAGTACACTTGACACTGCTAATCCCCCTCCTTTAGCTTAAAACTTCTTCCTTATTAATCCTCCATTTTTTTAATTAATAATAATTCTTAATTCCAAATACCTGTGTGGCCATATACATTGATAGTAGTTTACCAACTTACTAAGTCTGGCCCAATGGGCTCTCTTTTACTTCTCATTCTGACAATCGACTAATTCGTTAATCAAAGTTTTTTAACTTTTATTTGTTTTGTTTACTTGGTATTTTATTATGGTTCTATTATAATTCGTGTTATATAGGTTTTCATGATCGTAATTCATATTACTTATGACTATATTTTGATTTGTGCTATATATAAGAGATATTAATCCTAATACACGTACGATGTACGGTAGCTATATAGATTGTATCGTAAAGAAATTTGAATATGCCGTATACATGATTCATGAGTATGGAATAGATTGTAGTGAAATTAAAACGATGATTGAAGCTATATTATAATAAAAAGTATTGGAAATATAACATACGTTTAGTTAGAGTTTTGAATTTACCTTAAATTTTTACAATCACATCAAAATCGAAAATTGTAAGTATAGTGGATAACGACGACAAATAGCCTTGTGATTTCGATTGTAAACCTAAATTTTTTAAGTCTTCATGTTAATAACTTATTATAGATGCGTTTACAAACATAACGCTTAGTCTTGAATCACCAAAAGCCAAACTCCAAGTTTAGTCTTTTTTCCTTTTACTAATAGAACAAAACGAACACCACCAAGGCACCAATTATGTTTGTTCGAGCTAAACCAAGAATATCCCTTTTTATACTTTGTTTTTCGGATGGAATATCAAACCAACTTTTACTTTCTTGATTTTCTTTTGGTTACGGATATGGAGTTAAAGAGAAACCAAAAGAATATTATATTTAGTAGGATCTGTGGAGATTTATTAGTTTTTTGTTTTAATTGTATACGTATTGTATAAGGAAATAATTATTAAATAGCAAAGAATCTTTAATAATACGAATAGCTGATAAATGAGACACATGTCGCTTAAACAAATTGCCATGTGTCATTTCAAGAATGTATTAATCCCGTTTTAGTATATTGGTAGATACTTTATGTTATTGTTATTAGGGTAAATTACAAGGATGGTACCTGGCGAATACCCCGAATTTCACAATTCATACCTATTTGCACAAAATTACCCGAGGCATGCCCATGGTTTGCAATTTTGCACAATCGACATACCTACCTCTAACGGAGGCGGATGGAACGTTAAGTTGGGTCACGTGCCGCTCAGGTGAAGGGGTAAATTACATCTATATCCTTTTGGCTGGCTTTATTAACGTTATTATCATATTTCTTTTTCTTATTTCTCCCCCAAATCAAAGCTAGGGTTTCTTTTTACCCACTTCGGCTCCCAAATCAAATTACAAGGGTTTCCAATTAACCCCAAAAATCCAATCAAATACAATGGTAATATGTTGGCGTGGAAGAAAAGCCATAGTACGAACTTCATGGACTGATGCTAACCCTGGACAAGGATTTTACTGTTTCCCTCAAAAGGTGAAGTATTTACTTTTATTATTTTATAAGAAATATTGATATACATGACAATATTATAATTGAAATTTTACTTGTTAGTGGATATTACTCCATCCGTCCCAATTTAAATGTCATAGTTTGACATTTTTGGTCTTTTATGGTTAACTTTGACCGTCTAAAATTATATTTGTGCTATGTAATACTTGATGTAATATATATGAATCGATTGAGTTTTCAATGTATTTTATAATGATATAACTTTTGTCAAATATTATAAAACACAAACAATAATAATAATGGTCAAAGTTACGAAGGATTGACTTGGACAGTCAAATTTAGACATTTAAATTGAAACGGAGGGAGTATATACTTTAAGTATTTAAACTAACGTGTCATTATTAGAAATAATGTGGCTAATGACTCATATTTTCAACTAAAATAATACCTACTACTATTTTATATTTATCATTTTTATGATCAAATGGAAATCTTAACTATCAGTTATTACTACCTAGAGCTAGTAATCCAAGTGTGTCAATAATAAATTGAAGTTAGCAAATATTTGGAGTGGTGGTGGTGTAAACTCGACGTCAGAACAAGAAAAGGATTTCATCATGGAACAATTAGCACCATCATATGAAGGATTAATTAATGGGATTATGACACTGGAGTGTAACCAACTATGACTCAATGGTTATGTAATGTAGTGCTTTTCAAATTGGCTATCTGATATAAGTACCTTTCATTTTTGTTCTTTTAATGTATCAGTTGACCTGTTGTACCGGTAGCCGGTAACAATGTTAGTTTTACTTTGGGATTATGACACTAGATAGTAACCAACTATGACTGAATGGTTATGTTATGTAGTGATCTTTAAAACTGGCTATCTGATGTAAGAACCTCTCATTTTTGTACTTTTCATGTACCGGTTGACATGTTGTACGGTCATGGTTACGGTTGTGGGTTATGAACTCCGACGAAATGGATGGTCAATGGTGGATGGTCTTAGACTCTGACAAGGTTGTAGTGGGTGGTCTCGGTCTCATTTTTTCTTCCATTCAAGAGGTGCGGTCATCTCTTCACCGTCTCCAAGTCCGGACACGTGCCACCGCTGATTGCCACCAATAAAATAAACAAATGTCAGCTGCCACCCAGAAAACCACCGTCGTCATTCTCTGTCAAAATCCCCCCTTTTACCCCATTGTAAACCAAAGTTGTTGGATCTTGATTGTGGTGGGGATGGGATGGCCGGATCTTTATGGTTAACAATGATGGGGTGATCATAACACAATCCAATTTAGGGATTAGGGTTCGAGTATGATTATTATTGAATCGTGTTCTGAAATCAATAAATGTATATATGCATCTATCTATATCTAATGTTGATTTGTGTTCAGGATTGACGTTAAACATTTAGTTACAATTTCATATTTGCTCTCCGAAAAAATTGTTGTCACCGAAGATAGTGCCGGAAATTAGCCGGAGAAGATGACTAGAGTATAAAGTCATCAGAGTAACCTGGTAGGATACATCGAGTGAACAAAACAGAGAGGTTCTTACATCAATTTTAACACTTTCGTAGATTACTTCACTCATAGTTGGTTACACTCCGGTGCCTTAATCCGTATTCTTTCTTATATCCAACGTGGCATTACCGGTTACAAATATGATGTTACCCGGTATGATACATTAAAAGAACAAAAATGGAAGTTACTTACATCAGATAGCCAATTTGAAAGGTTACTACATTACATAACCATTGAGTCATAGTTGGTTACATTCCGGTGCCATAATCCCTTAATTAATATACTAATAATCAAGTAACAATTACATTTTTCAATTTCTAGCAAGTGGGTTTTGTGGGTGTGTAAACCTACCGAGAGTTCCATCATAATTTTTAAGGTATGATTCCCAACTTTGTGATTTTGAAATTAGGGTTGTTATAATAATTTTAGGGATTTTAATTGTAATGGTTTAATCAAAGAAATTTTGTAAGTATGTTGAAAGTTTCGATTTAAAAATAGTATCACTATAATGATTTTTTAGATGAACCCTAATTAGTAAGTTTCTTTCATATATTTTCAAGTATCTGGCTAATTGAGTTCAAGCACATGAAGGCTTAAGTATACTTATATTATTAAGATATAATATAAGTAATCATGTGAATGTTATCTATTTATGATAGAGTAATCATGAGAATGTTATGTATTTATGATAGGTCGTCGGATGTATCAAGTGCTAAATGTTTAGTTGCCATAAAAAAGGTGAGTATTTATACATACTTTGTAATCTTGTTGATCGGGTCGAAACCCGAAGAGTAAGTAAGTAAGCTTAGGGCATAGAGAGTAAGTCTCTATGACCCTAAATATGCTAATGAGACTAGTAGGGGTAAGCCCTTACTAGAAAGTATATAGATGATGAGACTAATAGGGGTGAGCCTTTATTAGGAAGTTTAGATAATGAGACTAATAGGGGGTAAGCCTCTATTAAAAAGTTTAGATGACGAGACTAATAGGGGGTGAGCTTCTATTAGAAAGTTGTTTACATTTTATAGGTGCATGTGGTTTAACGCAAAAAGAGAAGATAACTAGTTACCTTGAAGAACTTGCAAATATAATTGTGCTTTGGAAGAAGATATAGTACAAGAAAGGTAGTATGAACATGTTCGATATTTGGGTTTAGAATTCCCTAACCAAGCTCTTCACTACCTTGTTACATTTTGTCAAATATTTTTGGGTATTGAAATTTAGTTCATTGAACTTTTGATTAAAGTGTAAATATGATAGTACCGAGTTTTAGTTTCGAAAGCATTTGACTAATTATATAATCTTGGACGTGAATAATGTTTTACAGGTTTTTGATTTTTAAAATAAGTACTTGTTGTCTATTTACGATATTGGTCATGTCAAAAATTTTAAAATATGTCGTTTTGTATTTGGGTCGTTACAATCCAGCTATGTGTCCTAGTTCGGTTGATATTATACCTGGGTTATTGAGGTCGAAGAATGTGGTTGATTCGAAATTGAAACCTAGTGAGTGTCAAGTTACAAGATTGAAGATGTATTTGGTGATAAGTTGGATATTTTTCTTGTTTTTCATATTTATTGTAACAACTTGAATTGTTTTGGATATTTATCAGTTAATTAACTTTTGTTGTATTTTGTTTAATTGTATGAATGGTATGAATATTCAAATGATGTATCAGTTTTGTTGTATGAATATTCAAGATAGTAAAACTTGTTCAATGGTTAATGAAAAGTTGGCATTACTGCTTTTAATCAAAAAATAGTGTAGCAATTTGTTTCATGTGTATCATCTATAATTTTGTTGCATAAGACACCATTCATGGCAAACATAGCATTAAGGCAAGCATAAAGACTTAACTTGCAATATTACATAGTCTTTGAACAAGCACCATCCAAAGTTACATCAAAAGACTACTAGTCTTTGAACAGACTACATTGTTTGAAACATACCATCCAAAGTTACATCAAAAGAGAACTAGTACATAGAACAAAAATAAAAGTCTTAAACATAAATAAAAGTCTTAAGTTGCAATATTACATGGTCTTATTCAACCACCATTGCATCATCTGGGTGGAGGCCTGGTCCAGGGATAACTTTGGCAAGTCTGTTCCTCGGAATTCGTTGACTTTTGCCTCTGACCTTCTTCACAAGTACTTTTCCACCTTGACTTTTGCCTGCAACTTGACTGGTTCCTGCTACTTGACTACTTGTTGCAAACTGATTGCTTCCACCAACCTCACTGGTTCCATCACCTTGATTGGTTCCACCACCTGTTTGTTGACTTGCAATTCTGACTTTCTTTGCAACTCTGGTTTTCTTTGCAAATTGACCTTGACTCCCACCACCTTGACTAGCACCACCTTGACTAGCTCCACTTTGTTGACTGCTTTCACCAACTCTGCCTTGACTGGATTCACCACCTAGACCTTTACATGTCCTTGAATTATGCCCCTTGTTACCACAATACTTGCATTTTCCAAAATTGATTTTCCTTGACAATTTTCCATCTTTGGCTAAGGGTTCATCCTCATACAATCCTCTTCTTCTCTTTTTTTTTGGGCCTGCCCACTGGATTGTGATGAACCGGAGCTGTTAGCTTTATTGGACAATTGGATTTAGTCTATGTTATTCACTTTATGCGTGTAAGCCTCCTTCAAGTATCCAACCAGTAACTTCTATGTGGCCACTGTTTAGGTATACCCCCCCTGCTTTGTGTGTTTGAATATGGCCCAATTGGTTGCACATTCATGTTTGCAGGGAAGGCCAGTCAATTCCCATTTCCTACAACTACATGTCATATTCTGCACATCTACAACACATTGATCACCCGAAGGTGCACTCACCTGATACTTAACACCACCATTCCAAATAATCTTGCACTCATTTGCTTCTTGCTTTGTTACATTCATTATAGACATTGCTGCTGGTGTTAATGGACCCTTTGAACTATCAATAAACTTCTGAACTAGCATAATTCTTTTCATAAGGTATTCCCTAATGAAATCTACGCATGAAATGATGGGTTTCTCTCTCGCACCTACAAGTTCTTTGTTTAAGCACTCACAAAGATTATTAAGTAACATGTCTGACTTACATTTACCAGAAAAGTGTGACCTGGCCCAATGTTTAGGTTCAATTTTGGCTAACCAGTTGTATGCATCCACATTCAGCTTCTTACAGGATTCCATGGCTGCTGCAAATTGAGGTTTAGTGGTTGTAGTTGCACATCTCCACAAATGGTCTTTGTATGCCCTTCCCCTCCAGTGCAACTTCATGTTCTCATGAATGTGTTTCAAGCAATACCTATGTTCAGCAGCAGGGAACACATTGTTTATTGCTTAAATTAGACCCTGCATGTCAAACAAATTTAATTAACATTTGGGCCACTTGAAACATTAAGTAAAAAACATAAAAAAGATAGATAAATAGTTACCTTTTGTCTGTTTGTAATGAAAGTAAAGTTAGAATTAGCTGCCAAATCAAGATTATCCCCAAGATATTCAAGAAACCATGTCCAGGAATCCCTATTTTCTGCTTCAACCACTGCATATGCAATTGGGTAGATGCCATTATTTGAGTCCACTCCAACAGCTATCAAAACTTGACCTGGGTAAGGACCCTTCATGAAAGCACCATCCAACCCAATCAAATCCCTGCCATATGCTTTGAATCCTGATTTAAGAGATCTTAGACATATGTATATCCTCTTGAACTGTCTTGTTGGGTCAGCTGGGTTATGTGCTCTCTCTACTTCTATTTTCACAGTGTTACCAGGATTTTGTAACCTTAACTCCCCACAATAATCTCTAAGCAATTCATATTGACTAGGATAATCACCCTTGCAGTCTGTGTTTGCTTGTTGTTTAGCCCTAAAAGCCTTCATCCAAGACACACTCACTTGCAACTTCTGCTCAAGTTCTTCTTGAAGTGCCCTTGTTGGAATACCTAGATTCCTATTAATCTGCTCTCTGATTTGTTTTGACATGTACTTAGATGTACAATGCTTTATCTCCCTGGATTGCAAACAAGTGTGTACCCTTAAAGGTCTTTATCATCCATGTTTTTTGCTCAGGCAATTTACTACAATGCAAAACCCAAGGACACTTATTGTTGGAATCTTTACAAGTGGATGACTTAGGGTTATCATTGTCTACTTGGTCCACTGGTTTTTTTCCCTTTGGATTTGGGCCCAAGTGGTTGGTCTTGTGGCCCATTATCAGGCCCAGTACTTGCTGGGACCACTCCCTCACATACTGCCCTCACTCTCCTTTTATCATTAAACACCAACTTAATGCATCTTCTACTCTCAACTAAATATGATTTAATCACCAACTTAATGCATCTTCTACTCTCAACTGAATATGATTTAATTAGTTCTTTCACTTCTCTTGAATCACCAAAAACTTGACTAAGATAAAATGGTGCAATATCACTTGCAACTGACTGTTGTTCCTTTCTCAATTTTTTCAACCTCCTAGCATTAGCCTTATCAATGTCATCACCATCAATATCACTTCCACTCTCAAAATATTCTGTGTTTATTACATGAAGTTCATCATTAGCATCAGGTTCATGCAACTGGTTATTCAATATACCACCACCTAGACCCTATTGAGACAAATTTAAGGTGTAACCAGACATGTCCACATTGACATCAGTGAGTACATTATCAACATCTACAAGCACATCATCATCAGGTTGTTTTTCTTGATCTCTAGCATCCTCATTTTCATCATGACACTCATTTTCTTGCATTTCCTCATCCTCACTTTCTAGTACTAACCTCCTAACCAGTTCTTTGTTTGTCAAGTCTCTAACACTTTTTCTAGCAGTTTGTTAGGTAAGTCTAGGAGAGGCACATGCAGTTTGTTTGGTAAAACTAGGAGAGGCACATGCAGTTTGTTTTGTAAGTCTAGGCATGGCAGCAAGCAACTTATCCATATGATGTTCAATAACAACATTTATGCATTTACAAACCCCTTCAATATATTGAATCATGCTTTCCAAATCTTCATCAGAGTAAATTGGAAGACCTCCCAATGTAAATGAGCAATAAGGTTTAATAAACTCGAAAGACTTAATAGTATCATTACTATAAGCTATTTTGCCCATTATGACTGGCATTTCCTTCAAAGAAAAAGTTTTCAAGTCTACATAAGTGGAGTTACCAGAGCAAGTACATATGAAATTTTCCTCTACAACCGTACCTCCGTAATGAACGTTCAGTGTACACATACTAGGTTTTCCATCTGCAAATATAAAATTAAATAAATTGATTAAATAAATAAATTACTTAAAAAAATTAAAAAAGGTGGGTAACTAGGGTTATGTAACACAAATATTATTTAGAAAAGTATCATATTTACCATATTTCAGCGAGATCGTAATCCGGTGCATTTCTTGGCCGGATTATCCAACCCGACATTGTTTTCTTTCTATGCTTTTTTTTTGTATTTTATTAGGTATGAAATGGGGATTTAGGGTTTTAATCGGGTATATATTGGGAACGAAAATGATAGTGGGGTGAAGGTGGGGCTGCTTTTGTAAGTAAAATACGAATTTACCCCTTCACGTGAGCGACACGTGACCCAACTTAACGTTCCATCCACCTCAGTTAGAGGTAGGTATGTCAATTATGCAAAATTGCAAACCATGGGCATGTCTCGGGTAATTTTGTGCAAATAGGTATGAATTGTGAAATTTGGGGTATTCGCCAGGTACCATCTTTGTAATTTACCCTTGTTATTATTAACATTATTAATTTAGTTTGTTATCCATAAATATTTTTAACGTTGATAAAAAAAAAAGGTTAACTAAATTAAATATTTATTTGGAGTTAATTTTCATACGTTTTCTTTAGGTTTCTTAATTATAGTCTAAAAATTGTTGTTTGTGTTTATCTTAAGTTTTAAAACAAACTACAAAATTCTTATTTCGCTAAAGTTGAAATAAAAAGGGTTAACTGGATTCAATATTCATATGGAGTTAATTTTCATATGTTTTCTTCTTTAATTTTTGTAAGTATAGTCTAAAATTGTTGTTTGTGTTTGTGTTTAGGTATAACAAATTACAATTTTTTTATTTAACTAAAGTTAAAAAAAAATGTTAACTATTCTTCAACTTTTTGCTTAGTTTGAATCGTTTTATGTTTAAATTTTAGGTATTTTAATTTTATTTGGTATCTATTTAATATACTTGAATTTTAATTTTTTAGCTTTGATTAATACTAGTATATATATATAATATATATATATATATAACAATAATAATAAGAATATAATTTTTGGAATAATTAAAAAAATAAAAGATGGGAGTTTTGGACTAAAGGTAGGGGATAAGGGATGTCAAGTCTACCTCAAACTTTCTCTTTTAGTTATATTATAGATAGATGATTATTATTATTATTATTATTATTATTATTATTATTATTATTATTATTATTATTATTATTATTACTTTTATTGAGACTTCAAAAATTTACAAGAAATTAGTGGAGAGCCGCGATACTATCTGGGCTCCCACTCCTCTAGCTATAACAAAATCAATCCTATTAAATATATAAGCAGCCGAACGTGCTCCAACGTCTTGTATTATTATTATTATTATTATTATTATTATTATTATTATTATTTGCTATTGTTAGAGGAGTGAGGGCCTATTTCGGTTTTCTACTAATTTCTTGTAAACTCCTATGAATTTCTAATGAAAGTGTTATTATTATTATTATTATTATTATTATTATTATTATTATTATTATTATTATTATTATTATTATTATTATTATTATTATTAACTTTCTTTTGAGAATTTTAAAGATAATTAATATATGTCTTTCAAAGTTAAAAATACTTGGTTTACCATATTTAATTAGAATTCCTTCTCGATTATTGTTACTATTATATTTAGCCGACTTTATAAAACTTTCAACCAAGTGAAGCTATAACATAACATTCCATATATATATATATATATATATATATATATTACATGTACGCATGATGAAACCTTATTTGATTAATAAAAACTATAAAATATTTAGAAAAAAAGAGAGTTAGATTTAGGCTAAGAAAGAGGATTATGGATGCCAAGTGTACTTCAACCCCGTTTTTTAATTATATTATAGATAGATAGATACATAAAAATAGTTCTATTGAATTTATTGTTGGAAATTTTATGTATCCAAGTTAATAGATATGTTAAAAAGAGTTGAAAGAATAATTAACTAATGTGAGTGTGTCCCACATTGGTAGAAGAATAAACATTAAGTATGTTTATAAGGAGGAGTGTTGGAGGAATTATAATTCCTTATAAGGGGCTACACCCCAAGTGAGCTAGGAGGGTGCGAAGCACCCGACGCGCCCGGGACCGGGGGCGTGGGCGATGAGGCGTAATGTGGCGCACTTTGCACTTAGCACGCTATTAAGCCGTCTTTATTTTTGGCTAGTTCGGTGTGGCTCGGTTATGGCTTACATGGCTCAATTATGGCTAAGTGTGATGGCTCAAGTGTTAGTGGTTGTGGCTTAAGTGGGATCCTTTGTTCTTGGTTTAACACCTGGAACAACACTTGCATTAGTTCAGCAAGTGACATCTGTTTTAATGTGTTGTTAACCTTCTAATGTTAACAGGTGTTTCCCACTTAACAAAATCTAATTTATATATGTTTTGTAACCGATCAGAGTGACAATAACAAGAACACTAACACTTTCTCCATCCTGGATCATCAACAATTCTCTTTCTCTTTCACTCCACTTCAAGAAGTTCTTGAAGGTAAATTATGGGTTGTGGTTGACTCCGGCAGTACTAACTGCTTTGGCTGTTGTACCCTGGGAAACTGTCGGGTTCACTTGGGTGGCCCGAAATCAGTTTTAAGGGACCTTGGTTTAACCATATCCTTAGCCCGTTTTTGCCTTTCTTTCTGTTTCTGTTTTACTCTTTATTTTGCTTTCTTGTAATGTTTTGTACTACTTCCTTTACTTGTAATTTTGTTGTTGTAATTCGAATGTATCTTCAATAAATTGTTGTTTTCTTGAATGGTGTTCTAACATTTATTCAAGAAAATGGGTGCATGTGAGAGTTTTTAAAATTAAATTAGATATGTATGTTATTATCATTTGAGATTTAAGGAGAAGATATATGATTACTTTACTAAAATAATAAAATCTACTTGTAAATGAACCGTACGTCCCCTAAAGTTCTGTTGTTTGTTAAAAAGTTTCGTGTGAGGCATCCGGAAGGAGCGGAATCTTTTTTGTTAAACTTCCCATCTATTTAGCATACAAAATTTCAGCCCTATATACATGCAG
Source organism: Erigeron canadensis (assembly GCF_010389155.1). Taxonomy (NCBI): domain Eukaryota; kingdom Viridiplantae; phylum Streptophyta; class Magnoliopsida; order Asterales; family Asteraceae; genus Erigeron; species Erigeron canadensis. The sequence goes on along the minus strand of NC_057761.1, from coordinate 31,932,582 downwards.
CCGAAATATATACTCAGTCATCTAGTTTTACTATTATAAATTTGAAACCATATTTTTCTTATTTCAAATTAACAAGTTTTTTCAAACGACTTTGAATTTACAATTTGTCGAATGCATTGTTATTTTGAAATGCAATGCATATAATTCTATGATCTTGTGGACATGTATATATAATGCTTAAGCTGCGATTACAAGTTCAATAATTATATATTTGAATATTTCTTACTTGGAGCTATAATGGGGTGCATCTACTCGAAAGGGGTTGCTGCCAACGGGCATGACGAACTGGAACAACCAAACGAATTAGGAAAACGGTTGTTGGATACTTCAAGAATAGACGATGATGTCGTGGCGGACGTTGATAGTGTTAATGATTTTCAACTTTTATCACAATGTAGTAAAGAAAACGTAGCATGTTCGCAGTTAGATTCCAAGGGATACGGTAATCTGTACAGTGACAATTGTCTATCTCATGGCCAAGAGAGTGTAATGCTGAGAGCCCTTGGAGTCTCGGAAAATCAAATTACATCGGTTAGGTTTGAAAAGAAGCCTCGGAGAGAACGAGAGGAAATATTGATATATCTTTATTTGAATTGGCAGGTTCTCCAACAATACTCTTCAGTCATTGAAGCAATAAAAGAGACCAAATTTGTAAAAGGTGGTGCTAAGCGATCCGGAAAATTATATAAACCTAAGGAGTTGTTTGATCCCGGTGATGAAATATTGAAATCAGTTTTTTCTGGTGTGGTTCGAAAGTTTCCTGGAAAAAGGTTTGTTTCAGACGGATGGCTCAAAATACTAAGAAAAACAGGGCTTCAGAACGCGAATGACGCTGATGCTATTATTCAGTGTGCCAAAAGGGTAGAGTTGCTTGGAGCCGAAAGTATGAAGCCTTTAAAACGTGTTAAAGATAATAAGGAGTGCTACTCTTTAAACACGAAAGCTGAAGTTTCGTTAGAAATTTGGTCCTTGGCTAAAACTCTTGTCTGTGGGATAATAAAGAATTTTGATGTTCTCAATAATGGCAACAATTTCTGCAATATCCTTAGCGAGATTGCGTGCATTCCTGCAGGAGAAGGCTTCCCATATGAAAATGGAAAGGAAGGTGGTAGACGAGTGCTTTGTTCGTACAGTGAAGCCATCTTGTTGAAAGATTGGCCACTTGCATGGAGTGCTGCTCCCATTATTTACGGAGAAAAATTGGTTCCACCGGAACACTCTTGGGGAGCTCTTCAGTTGAAGAGCCCTCCACCTTTTACTACGGTTTTAAGCACCTTGAGGTTATGAACTTTTCTTTCGTATTAATGTATTAAGAAAGCTGATGATTATTTCGTATTAATATACATGTCTCTAGTTGGTTAATGTATTAAGAAAGCTAATGATCATTTTAGGATGCATTTCATACTAATTCGAGTCTATTAACTTACGAGGAAGCTACATTTGAGGTACTTCAGTATCTAGACAGAATTTGGGATACTTTATCTCCCACGGGTATGTTCTGATTATTATATACTAATTCAAAAATCAAAATGATCATGATTGTTAATTTGACGAATTTTTAATTAAAGTAAGAATGATTAAGGAGAATAAATTCATTATCATAACAAAGAGAAAATTTATTAGTTAGACACATAACATATTGATAATTATATAATTTTTTTTTCTCATCAGATATTGCGGGGTTGGAGGAAATAGCATTCATTCCAGCTGCTAATTCGACATTTTTGGTGAACCCTTTTTGTTTAATTTCCTGTCTCGCTATAGAAGTTTGCCCAATTGCATTTGAACTTCCATCACTATACCTGCCATTTGTGAAGATCCTGAAAGATATGAAGCTTCAGGAGAGGCCGTCTATATCTCATGCGGTGTCTATTCTTTCAAATCTTCATAAGTATTATCGTGATCAGCGTCTATGTCCAAATGATGTACGTGCAGTGATAGAAATTCTACATTTTCTTTATAATGAAATCACAGAGCATCAGAATTCAGATAGATCTGATTGGGAGTCATTGCTGTTTGTTCCTGATGATAGTTGCAGACTTGCTCACCCAAATTCATGTGTATATATTGATGCCTATGGCTCTCGGTATATAAAACATATTGATACTTCAAAACTGAGATTTGTTCACCAAGATATTTCAGAGAGATTGTGTCTGGCCTTTGGCATAAGAAAGGTTTCTGATGTTGTTGTGGAGGTACTAGAGCTAATCAAACTATTTACTTCCCCTTTCTTTAGATTATTGTTTTTTTTTGGGGGGGCATGAGTTCTATGCAGTGTGCCCTTTGGGTACCAAGACGCAGAGGCGGTACCAGGAAAAAATTCCAAAGGGGGCAAACTTAGAAAACTTACGAAAAATAAATCTAAAAGGGGGCAAAATGTTAAAAACCTATAGAAATTTTTTAAAATTTTATGAAAAAAATTAAAAATACATGACAAAATTTAAATTTGGAGGGGGCATTGGACCCCCTTGCCCCCCCTTTAGTACCGCCCCTGCCAAGACGGTACATGGGACCAGAGAGTTCCCACCCGTTAATTGCCCATCCCCTAGGTTGTGGGTTTTAGTTCCATGATTGACAGATTTTAAATATATGTTGACGTATATGATATATAACTTTCCTGCTACACCTTTGATTTTCTACAATAATATGTTTTCATAGCGCCAATTATGTACTTTACAGGAACTTGATTGTGTTGACCACCTTCAGACTCTTGAAGAAATTGGGTCTGTTTCATTGGTAGCTATCAAACAGAAGTTGTTAAGTAGGTCATTTCAGGTTGCTTTATCAAGAGTTTTCAACGCTGTCTCAAAGAATAATACTAGATCAAAAAAACCAAGTTTCCAGACACTACAAAGATCACTTGAATCTGTTTCCCAAAAGTTGCAGTTCATTCAGTGCATCTACACCCGTTATAGGCTCTTACCAGATTCGTTAGACGTCACTCGTGTCTCAGTGGAATCAATAATCCCAGAATGGAAAAGTAGATCTCGTCATCGAGCCCTCTACTATGTTGATCGTTCAAATACTTTTATGCTAATTGCTGAACCACCAAGCTATGTATCAGTACTTGATCTTGTTGCAGCCGTTGTGAGCCATATTTTAGGTTCCCCTGTCCCCTTACCAATTGGTTCATTATTCTTCTGTCCACAAGACTCTGAAGCTGCACTTGTTGATGTCCTAAAACTTTCTTATGACGAACGAGTAAGGAATGAAAATTTCTCACTACTGAATGGGCTGATTTTTTTCTTTTTATTTTCCGAGTTATAGAACTTTAATGTGGGTGCTAATCATCTGAATTACTTACAATTGAAGTATGATACAATAAGAGATTCGGAGTAATGATAAACATGTTTCTATATACAATACTTGATATGGCACTTTGGCAAAGCTAAAATTTATAAGCTGGAAGGGCATGAGATTGCAAGTTGGCTAAGAAAATCATAAAAAGCTATTCTGTTTGACAGGGACAATCAATTGAACAAGTTGAGCACGGTCATTTACCAGCTAAAGAGTTGATGCAAGAAGTTGAAGCGATGCTGTCAGGAGCTGGTATCAGAATGGACACAGAGAAGCAGTGCCTATCTCAAACAACTTTGTCCTTCCAAGAGCAAAAAATGGAATCTCGGGCCGCACTTTTGCTGGAGCAGGTCTGCATCCTACTAAGTTATATCATCCAGACTACATTAAGATATGTTCTTAGTTTATATACTCTAATCTGTACTTTGATCATATTTTAGAACAATCTTATTAATATCATTCTGCAAAAGATATTTTGATAGGAAAATTGGTATAACTTTTCTGTTACAATGGAAAGTCTCTTCAGAAAACTTAATAAAACTATTATTTCACATACTATGTATTGATATTAATCAAATTCACTCTTGGCACTTTCAAAAATGATAACTAAGCTCTTTAGCACCAGCTATCGAGCTTTAAGCACATTTTAGTACAAACAAGCATCAATACGCCTGCTACCCAGGCCCCAGGCCAAGGCAAGGAAAAACAGGACTATTCAATCTAATTACCAATTCATACTTGTCTTATGATATATATTTTCAGGTAAAGTCAGAGATTGTAACAAATGCAGTTGACAAAGCTAAAACACAATTGTTATGCCGTATCTGCTTGTCCAATGTAATAGATATTACTATAGTTTCCTGTGGTCATGTGCTATGTCATCAATGCTCATTTACGGTCTCTCACTGTCCATTTTGTCGAGTACAAGTTTTAAAAACAAGAAAAATGAATGGGTATGAAAACTATTTCGGCAATACCCTTGGTGAGATTGCGCACATTCCTACAGAACAGGACATTTCATCTGAAAGTGGAAAGAGAGACGGTAAAAGAGTGCTTTGTTCAAAAAGTAACACCGTACTGCTGAAAGATTGGCCATTTGCATGTAGTGCTGCTCCCATCCTTCCCAGAGAAAGCTTGGATCCACCAGAGTACCCTTGGGGAGCTCTTTTAATGAAGAACCCTCCTCCGTTCACTGTCATTGTAAAGCATCTGCAGGTTATGACCTTTTTTTTTTTTGAATTTAATATCATAGGGCTCTTTTGGATTAATGCATTAAGCAAGCTAATGATCCTTGCAGGCTAAGTTGCATACCAATTCATGCCTATTAAATACTGTGGAATCTTCTTTTCAAGTACTTAAGTATCTAGACCGTATTTGGGCTACACTATCTAATTCAGGTATGTGTGTGTGTGTGTGTGTGTGTGTGTGTGTTTCCTTTCTTCTTATGATAGTGATAACTAAAGTAGGCAGTATGAATCTTACTTGACTCAAATGTGGCGTTCTCTTATAAATATTACTTGTATATGCTTAATGACTCTTAAACGAAGCTTATGAAACCATCATATTCATAGATCTTAGTGCAGTATTAAGTTATATTTAAAACATGTATAGATGATAACATCCATATGTCAAAAATTGAAAAATGTACAATTAAGCTGTACCCACCTGTTTTTAGACCTCCAAATGTTGAAAGATGTAAAATGAAAAAAATCGTCTGTTTGTGTGTATTTGTGTGATTACTAGTGTATCTGTTTTCCTTTCTATCAGATATACTGGAGTTGAAGCACGTGGCTTTCATTGCAGCTGATAATGGGGCACACTTAGTTAGTCCCAGTTGTCTTTTTGTTCATCTGTCGATAAACCTGTCACCACTTGCATATAAGTTTCCTCCACACTACCTGCCTTTTGTGAAAATGCTGAAAGAACTGGGGAGTGAGGACAAGCTATCTATTTCTAGTGCGATGAGAATTCTTTTAAACCTTCAACGCTTTTGTGGTTATCGCCGTCTTAATACAGATGAACTCCATGCAGTAATTGAAATTCTACATTTCCTGTGTAATGAAAAAATAGAGCAGCAAATGTCAAACCGACCCACTTGGGAATCAGAGTTGGTTGTCCCTGATGATAGTTGCAAGCTTGTTCAGGCATATTCGAGCGTATATATTAATTCTTCTGGCTCTCAGTTTGTGAAGTTTATTGATTCTTCGAAACTAAGATTTGTTCACCATTATGTTTCAGAGAAATTGTGTTCGGCTTTTGGCATAAGAAAGCTTTCTGATATTGTTGTGGAGGTATTAGACCTGATCAAACTATTTACACGCTTTTTATATTGTTTGTCACGGTAGAGCTATTATTCTGTGAAATAACTCATACCAAACAACCCTTTATCAAAATTATAAAATCTATAAACTACTCGTCTTCATATCTTTTCTTTCACCGCTAAGTAAAAAAAAAATATTGTTCTAAAGCCCACTAATGGGGACACATTGAGAAAACAGACAAATATGGTATCTCTTAGCCTCTTAGGATGCAGGGGTTGGTTCTGTTCCAGCTGCAGTTTTCTATAATTTGTTCTCATACCATCATTTATTTTCAGGAGCTTGATTGTGTTGAAAAACTTCAGATTCTTGAAGAAATTGGATCTGTTTCATTGGCTAATATCAAACAGAAGTTGTTAAGTAGGACATTTCAGGTTGCTTTATCAAAGGTTTTAAACACTGTCTCAAGCAGTACGCCTGGATCGGAAAATTCAGATTTCAAGACACTACAACAATCACTTGAATCTGTTTCCCAAAGATTGCAGTTTGTTCAGTGCATCTACACGCGGTTTTGGCTTCTCCCAAAATGGTTAGATATCACTCATGTTTCAAAGGAGTCCGTCGTCTCAGAAAGGGAAAATGGATCCTATCATCGATCCCTTTACTATGTTGATTTTTCAAATACTTGTATGCTAATTGCTCAACCACCAAGTTACTTATCGGTTATTGATCTTGTTGCGATTGTTGTGAGCCGTGCTTTGGGTTTTCAGGTCCCACTACCCATTGCTTCGCTAATCTCCTGTCCACAAGGCTCCGAAATTGCACTTGTTAACATCCAGAAACTTTCCTATCATGAAAAGATAATGAGTGGTGTGGGTTGTGGTGTTGGGTTTCTCGGCAGAGAACTAAATTCAGAAGATGCCAAGACAGGCGCCTATTTTACATCTGTAACACCATATTACAAGGGAGAGATAGTGGCCTGGCATAGTAAAAAAGAAGAGAAGTTGAAGTATGGTAGAATTCCGGAGGATGTAAGACCACCAGAAGGACGAACATTGTACAGATTCAACCTTGAAACTTTTCCAGGGAAAACTGAAAGCGTCATATCTTCATTGGTCTACACTTTTACTCATATCCCAATTGGCAGGTGGGCGACCTCACACAGAGAAAAAATGTTGAAATTTCAGGTTTGTTGGGTCAACTAACCCTTCTTTGATATCGTAGCCATACATAAGCTAGGACACAGTGATGTTTAATGTTTGACGGTAATGTCTTTGTAGAAACCATAGTAGGAAACCTGAAAGTCTCATAAGAGACAAGGAACCTCCTTAAGTGAAAACTTTGGGATTGTGAGGGAGTAGTCTGGAAACGACTTAGGAACGAGAATACTGTTTAGGCTGCGTAGCTCAGACCCAAATGCTTGACTCCCCCCTCTCTCCCCGAGGCCTGAGTAGCCCGGACAAGGATCTCTTTGGGAAAAAAGATGTTCGAGATATAAATAATTGAAGGAATTTTGTTCAACACAGCTACAATTTGCAATATGTAATCGGTGACCAACCCAGGACTCGCTGATAGTGCACAACTCTTTTTACCAACAAAAGTATAATGGTAATAATAACTGGACCCGGTGCATTTAGGGATTTTGTATGAAATTTAACTCTACCAGGTTAAAAATGATGCATTTTATGTGAACCCTGCATCTAATGCTGGGAGTAGTCTGCAAATTTTTTTTATATAGTAGTTGAATTATCAAAATCATTCTCTTATAACAGAAAGAACGAAATACAAAACTTGAGCATAGTGGTATACCGTTTGACGAATTGGTTCAAGCAGTTGAAGAGATGTTGTCTGGTGCTGGTGTTGGTGCTGGTGCTGGTGCTGGTGCTGGTGCTGGTGCTGGTATGTATCTTTTGCTCGAATCTGTATGGTCCAAAGTTACCAAATTTTAGGTTTGTACTTTGAAATCCCGCATTCATAACTTGCATAAACCATGTTTTCTTTCTACAAAAATATAGTCACACTTGCCGGCTCCACCCTGGACCAGCACTGCTAAAATATCTGAACTGTCACATTAGATTTTTCCAACAATATACTTTTAGTTACTAATGATAATGTATATATGATGGTTCATTTATGAGTTGCCTGGGGATTTCATATACACATAGTTTGAAATCTATTTCTACATATTTTGTGGCATATATGCAGGAAAAGTCAAAGATTGGCAACAAAAGAAGTTGGTCCAGCTAAAGCGGCGTTGCGGTGCCCAATCTTGGCAACATAAGATGTTGATGCAGCTGAAGCAATAGTGTTTCAATATACTGCTATATTGTGATATCAGTGGCGGAACCAGGATTGAAAGGGACGAGTAGCACAATTTTTTTAGCGTTGACCTTATATTGACGTAAAATAACAGTACCGACTAAATTGTTACGTTTTTTTAGCGATTTTTTAGAATTTTTGGTTATTTTTAATGATTTTTAAGAGTTTTTGACATTTTGGTAGTTTCATTTATCATTTATGCACAAGTACGTCTTTATGAGTTTTATTATTAGGATCATCTTTAGAAAGTTTAGAATTATTTACATTGACGGGTATCCAATATGTGTTTGACCCATAGCATCAATAAAGAATACATCGTTTTTCAAAAAACAATTACACTACATAGATCTAGCGGACCCCTAACCCGGGCTACCCCTAGCTTATATGTAATTCGGCTAAGGCTCGCAATTTTGACACGAAACTTATTAACACGACACGACACGACTTGTTCTTAATAGGTTTCGTGTAAGACCTATTAATATTCGTGTAGGTCGAGACCTGTTAAGACTTGTTAAGCTTACATATATATATATATATAATACTATAAAAGTGAACCCTAATCTAATTCATTCTCAGCCCCCATCTATATTCTTCCCTTCCATCTCTCTCTTTCTTGACATCTTAATAAAAAAAAAAAAAACTTTAACCCAAATAAATGTAACCACCACCAACACCACATCTCTCGGTTGAGAATTTCAACCCAATTCCTCCCTTAAATATATAAATGTACTACAAATTTCACGACCAGATTCAACCACGGAATTGTGACTACGACTTTTCCGATCAGATTTCCGGTCACATCTATAACTACGAGGGTACGAGGCTAAGACTTTCACGGCGACATTTTCAGATCTTTCTCACATTAGATTTCCGATAAGACAACTTTACAAATCAGATCTGGTCAGATCTACAACGACGGCGAGATGTGTTATCGAAACCGATCCTGTTTTTGAAATGTACTCTAATAATAGAAGAAAATTGCTTTTCGTCACCCAAACACTTATAAGTTAATTGTTTGTAATGCATTGTTACTACAGCAACAAAACGAAAGTCATAATAGTAGCGTTCTGAATTTATGGAATTTGATTGACATAATTTTGTATATATCGATTTTTGTAAGTTACTAATTAGTAGGACTTTTGGTTTATGATTTTTTATAATTGAAAGAATGAAAGAAGTGTATGTTGACTTGCTGCTTATCAATCAAGGTGAGATGTATGTTAACAAGTTTTTAACAGGTTTCTTCGTGTTTGAAAAAAATGACACGAATTGTTAACAGGCCGTGTTCGTGTTTGACCTTAACAGGTTCGTGTCTTAACAGGTTTTGTGTGACCTATTATGCCAGACTTAAGTTCGGCCCATGTGTGATATACTATATTACTTTGGGATGAAAATACACTACTAATGGTATAGACAAAATTGATCAAGAGTTTGCGGTACTCTTGCGGTATGTATATGTAACGATCACCCATAAAATCCCCTTCTTGAGCAGTAAAACAATCATGTAAATGTTATGGATATTTCTATCGGAAATGACATGCTGTCCGGGTAAATCCTTACTAGGGAAACAAACATTTATATTTGAACCAATAGTTTTTAGGTGAAACACTACATTAAGGGGTAACAATATGTTAAGGTATCCGTATTTATGTCATAGCATACGAAATTATTGGTCTATACACATATTTGTTATGATATGTTTCTACTGAAAGCTTATGATCCATGTGAAGCTTTGATGGTAAAAGGAAAAAAAAGAAAAGAAAAGATAAGTGTGTGGGAACCTTCTAATCTCATGTACCCAAACACACATTGCATAGAATTTATTTCCAGTGACTTACCATCGTCACACATGGTTCACAAAATATAGTTTCTCTATTTGGCTTTGGCAAGTTTCAAACCTGTGACATGTAAAACCTTTAGTTGTGGCTCATGTAGTCACATACTCACATGGTGGTAGTAGCACTGAGGTCACATATTGTGGCATGCTTTACTTTCTGAACCTTTTATGAATGCAAATATAAACTATTTTACGCATTGCCTATGTATCATCTTTTATGGATCGAAATCCCTGAATCGTTATAGTGTGAGGCACTAAAACTTGAAGTATGACTATTATCTTAAAAAGGGAAATCTAAACATTTATGCATTAGGAAATTATGAAACTCTTTAAGTGTTTTATAAACTATTTATGACATTGTGTAAGCAACTTACCCACTTTTTGTTGACATATATTAATGTATTCTAAATAGGGTAAATTGATGGGAACCCGTTAGGCCATGTACCTTTTTGGTACCCACATAACCCCCAAATAATCGAGTCACAAATTAATCTGGTCTTTGATACGATTGGAACCTGGATCTCCCTTAGTGAGTGGCGGCTAGTGGCCAAGGGAATTAAAATACTCTAAGTATATATAAAGGAGACATGATTTTTGGGAGTCACATATAAATTCATTAAAAGACGACAATTTTCTATTTATTTTGTCTGGTTAAACATGTTGTAGAATCTCTAGAATAATATTATGTTTTTCATATCAGTAGTACTTCGAAAACGACTCATTTAGAGGTCATTAAGTCATTTATTATGATTTGTGATTGTGATCTTGAGAAATCTGTTAAACTAGTGGCTCACTCCAACTTGTAGAACAACTTGTAGACTCAACTTGACATAGAATTTCTTCCACTTGACAAGTTGGACTACTATCAACTTTAGATGCGTTGAACCTTCCATTTTATTTGCCTATAAAAGGAAGTATCGACGGGAGAGTTCAACACACCCATCACACACACAATTCTCTCCATCCTCTCTTCTTTGTAGTTCTTGTACTTTCATTTCATATTCCTTATCATCTTTAGTTTTGACACAAGAGTTACTTGTAACCTTTTAGCCATTTTATATTTGATGTACTTGTCTCCATCTATCTAATAAAATTTAGTCCAACCTTTTTGACGTATGTTTCTTTGGCGTTACCATTTTCCGCTTTGTGACTAATAATGCTATTGGGGCTCGTTATTTCCTAACAAACTGGTATCAAGAGCCATGGTTCCATAAAGATCTCGATTTAGAATTTATAATATGCTCTATGGTCGCAACTTTGTCAGAAAGAAATTCTATTTATCCTATTGAGATCATAATATATCATATCCCATTTTTTTCTATTAGTCACTATGTCGATAACTACCTCCATCAAAAAGTTTGATCTAAGTGTTAACTTCGGCATGTGGCGACTCAAAATGGAAGCCATTCTTATTCAAAATGGTTGTGAGTTGGCACTTCATGGAATTGAAAAGAAACAAGACGAAATTACGACACAAAAGTTTTAGACGTTGGATAAAAATGCGAGATCGTCCATCATCTTAAATCTCTCAAATGAGGTTTTACATGAAGTTGCTGATGAGACGACATCAAAAGGTATGTGGGATAAATTGAAATCCATATACATGAAGAAGACGGTGGAGAACAGACTTTATCTTAAACAAAAGTTGTACATGACAAAGATGATAGAGGGTACATCTATTCTTTTGCATCTTGATAAATTTGATTCCATCATTATGGATCTGAAAAATGTTGATGCCAAGTATGAAGACGAGGATCAAGCTATTTTATTGTTGTGTTCCCTTCCCAATCCTTTAAGCATTTTCGTGATATTATGATTTATGGGAAAGAATCTGTCATGATAGTATAAAATCTGCTTTAGAATCGAAAGATCAGATCGATAGGGATATCACGGGGGAGTCAAGTGGTAGTCACGCAGAGGGGTTGTATGTACGGAATAGACCTGAGAATAAAGATTTTAAAAACAATAAAAGGTCGCAATCCGACATAGACTTCCATTTTGCAAATATTGCAAGAAAAAGGGTCACTCTAAAAATGATTGTTATAAGCTCAAAAATAAAGAAAAATATCAAAATGAGCTAAATAACGGTAACACTGCTGAAGCCGGGATAGTTGAAGGTGAGAATAATGGAATTATTCTTATGGTCACTGAAGATAAATCAAGATCTAATAATGAGTGGATTTTAGATTCGGGTTGTTCTTACCACATGAATCCTAACAGGGATTCTTTTTCCACATATGAGTCATTTGATGGTGGAATTGTTTTAATGGGGAACAATGGTCCTTGCAGAGTAGTTGGCAAAGGCTCTGTTCGAATCAAGATGCATGATGGCATTATAAGAACACTCACTAATGTTAGACATGTTCCTAATCTAAAGAAAAGTCTCATCTCTTTAGGCACTCTTGATTCTCTTGGGTGCAAGTACTTCGATGAAGGTGGAGTTTTGAAAGTTTCCAAGGGTGCTCTTTTACTAATGAAAGCTTAAGTCTGGCAGTTTGTACATTTTGCACGGAACCACAATTACAGGTGGTGCTGCATCTCTGTATCTTCGGATACTAATGTCAAAAAGTTATGGCATATGCGTTTGGGACACATGGGTGAGAAAGGCTTAACTGTGTTAAGCAAGAGAGGTCTTCTTGGTGGTCAAAGTACCGGTAAATTAGACTTTTGTGAACATTGTGTTTATGGAAAGCAGAAAAGAGTTCAATTTAAATCTCCTGCTATTCACAAAACAAACGGTACTCTAGACTACATTCATTATGATATTTGGGGGTCTTCTCGTGTTCCTTCTAAAGGTGGTGTAAGATATATGCTAACTTTTATTGATGATTATTCAAGAAAAGTTTGGGTATATTTTTTGAAGCATAAAAATGATGTTTTCGTCATTTTCAAACAATGGAAGGTTTTGATTGAAAATCAAACAGGAACACATATTAAAAGGCTTCGCACAGATAATGGCATGGAGTTTTGTAGAAATGAGTTCAATGAATTTTGCAAGAATCAAGGAATTGCACGACATCGTACAGTTCGAATGACACCTCAACAAAATGGTGTAGCCGAACGTATGAATCAAACTCTTTTAGAAAATGCCCGATGTATGATCTTCGATGCTGGGTTGACAACTGATTTTTGGGCTGAAGCAATTGCAACTGCTTGTTACATTGTCAACCGCTTCCTTGTGCTCCTCTGGATCTCAAGACTCCAAAGGAAGTTTGGTCAGGTACTCCTGCAGATTACTCTGACTTAAGAAATTTTGGGTGTCCAGCTTATATGCATGTCAACGAGGGAAAGTTACAACCTAGAGCCAAGAAATGTATCTTCCTCGGTTACAATTCTGGGGTGAAAGGATATAGATTATGGTATCCTGGCCCTAAAGAATCCAAGTTTGACAAATCCTCAATGTTATCAGCTGATAAAGAATCTCCTAGTTCTTGCAATCTTGAAAAAGGAAAGAATACCCAGGAAAAGGTGGAGCATGGGAGTACTCCTACTTCTCCAGTCCAGGTTGATAAAGTTGATCAACAAGAACCAGAAGTGGTTCAGCCTCCATTTCAGGTTGATGAAGTTGATGAACAAGAACCATAAATGGTTGAACCCGAGGAAGAATATTCCATTGCCGTTAATAGAGACAGAAGGGATATTCGAAAACCATATAGATATGCACATCTAGTAGAACAAGAAGGATTCGATGAACCTTCCACTTATCTTGAAGCTATTCGAAGTCCTAATGCAGATAAGTAGATGGGAGCCATGAAGGAAGAAATGGAATCTCTGCAAAAGAACGCTACTTGGGATCTCGTGACACCACCAAAGGGAAAGAAAATAGTTGGTTGCAAATGGGTCTTTAAAAGAAAAGGCGATACTTAAGGCATTAAAGGTGCAAGATTTAAAGCACGATTGGTTGCAAAAGGCTATAGTCAGGTTCAAGGTGTTGACTTTAATGATGTTTTCTCACCTGTTGTAAAACATAGCTCTATTCGTGTATTGCTTGCGTTGGTTGCCATGAATGATTTAGATTTAGAACAGCCGGATGTCAAGACAACTTTTCTACATGGCGATTTAGATGAACAGATCTACATGAAACAACTGGAAGGTTTTGAAGTCAAAGGAAAGAAAGACCAAGTTTGTTTATTGAAGAAATCTTTGTATGGTTTAAAACAGTCACAACAACAGTGGTATAAGAGGTTTGATTCATTTATGTTGAATCATGATTTCACCAGAAGCCTATATGACAGCTGTGTTTACTATCAAAAGCTAAATGATGGTTCTTTCATTTATCTGTTATTATATGTTGATGATATGCTCATCGCATCAAAAAGTTCTACGGATATTCACCGTTTGAAGAAATTGTTGAATAGTGAATTTGAAATGAAAGATTTAGGACCAGCTAAAAAGATTTTAGGCATGGAGATAATGCGAGACATAAAATGTGGCAAGTTATATCTGACTCAAGAAAACTATCTCAGGAAAGTTTTGGTGAAATTTGGCATACAGGATGCAAAACCTGTAAGTACTCCTCTTGCAAGCCATTTTAGATTATCTGTCGCTCAATCGCCACAGACAGATGAAGACAAATATTTTATGGCACAAGTTCCCTACTCTAGTGTCGTTGGCAGCATTATGTACGCAATGGTGTGTACTCATCCTGATATATCACAAGTTGTTATTGTTGTTAGCAGATACATGACAAATCTAGGCAAAGAACACTGGCAGGCTATGAAGTGGACTCTCAGATACTTGAAAGGTAGTGTAAGCACTTGTTTGGAGTTTGGTAGAACCAACAACACTCTAGTTGGTTTCGTTGATTCAAATTACGCTGGTGATCTGGATAAGCGTAGATCTCTTACTGGCTATGTCTTTTGTATCGGAGGTGGAGCAGTTAGCTGGAAAGCTACTCTTCAACATGTGGTGGCATTGTCTACTACTGAAGCAGAATACATGGCAGTCACAGAAGCTATCAAAGAAGCTTTATGGTTAAGAGGTTTATTCAATAAATTAACTCTACACCAAGAAGTTACTACCATCCACTGTGATAGTCAAAGTGCTATTCATTTGACTAAAGATCAGATATATTATGAACGGACGAAACACATTGTTGTTCGATATCATTTCATCAGAGACACCATTGTTAAGAAGATTGTCGTTATTTAGAAAATTAACACAAAGGACAATCCTGCTAATATGTTCACAAAGCCTCTACCAGTTCACAAGTTCACGCATTGTTTGGACTTGATTGACATTCATAGTTTGTAATTCCGTTCGTTGGTATTCGCCAAGGTGGGGATTTGTTAAACTAGTGGCTCACTCCAACTTGTAGAACAACTTGTAGACTCCACTTGACAACTTGGACTACTATCAACTTTAGATGCATTGAACCTTCCATTTTATTTGCCTATAAAAGGAAGTATCGGCTCGAGTGTTCAACACACCCATCACACACACAATTCTTTCCATCCTCTCTTCTTTGTAGTTCTTGTACTTTCATTTCATATTTCTTATCATCTTTAGTTTTGGCACAAGAGTTACTTGTAACCTTTTAGCCATTTTATATTTCATGTACTTGTCTCCATCTATCTAATAAAATTTAGTTCAACCTTTTAGACGTATACTTGTTCGTCGTATCATCTCATTAAATCTAGTTACTTTGGCGTTACCATTTTCCGCTTTGTGACTAATAATGCTATTGGGGCTCGTTATTTCCTAACAAAGTCACCCTCCCCTTGATTCTACCTTAGGCGGGGTGTGACATGTACGGGTCAAGTTAGTGTTTGATTTTGTCATAAAATCGTTAATAGGTCATGGGTAGAAAGTGGTTTTTGCTTTGACCGGGTAAAGGAAGAAGTGGCCTTCGTACGCGAGGTCCTAATAGTTTGGCATGTGTTTTGTTAGCACGTTGGAGTCTTGTAGGATCTAAAGCCAAGTCAAGTTTCCTTCATCCTCTCTGCAAGTGTAATAACCATTTGTGTTATATTGCATATTTACATACATGTAAAGCGTGTATTGTGTGAATTAGATAGGGACCTGAACCAACAATACACTAAACTGTATTAAAAATTAACATAACTCAAAGGTGGTTTACTAAAACTCGAAAATCATTTACCTTACTCATTCTTTCACTCACATGTGTTTATTGTACAAATTTATCCATACCCGCACCTAGCTTACACAATTGTGCATCTATCACATATATGTCAACCAACACAGCTCTCACACACTAATTTCCATCATATTGTACATATCTCTCTCCATCAACAGGTCAACACACTTCATCTACTTACTTACAGAAAAGGAAAAACAACTATAGTCTATCTTTTTAAAACTATTTGAGGGCTGGAAAGTAGCAGTCATGACGTTGGAGAACAGACAATTGAAGTAGATAACAGAGGTGTTACAGTTAATGCTAATCTTCATCCTTTGATCAACTCTGGAATACTCTTTACTATTCCAATTACCGCCGCCGCCAAAGCCAACAAAATGACTATACAGGCAAAAACACCCTGCAAAACCAATTTCAGAACAAACAGTTTGGACTATATAAAAGAAGGAATGCTACTCATATACATTAATAGCTGAGAGTGGAGTATAGCATTTCATTTTGTGTATAACATCACAACTGCTTAAGTTTTGGGTATTCATGTTATTATGATTTACTAAGATAATTCCGATGACAAACATGACTGATGCAAAACAAGGCCTGTTACGCAAAGTTAATCTGATGTTTTAAATTAGAAGGTACATGCCTGGTGAATGTTCAATATATTGATTGCTATCTGAAATTTTCTATTAATTTACAGGGTGAATAGAAGGTTGTGGATGAGGTGATTTTGATTAAAGATGTTGATGCACTTTATTTGACTAAAATCTACACAATCATAGAAACTGAGAAGAAGAATAAATAGAAAGAAATTTGATACCTGTGGTCGAGTGACATGACCCCATCTCAAGCGGAGAAAGCATACGCAGGGGATAATTAGAGCCTGAAACAAACAAACATTGTCACAATCATTGAGTTGTTTGCCAAAAAGAAAAGACAGTAAGTCATTTGAATTAAGACCCTACCACAACAATGCCAAATGTAGATCCTATGAATGCCATTAATGGGCCTGTCAAATGATTTTGAAAAGTCATCACTACTATTAATTTCTTTGCAAACATGAAATAACTTGAGATAATTGCCAGAAATTATGTACCATAGACGGGGATCTTCAACGAGAAAATGATTGTTGTTACCACTAATACAGCTCTACCCACATACCCAGTGGCACGATTGCCCTGTCCATTGTGCAGCGTCATGACTAGCTCATCAAAATCTCTACTTACTGAGCATATACTCAAAGTATATCTAATCACTTGGTGCAATAGCTGCAACATAAGAAATATTTCAGTAAATAAGATAGTTAGGCTATTAGCAATTATCAAAAATCCACTAGTACATTGTAATGAATTCGAGTTTTTAACACACCATGCTAATGATAGCGATGATAGTAGGAACTTGATTTTTAGGCATGCTAAGTACAAATATGGATTCCACGTCATTCCCAAATAAGTGATATCCCATTCCCGCCACTGCCAGATATAAACAACCGCTTCCCCCGAAGCTTTACAAACATTAAACAATATAAGCAAAACAAAAAACTGTTAGATCATATCATGAAACAAGATACATAAATATATGAGTTCAGTTTATCATAAAACAGCAAAACTACATACATCCAAAATAAGATAACCGAATAGTCCTTTTTGTGCCTCAAAGATTGATATAATTCGGGAAGATAGACGTGACCTACAAAACAGTAGGCGTAAAAGCCTAATGCCATTGAAAATGTGGACGGGTTGAAATATACTACTGACTTCACATCGGGTACAACTTTATGGATGAATAAGCAAATTACTAGGACCAGAGTCAAGATGACCCCGGTAGCTGCATAAGAATAAATAACAAAAAAAAGAGTAAATTAATGTTGTGGAAGTATTCAATAATCCAAATTTGAATTATAAAATGTTTCTCACGTACCAGTAAGATAGAAATCAAAAATTCCAAAATCGTGGTAGCAGACCACAAAAAGCAGCAGAATAATGATGATATATGTGATCAGAATCCCCACGGTTATTTGATTATGTAACACGGAGAAAACTTGTTTATGGAACACATATGTTAAAGTGTCCTTTCCGATTACTACAGATTCCACACAAGAGGCCTGCGCACATTAAGACAGATAAGGTGATATAAAAATATGATGATAAAGTCAAAAAACCTAATAATTATGATAACTTACTAGATCAATAATATAATAAGACTGGTCCAACATATATGATGCTAGTCAGATTAAGAAATCTAAATTAGGTATCTCACCCAACAGAACATAATTGGCTTACCCGTTGATTTCTTGAATTACCGGAAAAGACGAACCTAACCATTAATCCAAATAGGTAGGGTGTTTTTGGGTTGCATACTGGATTTTATGCCTATTGTTAACTCTTGTTGAATAATTCAACTTTTAGATATGAGAAATGACTCATATACACTTACATCTTACATATGGGATGACCAGTTCACCATGAAAGCGAATTCAATCCTATATACAGTCGTCTTCTACTTTATTTATTTAGGCCTCAGCTGTAAACGTAACTAATCAAAAATACAAACATTGGTTTAGAACCATAAAAGGTTTCCGTACTTACATAATTGTACAAGAAGACAATAACCTGCCAAAATGAAAATACAAGATTAGTACAGTAACTAGACCTAACATGTATTACATAATCATAGTGTTTAGTAAGCTTACCGATACGACCCAGAAACCTGCACGCCCAAAAGCTACACCTGCAACCTCGGCCAAAGTCCTGATCGGATCTTGATGATTTTTAAAACATATACCGAGGAGATAACTGGTAAATGCTGAGGCAAGACCGAATAAAAAAAGTGCCATCATGCTACGCCAACCGCCCTCCTTCATTGCATAGGGGATAGAAAGTAAGGGTATCGCACAGAATACGTGAATACCTATAAAAAAGAACATATGTGTGAAGGATGTGAAAAATCACCACACTTGTGATGTATGTAATATGTATTGATATCTATTTATAATACATTGTTTTTTTACCAAAAGCACATGTATATACTAAACATTCAGAATGTACAAAATATACATTTAGAATTTAGACATCCCCAATTCATTCAGTACTCACACAGGGTACCAATGCAAAATTCAACAACCTACTACAAATCTTAACCGACAAAGAGCAATTCACATCAACAAAGACATATAATCCAACATCGTTTATCCTAAAAACCATCATGCACTAGAATAGGACCAATCTCTATTCCTATCCGCACATGCATATAGTGGCTCCATCCAACCAAACCAGCAGGTCAATCCAAACTGTCATCATCTTCCTTCATAGTTCATACATTGTGTACAAAATTAGACTTAGCTCCCCATTTCTTGAAAGCCTCAATTACACTAGTAGTTCTTTTCACTTTCAGCCCCACGAGTCTAAGTTTAATGGAATTACTGATGCATTCATTTATCCCTTTCTTACTTCTGTCTCCTGTAAACCTTGTCATTCCTATGCATGTCACTAGGAATAGGTTCAGAAAAGGATACTGGTCTCTCCATATATTTGGCCATATCCATTCTCAATCACATTATCCATGGACATTGAAGAATCAAACCCAACATCATACACTCTCCTACTAATAAACTTGCACAAAGGTCCACATTCAGTCCACCTATCATACCAAACAGAGTTATATCCCTGCCATTTCCTATCCTATGCCAAATATGGTTCCTCACTTTATCTTTTAATTCAAGTAAGTTCCTCCACATCCAGCTGTCTGAATACTCATGAGCCATGACCAATTTCACAAAAACTTCTTCCGTTAAGTTTTTCTGTACTTACCCATTTCTTATTTATAATACATGAGGTCACTTTAAAATAGAAGGAAAAGATATACATAAATATACAATTAACTCCTAGTTACAATGAGAATGTCATGGGTATAATTGGCTTGACTAAGAAAAAGGCCAGTGCTAGTGTAGTGAACTTCTAAGTCCTAAGAAATAGTTTAGACGACAGAGATCCTTAATAGCAAACTCATTGTGTGAACAACGCTCATGTATTATAAACAGATATCAACAGAAATCGAGCAGTAGTTTGTTTTCAAACCAGACTAGTTGTTAAAAAAATATCGGTGTTCTTTTTTCAAACCAAAGTGTTATCAAGAAAAAATTGCAATATGTTAAAGTTTGTTTTCGAATATGACAATAGGTAGAATATACCGTTCATGACGATTCTTTTCTTGGATAGCTGTGTATGTTGTTCATTCTGAGGGGCTGCATTCTGGATGGCTAGAGGGGGGATTCTCTGCTGAGGGTGAGCCGGTCCTGACATGTGCTTTCTATAAGTTGTACGGAAACAATGATCAGAGATCGATCGAACTGAATTATCTGTACATACATTTGGAATATCACTAGCTTCAATTTATCTCGTTTTTTCTTAACAGCAAATTCCATTATAAATATAACAAGATGCAAAGGTTATAACTCGCAAATCCATCCAACTCATTTACATACAAAATCTACTCATATCAACAGTCCATTTAAAGATAATTACATCTAAACTTCATCAATATGTTGATCATTTATGTAACCAAAAAAATTCTGAAAAACTTATATATATCTATATCTATCTATATATTATAAAGCAAAATCTAGTTTTTATTTTCAACATTGAAATTAAAATTTCAATAATGATTTTTAGTTCCAACAATCTACACATTCTAATCCATGATGTACCATACATCATAGCCAAATTACATCAACAACTTCCGCTACTCACCGGCGTCACCGCTACCACCACCAATCTCCGCCGCTAACGCCGCTCGCCACCCTTACTAGTAACCGCCACCGCCATTACATCACCACCACCGTCACCACGTACCTCCATCACTCCGTAACGCGCGAGTACCTTTCTCTCATGTGTGTGTATATATATATATGTATTCTTGTTGCTATTTTTAGTGAATTTTCACCAATTCACACAAAAAACAAATAATACACATATAAAAGATCTATATAATCATAGTTATAATATAGATATACATTATGTTTGTATATATATGTGCGTGCGCGTGTATATATATAGATATAGATATAGATATAAAAGAGAGAGATACCTCTGGAGATACAGACAAAGATGATCGACTTGTGGAGCTTCAAATAAACTAGAAACGGAGTAGAGAAAAGAATGGCGGAGGAGACATTGCTGGCATTGACGTTTTTTTTCTAGAAACAGAGTAGAGAAAGTTAGTTGAATTTACAGAGAGAGATTTCAGTTTTCTGGTGATTTGTTTTGAGAGGAAGCATGCCCATCTCACGTGTTTTTGTAGTAACAGAATCCATGGAGTGATGTAGTGAATACATGCTTTTGTATGTTAGAACTTGTGTATAAAATGACGCCGTCCTGTTAGTGTCCATTTGTAGTTTTCTACTCAAATTTTTCGGGTTTTTCTTTAAATGACTAGTCAAAATAGTCAACAATATTTCTTTTAGTTTACTCTTGCAGGTTGTGGCGTGGGATTAGTACAAAAGGCGGACCTTGGTAGTAGGTGTTTTTACCATTCATAGTTAAAGTTACAGTATTCGATCTTTACACCCTTTCAATTTAAATCTTAATTCATATTTACTTTATACATTTTAGTCAAATTTTCTTTTTCTATAACTAACATATTTAATTTACATCAACTTATACATTTTTAGCTTAGTTATAAAAAATTACAAAGTATGTACGAAAACATTATTGCATGCGCACAAGTCTAATTTCTATATATTGATCAATGGGCTATATTCATTTGTACTGCGTATATTTGTCTTATTTGATTGAAAGACATAATTGTTAAACCATTTTTATTTTTTTAGTTCTTCACCGATACAGGAGAACACTCACAGCGCTGATCACTCATTCTTCAAAGACTAGTCCTTGTCAGCACTACATTAGCTTCACATCAGCCCAAAGACTAATCCCTCAAAACACCCATAATATCAGGACTAGTCTAGAACCCATCATGTATTTACTTTTAAACATTTAAAAATACAATATATATATATATATATGGTGGCTATCAAATGAGAACAAAATTAAAATGTGAACAAATGAGAACACTTAAAAACTATATTTTAATGCATTAAAAGTCCATAAAACTGACATAGTGCATAACTAATTATCATTATTTAAGTGTTTAACAACACATTGATCCGTCAAAATCGAAAAAATCACGTTTTTTGTTTTGTGCATCCATCTTGGATGCATATTCTCAAAATGATGCATCCAACAAAAAACGTGATTTTTTCGATTTTGACGGATCAATGTGTTATCAAAAACTTAAATAATGATAATTAGTTTTGCACTATGTTAGTTTTATGGACTTTTAATGCATCAAAATGATGTTTTTAAACTGTTCTCACCGTTTTTATTTTAAAAGTGTTCTCAATGGAGTGTTACCATATATATATATATGTTAGGTCCAGATTTACTGGACTCACTCCGGACAAGACTACTGGAGCCCTCTGAAGATTTGTCCAGAAATTATGAGAAGACCAGTGAACCATTTTACTTGTACAGGAATCTGGATTCCACCAGATTGGTTCACTAGACTTCACTCCAGTCAAGAACATTCCACTGAAGAACATTCTCACTGAAGTCGAAGACTGAAGTCTGAAGAAAGAAGTCTGACAAATAGCGGAGCTTACTGGAAGACTTACTAGATCTCCTGACTGGAGTCCTTGTCAGTGTTCTAGACCTTACAAGTTTGAACACTAATTACGAGGAATTGACTTATTTGCTTTTGCATGCTTTTATCCGGACAATCCATTTGTCCTTTGTTAAAAGTTCTTACACGTGTGTAAAGGTAGTTGGTTAAAGTATCACAAATCACATCAAATTGATTTTATACTTTAACCAATGCTTTTAAGGAATAAACTTTAATATTTTTCTTAAATGCATGAAACCTTATTTGTACAGCAAAAAGAATTTAATACTAATTCTTTTTGCCGATAAATACCAAGTCATTTCCCTTGTCCAAATTACACTTTTGCAATTTGGTGCCTTTGCTTAAATACTCTCGATCTAAACAGTTATACTTCACAACTTTAAGTATTTCGATCAAAAGAATTTATTTAGAAAGTATTAGATCACTTGTAATTCATAAGGTTGTTTAGATACTTACTTTGTAATATCTTAGTTCCGCAACAACCATGTATTTTATTTAACATCAATAAATAAAATACACTTAAAAAATTACATTGTGTCTCACCATTTACTTTACATGTTTATCTTTATATTGCTTAAGTAACGTATTACTTTATATACATTCTTGCATTTATATTTATTGTAATACTAGTCCAATCTAGTGCTTACTTGACTTATCGTATTTTACACTTGTGGGTTAAACCATCGAGTGAGGGACTTCACAATATATATATATATAATTGTAAAAATACAAGAAAACCATTCAATTAATTAAAAAAAACATACTTCATTAATAAAAATTAAAAAAAATATATTAAAAAAACTTAGAAAAAAATTTACCACACACATTAAACTAGAAAATTTAAAAACAACCCATATTATAGAGTCCGGTACATAATAATTATTAAAACAACATATTAAATCAACTAAAAAACCAACTAAACACCGTTGGAACCTAGGATGATGGGTGTATACTCTATCATCAGCTTCTTCTTCGCGTCCTTGATGAACCTCTTCTCCTCTTCGTCCAACTCGGTTGTCCCCATGAAAGAAAGTGTCGAATACATCGTCCGTTTCGTTTCTTCCTCGCGGATGAAAGCTAGTGACTCCCTCTAGGACTCCATAATCTCCTGTCGGGTTCTACAATGCCTCTTGATTCGGGCAGAGAAGTCTGATGATCGAGCTAAACTTGCATCGGAAGAGGCGGAAGTGCGGGGAGTCTTTGTTTTAGCTGGACGCGGATACGGGTCGGGCCCGAAGAGTTCATTTGCGGTTCCAAGATCGACGAGTTCATAGGCGATAACATCCTCATCACTGTCAACACTAACCGGATCACTCGGCCCGACTCCCGGTCTCCTGTTTGTCATATTACGACCCAACACATCCACAACAAAAGACGCGAGAATCAATTACTTATCCTTCAAAAGTAACCAACATTCATACATGTTAAAGGCGACACCAACTTCGACTTTGTAGGCGGCTCGCACCTCTTCTATCACTTGGGTGTCATTTTCTCTACTACTTCGGTTATCATCGTACTTGGACCAAATGCCATTGAACTTCGCAACCTGGGCTCAAATCGTCCTCCATTTGGAAGTCATTTGGTTCTTGTTTCTATGATATTCCACTTGTACATTGTAGTTCTCAATCATCGTGTCCCAGAAACTGTCACCCGTTCGATCATTCCCAAAATCTGGATCCTCGGACGCATCGAGCCAACACTCAGTCAAAATCTTCATCTCCAACTCGGTCCAAGCTTTCTTTGAGTCAAGTGATGGCTCGACTGCAGCTCCCTTTTTGTGGCTCGCCATTCGTTTGACTTTCTTTTTGGTTGGGAAGGGTGCATCGACCGGTGGTGGATGTGGTGGTAGTTGGGGTGCGACTTGTGGTGGCGGTTATGTTGAGGGGTGTTGTTGTTGTGATAGCCATTGTTGATAGTGTAGCCATTGTTGGTATTAATAATCGTTTGGTAATGGTATGTAGGGTGGATATTGTGGTGTGGAAGGTGACGTGTGAAATACTTGAGATGGAGCTGACAAGTTGATGGGCGAGTAGTTAAGCGCCACGTTAAAGAAATCGTCACCCCGTTGATTGCTAAAGTTCCTAGACATTTTGTATGGTGAAAATGGGTGATGTTTTGGAGAAATTTAGTTATAGATATAGATATATATGCGTACAGATATAGATATATGCACTGTGTATATATATAGTTTTAATGGAGAAGATGGTCAATATGACCGTTTGTTTTGCATGCGTGAAAATATGCGGTCAATGTGACCCTTTGAACTTGGCAACGGCTCGATATTCAAATTGGGCAATATAAAATAGAAAAAGAAAAAGGCCGTTTGTATCTCGTCTCTGTGGGAACGAGTTGCCTCAAAATGAATGAAGGGCGAGTCACACATAGTGGTGTGCACTCGTCCTCCAACAAGGAACGAGCAGGGAACAAAGGCATTGTGAGCGCTCGTATATACCCTCTACTTCACGATCACCTCAGCCATCACTTTTTCGTTTTTCCTTCCATTGTTCAAATTTATTGCTTCATTATACCATAGAATACTCCACAATATAATCAATTAGAATTATTAAAAAAAAAACAAAACAAATAATAAAAGTAAAGTAAAAATAGGCCAACAGTCCAACACAATCGATCACGTACATCGATCACTCACCTCTTAGGCTAACACAATCACCAACACCTCCTTTTACTCGCCCCTTAACAATGGCGTTATACATTTTTCTTTGCAATGAAACTTTTCCTGTTAATTAAGTTATTCAAAAATGTATGATCAAGGTAGCTAGCGTTACTAATATTCTAGAAAACATTAACATTAATATTTATACTGCTTGTAGAAGAAACATTTTCAAACTTGACACAAATAACATTTGTTTACACAAAGACTTTGATAAATTATTTGGTGTCACTCGTTTACTTAACGAGTGTGACATGTATACTTATATATCACCTTGTATGTCTTTTTACTTTATTTTCTGACCCTCATATTTAGTGTATTACTGATTAGAAAAAAAAAATAAAATATATATATATATATATATATATATATATATATAGGGTGAGTTATTTATCAAGATCAGGAAGGGCATGTTTGTCATTATTAAAAAAGTTGTCCAACACTCTCTTTCTCTCTTCTCTTATTAAATCAAAAAATATCTAAATCATTAAAAAGTTTTTATCTCATAAACCGCAGATCGTTAGATGGAAAAAAAAAACATGGGTAGTCTTGAAATTCCGTCCTCTTTCATTAGAGATGCGATTCGATATAATTTTGACGACTTTTTAAATTTCGGTTTTTTTTCCATCACGTTCATCCTACACATGTGTAGGATGAACAACTTACACATGTGTAAGATGAATGTGATAAAAAAAAACTAAATTTAAAAAGTCGCCAAAAGTATATCGAATCACATCTCTAATGAAAGAGGACGAAATTCTAAGACTACCCACGCTTTTCTTTTCGTCTAACGATTTACGGTTTGTGGGATAAACGTTTTTTAGTGAATTAGATATAATTCTATTAAAGTAAGAGAGAGAAAAAAAAGCTGACGAAAATACCCCTCTAATGTTGAGAAGGGTTTTTTATTTTTAATCTTGTCCATCAATTTTTCTTTGATCTAAGGGTGTAAAGGAGTTCTTGAGTTCTTTTAATAGGAGTTTTCAAATAACTCCTCATATATATATAGGGGAAAGATAATTTAAGACCAACTAAAAAAAGTCCAAAAAGGACCATTGATTTTCGTAACTTACTTACACATGATTTTCTGGTGGGCCCGTCGCCGGAAAGTCTTAGTGTTTTTTACAAAAAAGTCTTGTATATCGTAGTAGATGATGATGATGGTATACAAAAATCAATGGTCCTAGTTGGTCATAAAATAAGAGGTGGTTTCAAAATATCTCACTCTTATATATATATATATATATATATATTCCAACAACACGAGATGGCAATTTTTTTCCAAAAGGTATATATACTTATAAAGGATATATTATCAATAGTTTAGCAAATTGATAAGTTTGGTAAATAAATGAGCCAATAAGATTATGACACATGACCTTAGAATTTTTTGCCAATTTCTACCCAAAATAAGCCAAATGATAGAGTGTAGTAAAATTGGCTCCAATCGGCTCCTCATGCTCCCAACTTTTATTTAAGAATTTCAATATGTATTTTTGTTAAAGGAAATCACATTTCCCCATGCTCCTCTCATACTCCCAACGTCTATTTCAATCAGTCAAAACTAGCCGATACAATTTGCCGATGTAACTTGTCAAAAGTAGCCAAATGCTATAGCCTTGTCAAAATGCCGATACTAGCCGATATACGTTGCCGATAAAACTAGCCGACTACACCCTTGCTCTAATGATATAATAATAATCGGCTATTCATATAAACTTGATTATTACTGAAGAGTCGATGTTATGTGTTAGGATTGGAATCCGGCCTCTCAAGGTAATGTCGTTTTACATGTTGAACAAATTGGAACTAGTTAAATAGTAAATTATCTAACATAATAAATAATATATTATTTGGCTTGTCTATTATTAAAATTTCTACTTTTTTTTTTCAATTAACCACAGAATGCTTGAAACCTGTTCCCTTTGTTGTTCAAATTTGGGATCTCATTTTGACCCAGTGGATTATTTAGATGACCCTCTGGATCATATGAAAAAAAGCCCAACTTAACGAGGCTAGCTTGTTTCCAAATCGTACTTTGTTGCCAGGTGTATCACTATTCTCTAGAAATTTATAAGGCTACCTTCAATGGGAGCGTTTAGGTGCCCTTAGATATCCTTTGCCGTTAAAGCTTATTCAAAACCAAGAATTTTTTGAAGTATTCCCTTACTTGTCCTTAACTAATATATTTTTGTTTTTAGTGAAGGAAAAGGATATGTAAGGATGTTTGTATGATTGGAGATAAAATTATAAAATTTGAAGGATTTGTAAAGATGTATAAGGATTTGTAAGGATATGATGTGGCAGCTCAAGGATGCCCTCGGTCGTAAGGATTTTGATTACTACCACTAGTTAAAAGTAGATTTGAATATTTTGCCAATAACAATAACTTCGCCATAAACGGCGTAAACAAAAAAATACATCACTATATCATTAAATCACTGATGATACGTAAGGATTTTGATAATTCTCTGTTATGCCACAACGTCTTCAAATATTTTAAGATACTGAGTATATTTAAATGCTATGCATAATAAATAAACTTTTTGATAGATAAGAGTACTGTATATTATCCAACGTCTTCAAATATTTTAAGATACTGAGTATATTTAAATGCTATGCATAATAAATAAACTTTTTGATAAATAAGAGTACTGTATATTATCCACGTATCGTTTATTATTGGTTGTTATTCTTTTGAACATTTTTGTTGGTTGTTATTCTTTTGAACATTTTTATTGCTTGTTATAATTAGACATCTTATATATAAATTCGATCTTCTCAATAGGTCAAAACTAGTTCATTAAGTCACATAGAAGCAATTCAATTAAGTCACATATATAGATTTGAAAAGATTTGAAACTAATTCAGTTATACAAAATCTATTAAAGATATTCTTGAATTAGTTTCTCATATAATATGGGCAGGAAACGCCCTAAAGGTACCCGTACATTACGGTGGTGGTGATGTGATGGTAACAGCAGCGGTGGTGGCGGCGAAGATTATTGGTGGTGGCGGCGGTGGTGCCAGTGAGTACTGAAAGTTATTAATGTAATTTGGCTATGATGTATGATACATCATGCATTAGAATGTATACATTATTGAAACTTAAAATCAATATTGAAATTTTAAGTTTAATGTTAAAAATCAAAAGTAATTTATTTTATAATATAGTGTAGATATATATTAAACCGTTTAGCTACTGAAAAATTGCTATAACATGATACAGCGACGAAATAATGAAAGGACACGTACACTCAGTGGCGGAACATTCATAGGGCCAAAATGGGTCATGATCCCTCCAGAATATTGGATTGTAATTAGTAATTATTTAATATTTGAGGATAAAAAAACAAATCTATATGTATTTAACCCCACAAGAAAATTGGGAAAGAATATATGTAGAAGCACATTTAAGCCAAATTTTCTTTGACCCCCTTTATAATGAAGTTCAAGTTCCGTCATTGCATACACTAGTAATAATTAAATGACAATAAAATAAGTAAAAATTAATAGAAACAATCAAATATAGATGAAAAGAATTTCACGATTTAAATTTCAAAATATAATGAACTAGCTAGAAATCCGAACTATAAATAAAGAATAACCTCAAGGTAATGACGGAACTTGAACACTTGTTATGGAGGGGCGGAACTCGGAACTTGAACACTTGTTATGGAGGGGCGGAATTCAATGACACATAAAATTCAGTTTTATTAGAGAGGCTAATATGTATCATGAAAATTATTTTTGAAGAATATATAAGTAAATTAGTATTAAAAATAAATACTTTTGGAGGGGCTGAAACCCCCTTTGGCCCCTTAAAAGTTCCATCCTTGCCTCAAGGGGTTGAAGGCAGTGCTAGTGACCGGACCAAAGTCGTAACAACGAACGATTACAACTATGCCTAGCTACTTATGATGATGAATACATGCAATTTAAACGGAAAGTGGTTAAACAATCAAATATTGAAAACTTTTGGATTCACTTATGTTTAATGTGAACTGTATGCCAAAAGTTTGGACAGTGGGCAATGGCCATGAGAAAGTGTTGTAAAATACTATGTATGAGGAATAATTATAAACATTAATGTGCATTAAACTTAATTTATTTCTTACCAACTAAACGTTGCCAAGAAATAACGTTCAAAAATAAAATAAGAAAAAAAAGTAAAGAAAAGGCAAAAAGCTCTATATATCAAAAAGCTTTTTATTTTTTATGTTATGTATAGCCTTATAACGTAAAATTTTCACTAACAAAAAAAAAAATTTTAAAAAGTATTTATGATAGGAAATAAAATATCCATGTAGCAAATTATCATATATATTTGACTTGTGATCCATAATGCTGTGAATTTTTTCATGTTACACAAAAATGGTAATATCGATCCACTAAACTTATGATCAAATGTCTGACTAATGCTACAATTGGTACACAAGACGTACGCTACTTTTTTTTGTTCTTTCGTGCCCCTTGTCGGATTACTAAGGAAATGCAAAAAATCAGCGTTTCAGGTCTGCAGCCTTTTTGACTTTCTTTCTTTCTTCTGAAAATGGAAATTGAACTTTTTTTTTGGGTTTTTAATGGCAAGAACGACATTTTTTTAACTCAAATTTGAGTCAATCATGTATAGTCTAGAGACACTTGTTTTTAATGTTTTAAGTTCGATCTTTAAGGATGACAAATATTAAGAGTTTTTTCTCCGAATATTTGTAACGGTCCATAGTCAACACCTTGTTATCTAGGATACGTGCAAGACTTCACTATTATACAGTGAAGTTTCTGTTATACAGTGAGGTTTCTGTCATGTCGGATATCGACTCAATTTTAAAAAAAAAACCTCAAATTTGAAGTTTCTGTTATACAGACTCAATTTTAAAAAAAAAACCTCAAATTTGAGCTTAGCCCTATTGAATCTTTATTTACTAAACTATAATTATAGAGAAACCCGATTATTTATTATAAAAAAAAAAAAGCATTGTTTTCATACTGGGATACATGTTCACTACAACAATTTAGTTATTTTTTCACACTTTATATATTTTACACAATATTGAAAAAAATTAAATTTTATTGAATTGTTCACACTTATAGACACATACAATTTTTATATTGTAAGTGTGGACAAATTTAAAAGTATAAAGAAAAATGTTCACACTAACATATGTACAAAATTTTTATTCAATTCGTACGTCAGTGTGAATATCATTTTTTCGTAGGTGATTTCTATTTTTTTTTTTTTTGAACATTCAATACGGTTTTATTAGTATAAAAACTAGTGAGATGCTAGGGAAGAGTTTACAGTTACATAACGAAGTTCAAAAATATGTTACCAAAGAGTTACGGACTAAAAGTACTCTATTTTTGCCATTCAACACAGACCTATTTGAGAGCCAAAGGAAACTTATCAATTTGATTTCTTTTGTGGCAAATCGAATTGAGTGTTGTTTGCTTGAAAATATGCAGTCGTTACAGTACTTCCAGCTTACCCAAACATATGCAAGAACAACCATGCTAATAAGGTTTCTTTTTGCTGGATCAAGCATGGGGCGCTTGGAGATTTCAAACAGCTCCTTGAAGTTGTTGGGTTTGATGATTGGAAGTTTGCACGAGGAGAGTATGAAGTGCCAGAGAGAGCTTGCAAACGGACAATATAGGAAGAGGTTTTCAGCAACCTCATCAATCTGGTTGCACATGGGGCACATAGTAGAGGCAGGGTTGATATTCCTCAAACGCAGTTGATCAGTTGTAGGAACTCGGTTCATTTCCAGTCTCCATGAAAGGATGTTAGCTTTCAAAGGAGCTAGTTTATTCTATAAGAAAGACCATAGATTTGGTCCATGTTTGGTAGATAGCAGTGACGGCTTAAGGTTTTTGGAGGCCTTAAGCGAGATCAATTTTAGGGGCCTAGTTAATTACCAATGAATAAATTTTTTTAAAAAAAGGAAAAACAAATAGCTTGATATTTGTTATTGAACTACTAGTAATAAAAAAAGATACATATGTTGATGCAAAAATCAAATAAGTTTTACTGTAATTCAAAGTATATAATGGTATTTAATCTAAAATCCAAACATTAAGTCTAATATATAAAAAATTGAGGCCTGTAGAATTTTTGGAACCTAAAACGATCGCCTAACTTCATAATACTGTTAAGCCACCTCTGGTAAATAGCAGGAATGACTTCATTGATTTAACCGAAAAAACATCCAAGGCATTGTAAAAACTTATTACTAACAAATTAAAAAATTTAGTTAGTGGTTCACCCAATATAACTTTACTTATGGGATTTCTTAACATATGTTTCACAAGTCACGTGTTTAAAGACATTTAATGAAGTCAACGTTTTAAGATATTTACATCCTTAAATAATAAGTTTTATATTTCATTTATGCCTACTAAATACACGTATATTTATAGAAAATAGTAGTTCATTAAATGTGTCTAAGCATGTGACTTATGGGCTCATGTTAACAAATTATTTTTTGTTTGCATTATTATTATCGGAAATGCTAAATACAGTCCTAAGGGTTGTATTTAACGTGCATAAAAAAACTTGTACTTTTCATATTAAAAGTCTGTCTCCTGATTTTCATGGTAAATGTACAAACAGTTTATGCACCTTAAACACAGCCCTGGGGGCTGTATTTAGAAACAGTATTATTATTATTATTATTATTATTATTATTATTATATTATTATTATTATTATTATTATTATTATTATTATTATTATTTTTGTGATATATGACATTTATGATATATGTTCTATACAAACTTCTTAAATTTATACATGTTCAACTTTTGAGTGGCATTTTGATTCAGGTGGTCTAACTAAGTCGAATAAAGCTGTGAGGGAGTGTTTGTCTAGGTAGCCTCGGTTTGGTCGGGTAGAGACAAACGGAAGGATTTACCTCACTGGGGTAATTAGGTCTATACATATAAGGTATCGCTTCTAACTCACTTTTAACATTATTTATCACTTCTAAACACACTAAGAACACATTTCTTTATAACTCCTACTTCTAACTCACTTCTAACACTATTCATACATTATTATATTATTTCATTTTTTATTTTTCACAAAATTAAACAAACACAATCTATTATAAATAAAACACATTTTATTATTAGAAAAACAAATTACAACACTTATAAAAAACATAAAACACATTACATTTATTTAAAAACTTAAACATAAATTGTGAAAAAATCATATTATTATAAGAAAAAAAACTTGACATCAACGTTGATGGCCGTGTTCTGGGAGGTTCCAAACATGTTCAACCAGAGCATTGCGGAGTTCATGGTGAGTCCTTCTATCGCGCAACTCCCCGTACATACGAAGCTGCGTTGAACACCTTTCAGACCACGTACGAGTTGGGAGGACAGTGTTAGCTATCAACTTTTCTTCAAACTCTGTAATTGCACGCCCGTTATCTTCAACGATCATGTTGTGCAGAATCACACAACATAACATGATACGTTTTATCTTGTTCACATTGTAGGCCTGGGCTTGTTGCTCAACAATCTGCCAACGACCTTGAAGAACCAACCCCGAATGCGTGCTCGACATCCTTCCTTGCAGCTTCTTGGTATCTCTTGAACTTGGTGGATTCGGCTCCATCGGGCACTTGAAAGACTTGACAAGAGCATTCAGGATAAATACCATCTGCTAGGTAATATCCCTTTACAAACCGTTGCCCATTTACTTCAAACTCTACTTTAGGAGCCCTATCCTGAAGCAAATCGTCGAACAAATCTGATTCGTTGAGGACATTGATGTCGTTGTTCGAACCAGTAGGGCCAAAGTAAGCATGCCAGATCCACAAATCATAGGAAGCAACCGCTTCAAGCATGATTGTGGGATGGCCCTTGTCGCCTCGTGTGTACTGCCATTGCCATGCCACTGGACAGTTCCTCCACCCCAATGCATGCAATCTATGCTACCAAGCATACCCGAAAAACCATGGACCTCCTCATGTTTAGCAGTTATACGCTGGATATCTGCTTCTGTTGGCCTTCTCAAATACTCGTGTTGATACAACTGTATCACACATTTGCAGAAAGCGTCTAAACATTGGTACCCCGTATCTTGCGCTATTTGCAAGTACTCATCTAAAGCATCAGCCTTATAGCTATAAGCTAACTGACGAATTGCAGAAGTGCATTTCTGGAAAATGTTAAAACCGGGTCGACCAGCATAATCCGTGGGTGCTTTGTGGAAAAACTGAAATTTTTCGGTAGCGGTTGAACGCTGCTAAAGGAGTGTATATCCCGCACTATGCAGAGAAACATTTCCTTTCGCATTCTAAACCTTCTACGAAACATGTCGGGTGGGTAGGTGCAGTTAGGTGCAAAGTAATGATCGTATAAAAGTTTTGCAGCACCAAGGTGATCTCGATGGATCACCCTTCTAGTCAGCTTGGGTGCTGAAGAACTTGAAGCTGCTTGACTCTGGTTTTCTTCTTCGTCGAAGATAACGTTAAGACAAGCGCTTATGGCCTCGGGATTGAAAACTGCATTCATCTGGGAAACAGCCCGATTGATGGATTCATATTCGGTTGCTTCAAAATCAGAGCTAGAGGAAAAGGATGCTGATGAGTCAGACATTTTTCTTGGGTGATAAGTGCTAGAGATGGTTTAAGATAGATAGAAGTGTGTATGTTTGATAGTGTGAAATAAAAGGGTAGTGTGATAGTGGTATATATAGGAGGAGGGAAAAAAAAACAACTAAACTAGCCGTTAGTATTGAAAATATTTTAAAAAATAATTTTTTTTCGTTTGCAACGGCTCACTTGCATGATAGACCCACAACCACCACTTCTACTGCGTTCAATGTTAGACGCAAGCACCGGATGCGCCGGTGCTTATAACGTCTTCTGTGTCGGCCGCGTCAGACGCCGAGTAGAAGTGTTATAAGGAACGACCTTAAGGGACTAGGAGTGGTAACAAGGATTTTATCAATCCTCTTAAAATCATCCAATAATATTTATCCACCTCATTTTACCTTTTAAACCCTCTCACTCAACCCTCCCAACTTATTTTAGTGGCATTCCATAAAATTTTCAACCCTCCCAACTTTTTTTTTCTTTTTTAAATAAATAAAAAAACATAACCTTTTATTACTAAAACATAACATATTCTAAATAAAAACACAATACTACATTCATAAACAACTAAAAAAAACAACACTTCAACATTATTTTTAATACTAAAACACATAACATACTAAAAATACTAAATTAAATTTTCAATCGGTGTTGGTTGAAAAGTCAGGTCATCGAGGTATGCCAAATCTAGACCCGCTACATGTTCTGTAAGCTCATAACGGAGACGATGATGGACACTTTCGTCATGTAACTCCGGTAAAACGCTAGGATCATATACTATTGGTGTTGGTTGGTCCATTATATGAATCGGTGATATTGCCCTCCCGTCATCCTTTATGATCATGTTGTGCAATATACAACACACTTCGACGACTTTGCCAATCTTGTCTAAATCGAAATAATGAATCGGACGCTCCAATATCTTCCATTTTCCCTTAAGAATACCAAAAACCCTTTCAATGTCTTTTCTTGCCGCTTCTTATACTCTTTTGAACTTCTTTTCCTTTGGATCGACAGGGTGTGGATACGCTTTAACAAATGTAGACCACCTAGGATAAATACCATCAGTTAACAAATAGCCACGTTTGTACAACCGACCGCGAAGAATGAATGATGAGTTTGGAACCGTCCCATTTCGAACCGAATCATACAACGGTGACTGATTCAACACATTTATATCGTTGTTTGACCCGGGATGACCAAAAAACGAATGCCAAATCCATAAATCTTGTGATGCGACAGCCTCAATCATGATCGTAGGGACTTTATGATCCCCACGCGTGTATAGCCCTTTCAAACGCCTAGGACAACTCCTCCATTCAACATGCGTACAATCAATACTACTGAGCATTCCGGGAAGGTGATGTCGCGCATCATGTGCCCTTTGGATCATAGCGATGTCATGAGATGTCGGGCTACGTAAGAACTCCCGACGATATAAATTAATGACCGCTTCACAAAAATAGGTAAGACATTCGCGTTACATGCGATTAGCCATGCATAAATACTCATCAAAGTTATCCGATGGTTCACCCGTCGAGAGTTGCTTGATTGCCGACGTGCATTTTTGTATCGCCAAGAATCCTTTTCTATTCGTTGCGTCCGTATGTTGTTGAAAATACGGGTAGTTATCTTCAATGTCACCAACAATCTTTAAAAACAACCTTTTACTCATGCGATAACGATGAAGAAAGAAGCGTTCGCCGAACTTTGGCGGTTCCGCGAAATAATCATGCATTAACTTTTCATGGGTTTCTTCTCGATGTCGCTCGATGTATGTGCAGGTGTCGTTAGAGGAACCCGAGTCTTCTAGCTCTTCTACCGCCGCTAACGCTTCTTTAAAAAATAAAAACGAACTCCACGTTGATAAGTCGGGTAGCATAGGCGGGAGGATGATTTCGTTGGATGAAGATGAAGTAGACATTTTTATTATAGTGTATGTGTTTTTGTTGAATATATTGTTGTTGTATTTGAAATGGAAGAATAATTGGTTAAATAAAGGTAAAAAGAAGATAAAAATTTATTTGTTTTTTATTTAAAGCTGGAAAACGGCTAGTTTTGGTCAAAAGGGACCCACCCCAACGTTCATAATGCACGCCCCCCCCCCCCCAATTTGATTTTATGGCCACATGTTTCTCATACATTCACCCAACCCTCCAGCCCAACCCTCCAACACCCGGAATAGTGATACCGCCGGTTTGAGCCCAACCCTCTCCAGCTCACTCCTTACCCCCTTAGATTTTTCTTTGAGAAGTCGATCACCGGCCAGCTAGCGAATATTCAAAGGGTTTCTAGCTTGGTCGATCACCAACAATAATCAACATACAATAATAAATAGCTAGCATGGAAGTTCATCAATAAGTACTGTACTTACAAATCACTATTTGTACGAAATGTTTAATCGCAGGGGGTTCTTAAATTCTTACATGAAAATATTACGAGAGCAAGTACTCGCGCGTTGCGGCGGTGAAATGGTGAGAGTGATAGGTTATAAAGTGTGATAGGTCACAGGAGATTATATGTCATAAAGTGTCATAACCAAATGCCTTAGCCGTTCGGGCTCTGACCTCGAATTTAAAAATTCATCGAAAGTGAATGACATCTCTAATGAAAGATCATGAAATTTTAAGAACACCCATGTAATTTTTATAATTTATCGATGTATAGTTTTTGAGATAAAAGATTTTAAAAGAATTAAATGAATAAAATAATTTATGGAGGAGAGAGAAAGTTGTAGGCATTGATGGATAGTACATCATGCATTATCATGTGTACATAGTTGAATGTTGAAAAGTTTGAAAGTTGAAAAGTGGATTTACTTTATAATATAAATGGATGGTACATCATGCATTATCATGTGTACATTGTTGAATGTTGAAAAGTGGATTACTTTATAATATAGATATAGATGTACATTTTTAAATATTAAAAAGTTTGAAAGTTGAAAAATGAATTTGCTTTGTAATATAGTATAGATATAGATATAGGGATTGAGATCCTCTAAAGTTGAAAGCAACCTTATAAGTGAAGTTGATGATCTTTACCCTTGAATTTAAATCAAGGATTAAGATTTAAATGTTACTTTTAAATCTTGACTCTTGAGTTTAATCTAAAGGTTAACAATAGGGGTGTTCATCAAACTGTCAAACCGTGAAAACCGGGGTACTTGGATTGGTTTGGTCGGTTTGAGTTGTTAAAGTCTGGTCTGACGTTTTAAGTTTTGAAAAACCGGGTTCCTTGGTCCGGTTACGGTTTGAGCAAAATGTAAACCGTCAAAAACCGGACCGGACCAAAAGATATATGTATATTTATATATATAATATTCATCAACTTTTACCAAAAATATTCTATTTAACATTTATATATTTTAGTAGTATGCGCAATATATTACCAGGTATTTTAGTTCAGATATATTGTAAAAGATTTTTTGATAAACACGTATAAGATATTCTATTAAATATTTATTTATATCATATAAATCTACTTTTATTTTCATTCTTTCCTATTTTTCATTTATCCTTTTATTTTTTCTATCTTCATTACTCCATTATATCATATAAGCCTCGAGTCCTTCATCCCCTTTAATATTTCATATTTTGTTAGTATAAAATACAATATAATTGTAACTTAATTAGTGCTTTTATTAATAATGTTAAGATCATAGTGTTTGTGATATCTATTTGTGTAATAAAAGAAAGAAGAATATATATACGGAATATATGCATAAAATTATTTGGAGATAAGAATGAAAAGAAAAAATGATCACGAAACCGTTGAACTGGTCAAATCGGACCGACTTACATGGTTTGGTTTGGTCCGGTTAGACAACACAATTGGTCTGGTTTGGTTTAAAATATGTTGAAACCGCAAATCCTGGTTTGGTTTGAGATTTAGTCAAAACCGGATCAAACCGGACCACGAACACCCCTAGTTAACAATCCCTTAATTTTACCTATAAAGTTACTTTCAACTTTAGAGAATCTAAATCCTAGATATAGATATGAATGTTTAATAAGTCAAAGGATAGCAATTAGCACCAACTTTTATTTCAAAAGATTATATAAAGGTTCTCTCATTCATCATCAAGAAACCTCCAATTATTTCAAAAATTACCTTATATGGAAACAGCATATATATTTTGATGAGTAAAATAGTTGTATTTTATGCAATTATGCTTCTTGTGAAAATTTGTCGCAACTTTTTTTTAAACTTGATATGTTATCAAGGTCCCACTGTCCCAGTTTTGTAAATGTTTTTATTGTTTAATCTCATTTACTACATAAGTTTGTAAAAGTATCCAAGAGTTCTGAATTTATTTTTTGGTTAATTTAGTTGTCGTTTCATCATATTATTACGTACGTCATCATGTGGAATGAACTTCTTGGCAGTTCTTTAGACATGGAGTTTAGTTTTGCTATAGAAGTAGTGTTGGCATTGCGTAAGTGATAGGTGCGGTGTGGCCGTGTGGGAGTAGCGCTACACAGGAGTATTGTCGCCAACGCTTTTTTTGTGGCGCGTCAAGAAATTAAGTGGTAGTATACCGCTTTTCAGCTTTTGAGTGTGTGATAGTCGAGACATTCCTTGGTTTTTGTTTTCTTTTTGTTTTTTTGGTTTCTTCTTTTAATTTTTGTCTATTTTAACTTAATTTATTTATAATATGGTATAGTAGTGAGTGAGTTGAGTTGAGTTGAGTTGAGTGTTATAAAAAATAATGGAATGATTAATGAACATAAAATATTTGAAGGGACAAAAAATTTTTTTTTATCGGAAGTGTATGTATTACTATTAATTAACTTAAGCTTTTCAACTTTTGTATGTGGTAATTAATTACATTATCATATCATCCAATGATTTTTTTTTTAAACAATATTAGTATTATTATTAGGACTTTCGGTGAAAAACCGAAAGACACCACACAATGAGTTATAACGGGTTACAATAAGTAATTAGGAGAAATTTGCCATAAAAGGCCAAACTAACATATCTTTTTTACTACAACAATTAATCCAAAAAAATGATGAAGAAACGATATCTTTGAAGATATCAATACTAGTAAAAGTACTACCATTAAAGACAAGCTTATTTCGATGCTTCCATAACGCCCACCACCATGTATAGAAAATCGCCTCTAAAATAGTCTTGAATTTCTTTAACATTGGTAGACTCGATATGGAATCTATACAATCTGATGGATTGAAATCTAGAATTTAAAGTTTGAAACTCTTGCGGCTCTAGTACGTGTCATTACCCGGGATTGTCAACGTGTCATAACCGCGCTTTTCATTCCGTGGTTATTTCCCCCCTCATTTGCGTTTTATTATTTCTTCTTCCTTTCTTAAAATCTTTTTACACACATTTGACATTTATATTACATTAACTCTTTGTAAAATTTTTCTTTTTTCTTTTACATATTTTTACTTCTTTATCATTACCATATTATAAAGCATTTTGATCTTTAATCTATGATATATTGATATGTCATAAAATTTAGATTTTATAATGTCCAAAATGTTTTTATAATATATCAACATCTCTTACAACTAAAACACATGGTTTACCAAAAATACCCTAATGAACTAATATACAACATTCATTCTTTAACACCTAAAATAATTATATTATCCCCACTGCATCCACCACAGTCACCATCTCGTCGCTGGTTAGGGCATGTAATCTAAGTGTATTACAATGCGTGTTTATCTTAGGTCGCGTTTGGTTCGCAGATTCTGATGTAATTTGATGGAATTGGAATTGAATTCCATTCCTTAGTGCGTTTGGTTGCTCAATGATGAAGGAATATCATTCCGTTGGAATGTCAACATTCCCTCATTTGATGGAATTTCCATTCCATGAGGATGGGGGAAAGAATCTCATTCCGTCTCTCCTTTAAATCTTCAAAGAATGAAAAACATTCCATCAAATTCCATTCCATCAGATTCGAATTCCTTCGATAAATTCCATTCCATCCAAAAACATTCCGTGAACCAAACGCGCCCTTAGTGTTTATCTTTTCCTTTCCGTGTACATCGTAAATGATTGGTATTCGCATTAGTTGGTTTCCGAATTAACTTGTGTACGGGTTAGATTATCCATTATTATTGCTTTCAAACAAATAAAGTCAATATATAATAAGAAGTCCTGGGACAATGGTTTCAAACATAAAGTTAGTTGTGTGATTGCTGGCCTAAAACTAATGTATATACGTATTTGAAGGTGGCTGGTGATCGATATTCAAGAGTTTTTTAGCAGGGTTCCTTTCTTTTTTTCTTTTTTCCTTTCATCGATTATATCTTTCCGTTTAATTATGTCATTTCAAGGGTAATGAATTTGTAGATTACAACACAAATTTATGTTGAATACTTTACTTTAATTACATTAAAACTTAATTGAGCAATAATGTAAGATCACGATAAAACATCATCAAAGTCTGAAAGTACAAAGTGCATGTTTATTTGAGTTTATTATGATACGGGAACATTATCTTATTTTAAGGATGAGGAATTTGTAGGTCACAAGTTACAACACAAAATTTGTATATAGCATATATGTTTCTACAATCAGCAACATAGGTGATTTTCATTGTTGCTATGAGATATGACGACCCTTGCTCAAAACAAAATTTACAATTGTTTTACTTATATTAGTATAATTTAATTCTAGGGACAAAATTCTAATTTGCACAGATGCTAAAAGTTAAAGCTTGATTTCTTGGTTGCACACTTGCACTGGGTCTTGGCTTGGGCTTTAGAAACCGGAATTCGATGTTTTAAAAAAGGTTTGGGCCAACGGAGCCTTGGGTCAAACTAAGTGTTATACTTTGACCCAAAATGAAGGTTAGTTGCATCCCGAATAAACCGGACCAAAGTTTGACCCAAAGTGTGATATGGATTTTACAATATCACAGCAAATTGTTACACTACAAGTAATGTAGTATGTTGACTATGTTCACATGGTCCACATATTTTTTTGACATTTTGTGAACGCATAACATAAGTATCTCACGAGAAAGTATCGAAGACGGAATTTAACTATTAGTATAGCTGTTTTATTCTCGTTAGGTGAACTGGTAATTTTAAATTTTAATGTATTGTTATAAAGATAAAAGATAGATTTATGAATAGCAAAATAAGTGGAATTAATTTCGCATAGATAAAGAAATAAAACTTATTTCATTTCAAAACATTATCACTTTCGACATCACTACCTCCATAGATGTCGATCTATTTAATTTATTTGGCTAAAAAGACATTTGTCGCTCTAAAATTGTACCACGTGTCGTTATATAGGGGCTACAATCCTGTTTTAGTTAATTGGTAGATTCATCGTGGTTTTGGAACAAAACACAATAATGAATGCATTGCGGGCTTTTAAACGCGTAGTTAATATTAATAATTAATGAACATCATGGTTAAAATTCCAATAATCTATAATTGAAGACTAAGGTACAAAACATGTAATAAGACATTAACACAAGTCCGCAATTGTAAAACTTTTGGGTTGTGTAGTTTCTAACGTAGTTTTATGTGTTATGTGTACCATATTAATATTAATATTAATGAACATCATGGTTAGAAAATTCCAATAATTTATAAATCGAAGACTAAGGTACAAAACATGTAATAAGACGTTAGAAATATTGATTGGGCTATTAGGTCGAAGGGTGTATTCGTATGAAGCATTGACACCAAAATCGGGAAGCCGGTATGTTCAACCCTTGGGCGCGTTTGGTTCACAAAATGTTTTTGGGAAGGAATGAAATCTTTTAAAGGAATTGGAGAATGGAATTTGACGGAATGTTTTTGATTTTTTGAAAATTCAAGTGATGGAAAGAATGAAATTCCTTCCTCCATCCCCAAGGAATGGAGATTTCATCAAATGATGAAATGTTTACATTCCTATGGAATGAGATTCCATCTTCTTTGTGCAACCAAATGCATTAAAGGATTGAAATTCAATTCCAATTCCATCAAATTCCATCAGATTCTGTGAACCAAACGCGACTTTAGTGAGTGGAGAGACCATAGGTGTGGCCACACCGATGGAAAGGAACGTTAGGAGAATGCAACAACCGTTTAGATATATATATATATATATATATATTTTGTCTTCGCTCACCCATTCGACCGTTTTGATATTATTTTTATAAAAAAGTAAACTTTTTTCATTTAGATATTTCTCCATATTAAGCATATTTTCCCTTTTTAAACCCCAATTCATTTCCAAATTTTCTGTATCACATCTCAGTTCATTTTCACTTCTTTTTCCTATATGAACCAACACATACAATCAACAAAATGGTTTCCTCTTCATCATCTCCCATTTATATGACGATTGATCAAGTGAAAGATGCAATCCATCGAGATATTGAAGATGATAAAACATTTCGATAGAAATCTATAGCAGTTTTTAAAATAATACTTCTATGTTAAAAGCTCACACAATGAATTTTATAATAAATGTATTAACTAATGTATGTACGTTAATACAGCTCGAGATTATCATTAGCAAGATACATAATATTAATCTATACTTCTTATTAAAGAAATATTAAGTTAAATGGGGGATGCTCTCCCATGTAATATTTTCACATATCACCTTTTAAAATATTTTCAGATACACTATTCTCTTAAAATTAATAATTAAATTATACTATCACTCATTTATCTTTTAAAATACTCTCATAAACCCTTTAAACAAATTACTTTTATATGAATAATCTACAGCACTCGACATCGTCTCCATCACCAACACTCGCCCCCACCACCACACCGTCACTGCCATGACCACCATCGTATTGTGTGGGTACAATGCTAGTAGATAGATAATCGAAAAGTCTGGTAACAAAATATTTTGATAACATACTGTTAAGTTGTATCAATAAAAGATTTACACATGCCGCCTCAACCATGGTATCGGATATTAACCGTAACCGAATCATTCTACATCTATATTTTCGGTTTTTGGTTGTTATATTTACATTTTTGTTACGGCATTTTTATTTCAGATTAAGCGGGTCGGTCCATTTTTACGTTTTAATTTTACACCCCCTAGATAAAAATATTTACTTTGACATGGCTCAACAAGTCAACCCTCTTAAGCACTTAACAAAATTTACAAAGGTATCATCTTGCTATGAGCAAAGATATGAAAAAGATGGAGACGTTGAAGACAGTGACGGAGCTAAGCTGACCCACCTTTAATTTTGTTCAATGTAACTTTTTTTAGTTTTGAAGGTATACCTGGAATTTTATCTGTACGAAAACAAGAGGAAAAAGTAAATATAATGAATACATACACAACATAACAATAATGTTCTAAATTTGCCATCGAGATAAATATTCTGGCTCCTAGTT
Organism: Erigeron canadensis; assembly: GCF_010389155.1. Lineage (NCBI taxonomy): Eukaryota > Viridiplantae > Streptophyta > Magnoliopsida > Asterales > Asteraceae > Erigeron > Erigeron canadensis. The sequence goes on along the minus strand of NC_057761.1, from coordinate 31,889,464 downwards.
GAAGAGTATGCATTTAACATGAATTGTTGATTTGTCATGCTAAAAATACATATAGATAGCCCAATAAAAATTGTATTGTTACGGTCTTGTACAAATCTTGTTATTCCATTATTTTCCTTATACAGTAGTATATGATTAGTTAATGGTTCTTAAATTCCTCAATTACTGCTGAACATGAACCCTACTAGCATATTGCTATGAGCAAGATATATCAGTTCTGCATGATAATGAATTAAGATTTTTGAGTTTAAAGTTCCAAGTGTATTTTTATAATTTTCTATAACATAAAATTCCAAAAATTATTATTTTTAAATATAAAAATCCCATTCCGGGTATCCGTCAAGCACTCGAGCCAAGTCCAAGTCATAATTTCCTCAACCTTAACAATAGGCGTGTTTTAAATAGAATACACATAATAGATTCCAGGTCAAACTTGAATACATCTACAGATGTGTAGTTTCCTAATAAGGTTATAGTAAGTTCCGTAATCAATAACCCAGATTACATGAAGGCTAACTTCATTTGCTTGGTCAATGATGCACTACATCCGTAAGAAGCTTCTTAACCACTTCCATTCATCAAGACCAATAAATTTTGATTGTTGTTGATAGTTGGATTCGACAAAATGGACAGTGGGAAACAGCAGATAAGCATCTATGACATAGCAAATGCCCGCAGGGAACTATAGTAATATCTGTTACATTGGTCAAACATATTCGGCATAGCAATGCTAGTTTAGCCGTCTCAGCTTCTTTTGCTGCCATCTCTGACTTTTCCTGGTAATATGCCACATATATATATAGAATGAATCAGTATTTACCATATCTTGAAAACCTGAGGCTTCTCAAGTCTCAACTCTCGAGTATGAACCAGCATATATAAAACATCTATAGCAATAGAAAAACAGAAACACATAAGACATATCTTGAAAAATCAGTACATTTTTTCCCTTTATTGGGTGGTGGGTAAGTTTAGATGTCTGTATCCATTGTGTCAACACACGACATCCATAAGTAAAACTGAATTTGGTCAATTGGTTGTTGAAAATTCCCAAAATTAACGCTTAAGTGTCACAGATGTAGCAATCTAACTTTCAGAGCTTTGTGAAGAGAAATCTATAATATTAGAAAAAAGCCATTTTTTCCTTTCAAAATATTTATTAAGCATAATCCATAACATTTGTAACAAATTGACCACAATATTAGTTAACTTGACCTTGAATAACCTAAACAAATTTCGCAGAAGTTAAATATCTTGATGCAAACTGTAATATATAAATTAGTACAGACGTAGACCTGCTCAAGCAGAAGTGCTGCCTGAGATTCCTTTAATTTTTCTTGCAGGGACAGTGTTGTTTGGATGAGGCACTCCATCTCCATATCCAGTCCGACTCCAGCACCACATAACATCTCTTCAACTGCTTGAGCAAACTCTTCATCTAATACACTATCATTCCCAAGTTCTATAATTTCTTGTCTCTGTCAAAAGAAAATAAGCTTTGTGATTCAATCACTGATTCTATTTCTAATACTAGCGAGACACTAAGAGATACAATGAAAAAAAAACCCTCTTCAAAAGCAACCGAAAAATCACTTTCATTGATATTATCGTAACAGTTGCTTAACTAAAAACGACACCTAAAATAGACAGCCTACAAACAACACCTACAACCCAGGTAAACCTAAACATAATCTGAACCTGAAAGGCACAATCAAGGGAGGACTCCATTTATAAAAAAAAATGCCATTAGGTGAAGTGATTTAAGCTAATATTGTTGTTTTAACTTGACCTCAGTATCACAGAAGCTAATATAGTTAAGTTAATATCACAGAAGCCTCCAAACAAAGACTTTTGTTCCATTCATTGAGTGAACTTTCCAGTTTTTCAGCATTTATATATCTAAACTAGCTTTAAAACGTTCATGGCTCTCATCTTTCAATCATAATTTTGAGCAGTCTTTACCAATTCCTGGTTCCTAGATAATGAAGTTGCATCCTGATAAACTCCGATAAGTAGCTACAGGCCAATTCATTATATAAAGGACCAACATCAAGCCCATTTATATTAAGGTTATAAGAAGCTGTTGAAGGGCAATCCGCTCCAACCAGCAGGGTGGACCTGAAAAACAGGAGACATCATTACTAAGGGGAGAAGGGGATTTTTGCAGTGACCTCGGCATTAGGATTGAAGGCTTGCTTCCAAGAAGATAATATTGGCTTGAACTTCAAATATAGGAGTCAGGTATAGATAGCATATTTGCTTGATTTATAGTTGTGCCGTTGAGGCTGAAAATGTGGGATGCATCCACGTTCATAGTACTTAACTAGGTTATAATATTTACCGGTCCTCCATGACCTTTAACCAATAAACTGTCTCCTTTAGTTCTTTTATTTCCTTGGAGTCTTCCATTTCTTGGATTTCTTCATTTTTCACTGTTTGGTGGCGATTCCTCTACAGTCCCATGTTGCATTAGAAGCATCTTTGACTGTAAACCATCAGATCAGATTTATTTATTGTCTTATTCTGTCGTTAACGTCACTTTGGATGTTAGTTTCTAGTTTATTCGAACCTGTATCTGGTCCCCCATCTATGGTCCTCTGAGTCTCCGTCCTGCATAGAGCACTGGCGTCAACTTCAATACTTTGGAGCAGACTCATCAATTTTAACTGAAAATTTGACTTCAACTTCATCTTCTTTCTCAACACCTGCTGCCACTCTGTGGTTTTTGACAACCACCCTTTTGAATCGGCAGTTGTTTCACGATTGATGTTTGAACATAACTCTTTTAAAGCATTCGACTGTGTTGGGTTATATGTTAGATATCTGCATATGTTGTACTTTAAAATCTATAAACAATTAATAATATCTGAGCCAGTATCTGTTTCATTGTTTGTGTGTATACAGTTTCGTATGCTATCATCTTTGTCTTGACAGGGCAAAATCTAAGGGGAATGGATGATGACCATATGTCATTGATAAGTAAACTCTTGGTGATTATTTCTTTGTCAGCGTAAAATCTTGTTTGAGATCATGCATCTTGGCAGAGCAAACATTTATAATAAAAATCATGGCAAATTGATCATTGCAAAATACTTGTCATAGACAACCCATTTTGTAGACTATTTTTACACACATTGTTTATATCTTGACTCTAGGCTGATGATTAATTTATGAGGCCAATGTCGACTATGCGCACCTTGAGAATATCTATATCTTAGAGGGAGGGAGGGAGAAAGGAAGGGAGGGGGGAAGAGGGCTTTGGGGGTGTTCCAGTCAGAGGTGCTGGCATTTGCCGGGCCTTTGTAATTGATCAGTGGTTTGTTTATTTATTGTTGACTCGTTAACTGAAAAACTATATAGACACAATTAACAAGGACTAACACAATTAGTTATTTGCTGCTACCTCATGCACATTACTGGAGATATGAAATTGTGCTTCACAAATGTGGAGGTTAATATGTTATTAGATGACTTAATATATAGTAAGCCAACAAACCTGATTACTCAATTTCACTCTACCAGACCCGAAACACGTATCATCTTGGGGCATCAAATGTGTGGAAGACCGGCGGCCAATTGAGAAATTTCCAAACCAGAAAATGCGTGAAGAAATTATAGATTCATACTTCCCAGGAGCAGTTTCAAGATTAAGTCTATAGAGTGCTTGCCCTGCTGGTGCTCTTACATCCTCAGGTATTCTCCCATACTTTAACTTCTCTTCCTTTTGTCCTTGCCATGCCACTATCTCTCCTTTGTGATATGGTCTTAGAAGTGTAAGATGCACTTGCATGTCATCTTGAGGAAGGATGTCCCTGCCGATAAAACTAGTACCAGGAACCACACCATCCATCACTCTTTCATCGAAGGAAAGTCTGAGGATATCAACAAGTGCAGTTTCAGAATCTTGTGGACAGAGGAATAATGAACCAATGAGAAGTGGGACTGGAGAACCCAAAACCTGGCTCACAACAAGTGCAACAAGATCAAGAACTGACACGTAACTAGGTGGTTCAGAAATAAGCATACAAGTCTTTGAACGGTCAACATAGTATAGGGCACAATGACTGGATCTACTTCCCCATTCTGGGATCAGTATTTTCTTGGAAGGACAAGTGATATCCAGCGACTTTGGAAGGAGCCAAAACCGTGTGTAGATGCACTGTACGAATTGCAATCTTTGGGCAACAGATTCAAGTGATCTTTGTACTGACTGAAAACTGGGAGCGTTAGAGCCACTGGTACTGCTGAAGACACTGTTGAGAACACTAGATACAGCAACCTGAAATGACCTATTTAACAACTTTTTTCTGATGGCAGCCAATACAATCGACCAAATACCATCAAGAGTCTGAAAGTGTGCAGCCTGATCGAGCTCCTGGAAAATAAATGATAGTATGAGAGACCATATTGTAGAACCCAAGTCTAGCAAAAAGGTGATCAAACTTAAAATTGAGAACATTAGTTGGAACAGAAAATGCCTTGATCCAATGTGGTATGCCATATATATCTCTTTCTATATATTAACTTTTGGGCAGACATTAGAATTTAGAACACAAGAGTATTCCAATGTTTCAAATTGGAGAATTTTCAGAGCTTATCATCAACTGATTGGGGGTTTCTTGTTATGCGTTATGGTGCTTATAAATTGAACTATAAATCAAAAATTAAAACAATATTTTTGGGGGGGTAAAAGAAGAAGCAACAGAAAATATGGAAAGGGTTTGCAACTATCATCAGAAAATATGCAGAGCATCATTTGTTTAGGTGTCGTACCTCCACAACAACATCAGAAAGCTTTCTTATGCCAAAGGTCAAACACAATCTTTCTGAAATATCACGGTGAACAAATCTCAGTTTCGAAGTATCAATATGTTTCACATACCAAGAGCCATAGGCATCAATATATACACATGAATTTGGGTGAGCAAGTCTGCAACTATCATCAGGAACAACCAACAATGACTCCCAATCAGATCTATCTGGATTCTGACGCTCCGTTATTTCATTATAGAGAAAATGTAGAAGCTCTATCACTGCCCGAAGTTCATTTGGACCAAGAGGATGATGACGACAGGAGTTTTTAAGAATTGAAAGAAGCATCATTGCAGAAGAAATAGATAGAGTTTCATAAAGTCCGAGTTCTTTAAGAATCCTCACAAATGGCAGGAAGCGTAGAGGAATTTCAGATGCCAGTGGTCTAAGATCTATCTTCAGATGGTAAAAAAGAGAGCTACAATTCACAAGTTGTGTCATATTGCACACCGGAATAAATGCTATATCCCGCAACTCTGATATATCTGACAAAAAGAAAGTATTAGTCTTTTTCCTATCTCACAACAAGAAAAACATGTCCATTTACATTTATATCCAGAGAAATCCAAAAACAGGCGAATGCAGAGCGTAACAAGAATTCTATATCAATATTTTATAAACATGTTAATACTCGGGCTTAGTATATCATTGGTGTATGCCATTCAGATATCAGCTAACAACTCACGATTCATAGTTGGTCTCAAAAGGTCAAAATCATTAATTCGGCTATATCTGCAGCCTTTTTGGTCAAGTGATCAAGTTGGCGTTTTCCTTTAAACTAATTTCTAGCAGAGGATGCCCATGAGAGATAATTGGCAATGGCATATCCTAATTCAGTTGTGATTAGACTAGTGGCCAGACAAGGTCAAAGAATGAGATTGTAATGTGGTGGTACTAACGATAGGATCTCTAACTTCAAGCATGATTAAACAGTAATAAATTTACCAAAAAAACACAAGAGTATAGAGATAGATATTCAAAGAGTATAGATGTAAACGAAACATAAGGTAAATCAGAAAACTATGAACCACTCTAGAATTTTCGAAATTGGCCTCTAGAGACGTCAAGCGGCAGCGGCAGAACATGGAGATTTTAGATGTACCCTGCTCCATTTTCCGCTTTTGGCAGGCAACTACAGTGGTGTAGGTCCTGTAGGAGGTCATACCGGACGCACCAGGTTGGTTATTCTCAAAAAATCATCCATGTTCTGCTGCTGACAGTCGGTCAGATGGTGACATGGTGTGGTAATTTTTCTCAAGTCTAATCTGATTTCGGTGATAATTCTTAAAATATGCTTTTCTAGAGGAGATATGCCATGGTGAGAGTAAAGACTGCTGATAAGCAGGCGGTGGATAAGGGAAGTTGAAAATTGATATATAGCAAATAAAAAATTCGATTGTTCTGACACCACATCCACATGAAGAGGAAATTAAAAAATACATATAAAATAAAGAAATTACCTGAGGAAGATAGTGTATCCCAAATTGTGTCAAGATAACTAAGTACCCCATAACAAGCTTCCTCACTAAAAAGCAAGATTGAGACAGTATGCCAAACCTTAACCTGCAATTTCATCAGCCAATTTTTTATATTAAATATACTAGAGTTATTTTTTTTAGATCTGTTGAAAGAAACAGATATAGTACCTTCAAATGCTCTAAGACATTAGTAAAAGGAGGGGGGCTCGTCAGTTGAAGAGCTCCCCAAGAGTACTCTGGAGGAACCAAACTTTCTCTGGTAAGGATGGGAGCGATGGTCCATGCAAGGGGCCAATCTTTCAACAAAATGGCTTCACTGTATGAACAAAGCACTCTTTTAACACCTTTCTTTTCACTTTCAAAAGGGAATCCGAATTCTGCAGGGATGCATGCAATCTTGCCAAATATACTGCAGAAGTTGTGGCTATACAGAAAGTCAAACCTTTCAAATACCACACTGATAAGAGTTTCAGCCAAGGACCAAACTTGTGCAGAAACTTCGGTTGTAGTTTCAGAAAAGTCTCCCCCTGCATACTTCATACTTTCAGCTCCAAGAAACTCTACTCTTCTGGCACATTCAAGTACAATAGCAGCATCACTCGTGTTTTGAAGGCCAGTTTTCCTCAGAATGTTGAGCCATCCTCCATCTAAAACAAACTTTTCTCCAGGAAACTTGTGAACCTCACCAGAGAAAATTGATGTTAATAGTTCATCACAAGGATCAAACAAGTGTTTGGGTTTATGTAGGTCTCCGTCAGCACCCGTTACAAACTTGGTATCCTTTAACGCTTCAATGACCGAAGAATCTTGTTGGAGATCCTGCCAGTTCATATAAAGATATTGCAACATTTCCTCCTGTTCCGGCAGAGGCTTCTCTTCAAACCCGACCCATATCTGTTTCTCGGACACTGCAAGGGCAGCTCTTAGCATTACACCCTCCTTTGTGCCATAAGAGAAACGTTGCTTAGAATTATGAACTCATGGACTCATATTTATATTTATAGACTTAAATATATTTTAAGAAAGGAAAATGATTAATCATCGTAAATAGATAGCCTAAAAATCCTCCTAACCGTAAGATGAAGACAAGTGGCAAAATCAAGGAATATGATTAGGAAAGAGAATTAATGGAATCCACATGTCACAATTTAAAGGTTTTAGGAGAATTTTAAGGAGGATCATCATTTCCCTTTAAGAAATATATTAGCAAAATCCTCATGTCACATATTAGCAATATTAGCAAAATCCTCCTATTCATTGAACTTGTGAAATTCTTAATGTGAATTAACCTAAAATACTTTGATAAAAACTCATTTCATAGATAAAACAAAATCAGTTTTGGTTGACTAGAGGGGTACCCACGCAATGCGACGGCAAAGGGTGGTGATGACGGTGGTGGTGACGGCGGTAGCGGCGTGTTAAACCGTTAATTAATGTAAAGGTAATTGATATAAAAGTGGGTGATGTAGTTATTTTAAGTGTTGAGTGTATATTGTAAATAATTTCATTAAATAGTATTATAGGTATATTAGAAGGAGATATATAGATTAGTGAAAAAAAAAAAAGATTAGTAATTTAGGTAGATCAAATTTATTTATTTTTTTGAAAAATTAGAAGAGATCATATGATTTATGATGTAACTAGAAAAGTACACGATGCGGCGGGCTGACGGGTGGTGGCAGCTATTAGTATAGGTTATTGATGTAAAAGGTAGTGTAGTTTCTTTTATAAGTTAGGATAGATGTTGTATATCTCCCCTTTCATACTAATGGAGAGATATCGAGTGACATCACATTTCTGTGTTGTCGATCACAGAGCGTTGCCACATTGGAAATATGATGTCAAGTGCTAGGTAGTTTTAGGTGTATTTAGTGTGTGTGGGGTCTTATTTGGAAGGAGAAAGAGAAGTGGTGAGAGTACTATGTCAAGCAGAGGGAGTGAGAGGGTTGTTTGGGTAGGACTTGTTTTTCAAATAAAGTTGGGCGGGAGACTGTATGTAGGATTTGTGTAAATTGAATCTTAACTTCTTTTGGAAGCTTTTTATTCTCAGACCCACAAAAGTATTTCTCTCTCCATTTTTTTCCACATCTATTGATTTCATAGATTTGATAAACAAAAGAAAGAAAGAAAAGAAACATCCGATCCTCTATAAACCAAAGCCAAATCCGGTTTCAAAGAACGATTGTCATGGAGAAACCAAAGTGGGTTTGAATACTATTTTAGATTTTCACTCCTGGAAACAGACTATCTCGATGAGGAAATAACAAGGTACAGAATCATTGTTAATCAAATTGGGTTTTAATTCTATTTTTGATTTTAATTTCAGAAAGCTTGAAGATATATTGACTTGAGTTTTCAGGGGATATATTTTTGTAGGTTTGATGATATCATTCATATATGAATGATGACGATATAAAGTGTTTTTAAAAAGAAAAAATTCACCAGGTACCTTCTTTGTTGTATTGTTCTTAAAAAATTGGTTATATGATGTTTTAGTTTTCATTTATGGAATTATTATATAGTGTTTATCAAAAAAGCTAGGAAAAAAGTTATACTTTCATCTATGTTATGTTTTATATGTAAGGTGAAACAATAAGGGGAAATATAGAATGTGTTTGTCATCCTCTGCTACTACTATTACAGGTAAGTAATTTTACCACATTAACTATCCATTATAACATGTATGTATCTAATGCATCTTTCTGGTATGCATCTTTATACATAGCACATTGTGAATCATTAAAGGCTTTTTAAATTACAAAAAATGTAAAGGTCGAAGCTCATGTTGTTTAATATTTGGTGTTTAACTATACATTATAACTATCCATTCTGTTATGTATTTTGGATTGGCATATGATGAGTAAGAGGAGTTTGTGGATATATGAGTATATTGTTGTTGATATTTATCACAAACTCCCTGTTTATTTTTTAGATCATGGATCAACATATACAAGGAGTTGTCAACCTTATTGATCTTGCTGGTAGTGAACACCTTTCTAAAAGTGGATCGACTCGGAACGACTAAAAGAAACTCAGGTATGCTACAAGTGACATTTTATACAATGTGACAACTTATAAAGAAAATAAAGTGTTTGGCAGGACTGGATCTCTATTGGACTGAATCTTGACACAAAAGGCTTAATTATAATAATCCATTTACTTTTTGTTTATAAGTTTGCTTTTTAACCCATATAATCTATTTACTATGTGATATAGTTGCAGCTACAATCATTTGCTTTACTAGAACATGAGAGCAGCATGAAAGGCACAACAGATAACAATATTTATATTTATGTTTGTTTTTGGGCTTAGGGTTAGTGGTGCAGCTTATAAACTTGAACAACGGACCAAATTTGTTTCATAGAGACTGCCCAGAAGGAACCGAGGAAAAAGGAATCGTTCTTACGTTGAAAAAGTCAGCAGCCAACCCATATGGAAAAACCAAGGTCTAATATTCTGGTCGTACATCTATAATATAAGTATGTGTTCAAGTCAATATAAATAATGTTTTTTGCCTTGAGTAACGATGTGAGAATGCCTTTTTGATTGTGATAGGTCAAGAAATTTTGATATATGTCAAGATGATTTGAGTAGCAAATGGGGAAAAGGGAAGTTGGTTATCAGCAACAAGAACGCTTTAAGCCCATCTGTATCTACCAAATAGTTAGTGTTCTCTATTCAGGTCTGTTTTTTACTTCATTTATTATAGTATTATACTCGTACCACTCTTCCTGTTTCTTATTAAAGTTGTTTTGGTTTAATATTAAGACTGTCACTATATAAATTAGGTTTTATATATTTTTGTGTTAGGAATTTCAGATCTAGATTGATATATTTTGGGAAATAATTTGATTCATATAGAGGATTAGTTATAAGCTACATGGTCAATACGGGGGTTTAGATACATGGTGGTTTATAGAGGTAGCAAGCATAAGTTGTTCAAGTGGGTTAGGTAATGGATCTCAAACAGAGTTTTTGGAAGCAGTTTCATCAAGTTAACGTTTTTAATGTTGGTATTGTATTAGATGCGAGAATGTTATATTGTGTTGGTAATTTTATCAAATATAATGAAAGATCTTGTGAATTCTTTAGTATGTATTTCTAAAAATACTTATAACCCGTCAACAGTTGATGGCTCGAGCCATTTAGGCTCAAGCTTCTGTTGCCTTTGCTTGTGAACCCACTCATCTAATTTAATCACTAATGGCTATTGCAGGTTATTATTGGGCCAGCCACAGTTCGTGGGGGGTTTAAGCCGGGGCTTTCAAGATTGGTGATACTGTTGGTACACTCGATTATATTATGCACAACAAACTCTATATACGGGCTAAAAGGGGTTTGGGAACTTAAGTTAAGAACACAACTCATATTGTTGAATGGGTAGAATGTTGTCCATATTTAAAACAGTCGATAAGAACACAACTCAAATGGTCAAATGGGTCAGAAAGTCGTCTATATCTCATGTTTATAAATTGTTACAGATAGCAATAATGCAGCTAATGTTTTGGACAAGAATAGAAAAGCAATCAAAGGTGACCCTAAGGAAGAACAGAAAAAGGGGCGATGCATTTGACATGGTGTTGGCTTTCTTGTACTACAATAGTCCTTAATCCAGGTCTTGGAAAAGATTCTTTAAAGAAGACATTTTGATTGGGGGAAGAGGTGGGCAGTTGCTATTTGTTGGCACTACTGTTGGTTTGTTAAGTCTGAAATATTGGCTCCTTTAAGTGAATACTTTTGAATTGATGGCAGTTATTGAACATAATTTTATGTTTTGATGGTGCTTTGATTTTGATTGGGCCTTTATTCTTTAAGTTTAAATATATTGGTTTGAGTGGAAAGAACTCCTTTCTATGGCAAATGGTTTCTCTTGGAGAATTTTGGGTTGTTTTTGTTGTTTTGACTTGTAAAAGTCAATGGCAATGGGGCAGAGATTTTTTATTTATAATAGCCAAAAGCCAATACAAATTGTTGGGCAGGTTTGACTTGTGATGTCAAACTAAGGAAATTGCTTGTGCTTTTTTGATATTTAGAGTTGACTCCCATTTGGAAGGATTAAGATATCTTAAGTATTTTTCTTTCTGGAAGTGGTTTTTAAAATATGGAGATTTATTTCATTTTATTAGAAGTCCAGTTTAAATTCTGGAAGTCAATGGTTCATAGCAGTTGGTATTTTTATGGAGATCAAAAGTTTGTTTAGCATTTCGTGTTACTGTATGGATAAAATGAATATTGTTAAATATATTTTAGGAGGTATCGGATAATATGGAGTGTTATGGCAAGACTTTTTAGAATCAGTCATTGAAATAGCCTGATTTTTTTGCAGAGTTGACTTTTTTGGTCATTGTCTTTTTGAATAGAATTGTGGGGGGAAGTTTATTAATTTGAAGTGTAATAAGAAATATAAATGAGAAATACGACTAAATGGATTCATTTTATCCTATTGGGTTGTTATGATATATTGGGTTTGAAATGGTATTGTGATTCTGGGCTAATGCAATATGGATGGGATGTGGGCATTATGGTGTTGGTCAAAAAGATTTACTAGCAGAAGTTTGTGCAAAAAAGAGATAATGATTATAATCATCTTCAAGTTTCAAAAATACTATAGGTTTGTCAAAACAGATCACAATTTCAGAACTTCTTGCAAATTTTTTGATTAAGATAGTAATTATATAAGTATTAGGTCTCATTAATCGCTTTCTATCTAAGAGAGTACTATTTTTCACATTTTTTATTTTATATTAATTACTAAAAACCGATTTTTGTAAACTTACCCGCGTTTTACGCGGGATAAAAATCTAGTTAATTAATAATAATAATAATAATAATAATAATAATAATAATAGAGAAAAGTGAATATGTGGTTGTAGGTAGAGGTGTAAAAACTAGTTAACCGGTTTCGGTTAATTATTTTATTAACTGTATTTGGTTTTTTTTTTTTTTTTAAATTAACCGGTACCGGTTAATAACCGGTTACTGTGTATGGATGTTCTAACTGGTGGAACCGATTTCGGTTTTAAATAACCGGTTAACTGCTTCTGATTAACTGACCAGTTAACCGAAATTCCACATTACCAAAATTCAAACGAAACATTAGCCAAACAGAACCAGAATTAACCAGAATTCAAACAGAATTCAAACAGAACAGAACATTAGCCAAAAACGAAGCAGAAACAGTTACCAGAAACATTAGCCAAAAACGAAACAGAACAGAACCAAAAACAGGTACCAGGAACAGAACAGAGTGTTTATTGTTTAACAGTAGCCAGAAGTCCAAAACTGCTGTCCAATTGATAACCTGCTGATCGATCGATTTAATGTATTGTAAAGCTACTGATCGATCGATTAACCATTTAACCTACTGAATGAATTTGGGGGTTGATTTTGGGGATTGAATTTGGTTTTGTTTTTGATCGGTTTTGGATTGGAGACTGGGAGATAGAGGTGTAATACCGTAGTTGTATAAATATTCAAAAATAATAAATTAATCTACAACTTGTAGGTAGGTTGTTTTTTATAAAACATAGATGAAGTTCTTCGATATGAAATTTTCTAAGAGAATAAGAATACAATACCTTCTTCTTCATCATTAATTCTTTCACAACGACTTCTACTCAGGGCTTGAGATATCTGGATTTTGAGGAATTGTAATGGGCAAAGGCACTATGCATGGTTTACACTAACAAGGTTTGGGAATTTTTAGTCACCTCGAACTAGGATCGCTCCCCCCAAGGATCGTGGCATGGGATCCTAAAATTCGGTGTGTTGGGTAGGCTCATTCTGATCGCTTCGTATCATTTTAAATAAGTCTTTTGTTTTTTAACTTGAAGTAAATAATATTTTTTATTGTTTATGTGATTTAGGCTCATCCTAAAATAATTTTTTTTATTATATTTGATTTAAGGGATAAGTACACGGGAGGCTGGGAATGTGTTAACTATTCACGAATGTATTGTAATGAAATACTCGATTGTTTATTATATGTAATCAAGTTTTAAATCTTGGTTATTGAATATACTTGGTTATATGTGGCATTCATATAAGCTGTCAATTGTAAGTTTTTGATTGGTGGGGTACATCCAATAATCAGGATTTTAAAGTTCATTACATACAATAAACAACCAAATAGGTCATTACACAACATAAACATTTATGAATAGTTTATTACATTTTCAGGTACTTATCCCTTGATTTAATTTATACTCGATAAACTTATATCTAAACTCAACCAATTTATATAACATTTATCAAATATTATATACATATTGACTAATAATAATAATATTTATATTTCAATATTTTAGATATTTATTTGATGAGACTATTATAAAAGTATGTGATGCGAATCCTTTGATTAATAAAGATAATCGGACAACAATAAATTGACAATGTTCGAATTATACGCAAACAATTAGAAGATTGCTTTCAGAGTAATATCTTGTATCATCATATCAGGGGGTTGTAGAAACAAAACTTATAACATATAGAAAATTTTATTACGTCACCCTACGGTTTGCCATATTATTAATTTTCGCCTCCGTACTTTTTTTAATTATTACATCACCCTGTGGTGACTTTTTGCTTCATTAGGCACCCCTCAATCTAACGGACGTTTGTTGCACTCCATTATCTTCCTCATGTGTATTGCACATGTGGGTATCTTTGTCCTTGTAACATTAAAAACGTCCTCTTCTTCTTTCTCTTTTTCATTTCCTTCTTTTTCTTTTTCGTTTCCAGATCCACCATTTATTTCTCTTATAAACATTACCTTTAAAAAATCTCAAACCCATCAGCTTCATCACCAACAACATGACAGCAAAAAAAATTCATAGTTTTTCATTCAACTATCATTAGCTTTCGGCAACAACAAAAAATTCATAGCTTTCATCTAATATAAAACCCAGGATAATATTTTTCTTTTACCTCAAATTAAAACTAATCTAGTGCGCAAAGAGGCTCCAATGGGTTCAGGCATAATTTGGTGTGCGATATCCTTGTTGACATATGTTCTAAGGCGGGGATTATGGTGCGCAAGGAGGCTCCACTGGGTTTTCTATTAGAAGTGGGGAAGGATATACGTCCGGCAAACCTTTTATTATTTAATTGGGTACAAGGTAAAGACGCATGTCTGGATGTGACATGCATTTCTCCTTTTACTGGTATAGGGGCGACTTCTTTTGCACCCGGGGTAGCCTTGCACAATGTTGTGGAGAAGAAAAAGAGGAAGTATGCGTCCAAATGTGAGGAAAACGGATACAGATTCATACCATTCGCTTTCTCCACTTTCGGAGAATTTGATAAGGATGCTTTAGACACACTTTCACGTATTAAGTCTATTTTTAGTAGTCACTCAAATAATGTTAGGAGTGGTACTTTTATCTTTCATAAATTATGTTTTTGCATTCAGGAAAGGTGGGAGCACAACTTGTGTCTAGACTCCCATCCAACTTTATGTAAAAGCTTCTTTTAATATATAGAATAATAATAATAATAATAATAATAATAATAATATAATAATAATAATAATAATAATAATAATAATAATAATAATAATAATAACCAAAAAAAAAATTAGCAGCTTAATTACCATTCATAACAAATGTGAAAAACTAACGATGGCTTATATCAAGTTAATATGGTCGAATAATAACAATAATAGTCAAATATTATAATTAATAAAAACAATAAAAAAAAAAGATTAGAAGCTTAATTACCGTTCATAACAGATGTGAAAAATAACGATGGTTAAGTCGAAGTAATATAGTCAATTAACTAGATTTAGACTATACATGGATTACTTATGACATGTTGAAAATAAAATTACGAGTTAATTGCAGGATTCTCTTTCTTACTTCTTACGACTTCAGCAAAATCAATTCAGTTTTTCTTTCCTTGTTATTTTCACCTTTCTTTCACAGATCATCAAATTCCTATTTCTTCAATTTCCTTCTCATCCAATTATTTTTGAAATTAATTCTTGTGATATTTAGGTTGTTAAGGCTAAAACAAAAAGAAACTGCATATTAATACACATCCACGTATAAAGTCAGAAGGCCTATAATCCTATATATATATATATATATATACAGGGGAAGGGAATAATCAAACTAGGTTAAAGAAATCTTTACCTTGATAAAAAGGGTTAGAATTAAGAATTGGAGTCACAAATTTCTTCCTTTTTCTTCTAATTTTTGTCACCCACATACATACCCACAAAAACTCCCAACTTGATCACTAGACATAATGGAGATTATTATTATTATTATATAATTTACTTATTATTTGAGAGATTAATCCATTTTAAAGATACATGAATTCTTGAATTTGAGATTTTTAAAGAATGGAATAAGAGAAAGGGAGGAAGAAACTAGGTGAAGAAAGTTGAAATGAATAATCACGAGGTTAATATCCTCCTACCATGTTTTCTACAAATAAAAAGGGGTATTATACCCGCTACCCACTAAAGTTTCAACTAGTTTGATACCGTAACTCAATTTTTATTAATAGATTATTATTTTAATGGCAAAACTCTAATATAAATTTGTTTATTTTACCTTTATAAATTTTGGGGTGTTACAACTCTCACCCACTTAGAACGGATTACGACCTCGTGATCCCAGCTGCGCCCGACGACAATAACCGTTTAGGACATCTTAAATTTCTCATTAACACATCAACATTGTCCAAATATAATTCATTTTAAAGTTCAATTTCTTTTTAAAATACACATAAAATATTCTTATTAACATAATACTTCTTATATCGAGGAATGCGAAAGATAGAACGAATTCTCGAGAGTCCTTAAGACCAATCCAAGCAAACAACAACCTTGTTGGATCACATAAATTCTGAATGACTAGTTGCGAAATACTTATTGAGTCTCCTCTATTCGATTGAAGAAATTAATTATAATTAGCATGTACACCGATGAAACACAAAAGGAAGGCGAAAACTTTCTAGATTAACAACATCCGTCACTACATTGGCTTACCAGGGCGACACCCAAACCTCGTAGACGTCGAAAGACTTAACCAGCTTCTTTGATAGCTGTTGACACTTCATTGTTCGATAAGTTACATACACACACAGATTATTTTTCCTATTCCTAATGCTTTATTCTTGAGTTTTTTTTTTTCCTAAGGAAAAGAAAGGGAAAGATAAGAATTTTTACCTTTTTGCATTCTTTGGTTTTTTTGTTAAAAGAAAAGAAAGTGAAAGGAAGGAAAAATCAAGGTTTTTTCCCCCAAAAGTTTTTCTGGTCACTTTGGCCTGATTTGGATGGAAACTCGTGGAAGGGGTGGTTGTAGGTGGTGGTTGCAAGTTTTCGGTGGTGGTTGGGTGGAAGGGGTGGTTGCAGGTTTCTGGTGGTGGTTGCGTGGAAGGGGTGGTTGCAGGTTTCCGGTGGTGGTAGCAGGTGGTGGTTCTGATTGTTTACTTTCCTTTCAAACTCGAGAATGACTTTTATAAATGTAATTTTTTATTATTTTTTTCCCTATCTAGTTTTTTTTTTTTTTTTTAATAAAAATTCGAGAATCAGTGTAAAGGCCCAAAGCAACCGCTTTATCCCTTTTAACAATTGGGTCGATTCTGATCTGTCTTAAAAACTTATCTTCTTAAAGGGCCCAAACCAAAATTTTTTTTATCTTCTACCCATTTTTATGTGAAAAAATTTAATTGCGTTACATGTGGACAATTTATAATTTTCATTTTTTTGTATTAAACGACTGAAGAACACAATTTTTAGTCCACATTTGATGAGAAAATATGTGTAGAAAGAGCTCAAAGTCTTAATAGGTTTGATGGCATGGCCGGACGGACGTCCTATCAGTATCAGTACTCGGTCATCATAATTATCAATTATTTCCTTTCATGCACTAGCCCGCTTCACACACGTTTCAGTTTTTTTCATAAGTAGTGCTCTTACTTATTTATATGAATTGTCTGTTCTGATTTAATCCTCGCAGCATTATTTATTAAATTGTTGTGAATTAAAATTTCGTTAAAAAAAAATAGTTTTCCATTTCTTGATTCAAGTTTTTGAATCATGGGTTGTTTTTGCTCAAAAGAGTTATGGGCTTACAAACCCTCGGATCATGATCACGTAAGTTCCAAACTTGTGGCTTCGTGCGAATCGACTGCCTTTTTAGATATGGACATAAGAGAAGATTACCAACCTTTAACTATTTGTGAAACTGTTAGTGGAATACAAGCTACTGATTCAAATACATCCCTAAAGTTGTTCAATGAGCAATGTGTCTCTTATGGCACAAAGGAGGGTGTAATGCCAAGAGCTGGTGCCCTTGGGGCGTCCGAGAAACAGATATGGGTTGGGTTTGAAGAGAAGCCTCGGTCGGAACAAGATTCTTCGGTTGTTGAAAAGTTAAAGGAGACCAGATTTGTAACGGGTGCTGACGGAAACCTACATAAACCCAAACACTTGTTTGATCCTTGTGATGAACTATTAACATCAGTTCTCTCTGGTGATGTTCATAAGTTTCCCGGAGAAAGGTTCATTTCAGATGAATGGCTCAACATGTTGAGGAAAACCGGACTTCAAAACACTATGGATGCTAATGTTGTGCTTGAATGTGCCAAAAGCGTAGAGTTTCTTGGAGCCGAAAGTATGAAGCATACAGGGCTTGTAGATAACGACAGTCGAGACTTTTCAAAGACTACAATCGAAGTTTCTGCAGAAATATGGTCCTTGGCTGAAACTCTTATCAACACGGTATTAGAAAGGTTTGCATTTTTGTATAGCCACAACTTCTGCAGTATATTTTGCAAGATTGCATGCATCCCTGCAGAGTTCGGATTCCCTTTTGAAAGCGGAAAGAAAGGGGTTAAAAGAGTGCTTTGTTCATACAGTGAAGCCGTTTTGTTGAAAGACTGGCCCCTTGCATGGACCACTGCTTCCATCCTTACCACAGAAAGCTTGGTTCCACCGGAGTACTCTTGGGAAGCTCTTCAACTCAGGAGCCCCCCTCCTTTTACTAAAGTGTTAAAGCATTTTAAGGTACTATAATGTGTTTTCTTTCTTAAGAACAAAAAATAAATAACTACAGAGGATTTAATATAAAAAATTGGCTAATGAGAATTGCAGGTTGAGGTTTGGTGTTCCGACTCAGTCTATCTTTTTAGCGAGGAAGCTTGTTATGAAGTACTTAGTTATCTTGACACAATTTGGGATACACTATCTTCCTCGGGTAATTTCTTTACTTTTTTTCTTTTTATTTCCTCTTCATGTGGATGTGGTGTCAGAACAATTGAATTACTGTATTTCTTATCAGCATTCTTTACTCTCACCATGGCATATCTTATCTAGAAAATCATATTTCAATAATCATCACCCAAATCACATTAGGCTTGAGAAAAATTACTACACCATTTAAGTGACTCTCCACACAGGACTTGGATGGTTTTTCAAGAATAATCATCCGGTGCGTCTGGTGAGGCTACATCTCCATGTTCTGTCTCTTTCACTCTTCTTCTCTAAATGCCAGTTTCGAGAATTTTAGAGTGTTTAAAATTTTTCGGATTTATCTTACGTTCCCTTTACATCTATACTCTTTGATTTTCTATTTCTGTAGTACCATTTAATCATGTTTGAAGTTACAGATTCTATCCCTAGTACCATACATTACAATCTCATCCTTTGACCTTGTCTGGCCTCTATTGTAACCACAACTGAATTAGGATATGCAATTGCCAACTCTCTCATGAGCACCCTGTGTTAGTAAAATTTTTTGGTAATCGAATTGTATTCCATAGGAGGCTAAGAGAGGGTTTTACATGATTATATAGAATACATAACTAAGCTGTTAAAGAAAAAAGAAAAAAAAATATAACTACACACAACACCCTCTATTATAAATTTATAATCTGATGTCTTCATTGTCTAATAGTTAGAAATAGTTTAAAGGACAATGCCAACTTGATCAAAAAGTCTGCTGATATAACTTAATTACAATGATTTTGACCTTTACAGACCAACTATGAATCATGAGTTGTCAGCTGAAGATCTGAATGTCATGGACTTATACTAATGATATACTAAGCCCGAGTATTGACATTTGCATAAAATATTGAAAAATAGAATTCTTGTTACACTCTGCATTCACCTGTTTTGGATTTCTCGGGATGAAAATGTAAATGAACACACTCTTATTGTTGTGAGATAGGAAAGACTAACACTTTCTTTCTGTTTGTCAGATATATTGAAGTTGCAGGATGTATCATTTATTCTGGTGTGCAATACGACACAATTTATGAATTGCAGCTCTCTTTTTTACCATTTGAAGGTAGATATTAGACCACTTGCATTTGAACTTCCTTTACGCTACCTGCCATTTGTGAGGATTCTTAAAGAACTCGGACTTTATGAAACTCTATCTATTTCTTCTGCAATGATGCTTCTTTCAATTCTTCAAAACTCTTGTCATTATCATTGTCTTGGTCCAAATGAACTTCGGGCAGTGATAGAAATTCTACATTTTCTCTGTAATGAAATAACAAACCGTCAGAATCCAGATAGATCTGATTATAAGTCATCGTTGGTTGTTCCTGATGATAGTTGCAGACTTGCTCACCCACATTCATGTGTATATATTGATGCCTATGGTTCTTGGTATGTGAAACATATTGATACTTTGAAAATGAGATTTGTTCACTGTGATATTTCAGAAAGCTTTCTGATGTTGTTGTGGAGGTACTACACCTAAACAAATGATACTCTACATATTTTCTGATGATAGTTGCAGACCCTCTCCATATTTTCCGCAGCTTCTGCTTTTACACACCAAAGAATATTGTTTGTTATTTTTGATTAATCGTACTATTTATAAGCACCGTAATGCATAACAAGCAACCCCCTATCAGTTAATGATAAGCTCTGAAAATAATCCAATTTGAAACACTGGAATACTTTTGTGTTCTAATGTCTGCCCAAAAGTTAATATATAGAAAGAGACATATATGCCATACCATAATGAATCAGCGCATTTTCTGTTCCAGCTGATGTTCTTAATCAAGTTCTATCACCTTTTTGCTACAATTAGGTTCTACGATATGGTTTCTCATACTGTCAATTTTTTTTCAGGAGCTCGATTATGCTGCACACTTTCAGACTCTTGATGGTATTTGGTCGATTGCATTGGTTGCCATCAGACTGAAGTTGTTAAATAGGTCATTTCAGGTTGCTGTATCTAGTGTTTTCAACTGTGTCTTCAGCAGTACCAGTGGCTCTAACCCTCCCGATTTTCAGTCAGTACAAAGATCACTTGAATCTGTTGCCCAAAGATTGCAATTCGTACAGTGCATATGCACGCGGTTTTGGCTGCTTCCAAAGTCGCTAGATATCACCTGTCCTTCTAAGAAAATACTGATTTCAGAAAGGGGAAGTAGATCTAGTCATTGTGCCCTATACTATGTTGACCGTTCAAAGTCTTGTATGCTTACTTCTGAACCACCTAGTTACGTGTCAGCTCTTGATCTTGTTGTACTTGTTGTGAGCCAGGTTTTGGGTTCTCCAGTCCCACTTCCCACTGGTTCACTATTCCTCTGTCCACAAGATTCTGAAACTGCAGTTATTGATATTCTCAGACTTTCCTTCGATGAAAGAGAAGATCACCAACTTTTACCTATTTGTGAAACTGTTAGTGGAATACAAGATACTAATTCAAATGCATCCCTAAAGTTGAAAGAGAAACAAATATGGGTCACGTTTGAAGAGAAGCCTCTGTCGGAACAGGTGGAAATGTTGCAATATCTTTATGCCAACTGGCAGGATCTCCAACAAGATTCTTCGGTTGTTGAAGCGCTAAAGGATATCAAGTTTGTAACGGGTGCTGACGGAGACCTACATAAACCCAAACACTTGTATGATCCTGCTGATGAACTGTTAACATCAGTTTTCTCTGGTGAGGGTCACAAGTTTCCTGGAGAAAAGTTTGTTTCAGATGGAGGATGGCTCAACATTCTGAGGAAAACTGGGCTTCAAAACACGAGTGATGCTGATATTGTGCTTGAATGTGCCAGAAGAGTAGAGTTTCTTGGAGCTGAGAGTATGAAGCATGATGCAAGGCTTGTAGAGAGCGACAATCGAGACTTTTCTGAAACTACAACCCAAGTTTCTGCACAAGTTTGGTCCTTGGCTGAAACTCTTGTCAATGTGGTATTTGAAAGGTTTGACTTTCTGTATAGCCACAACTTCTGCAGCATATTTGGCAAGATTGCATGCATCCCTGCAGAATTCGGGTTCCCTTTTGAAAGCGGAAAGAAAGGGGTTAAAAGAGTGCTTTGTTCATACAGTGAAGCCGTTTTGTTGAAAGATTGGCCCCTTGCATGGACCATCGCTCCCATCCTTACCACAGAAAGCTTGGTTCCACCAGAGTACTCTTGGGGAGCTCTTCAGCTTACGAGCCCCCCTCCTTTTACTAAAGTGTTAAAGCATTTGAAGGTACTATAATGTGTTTCTCTATCTGTTCAGAATATCATATCTAAGGGTGCTCAATGTGTTAAGTTGGCTATTGATTATAACAGGCTGAGGGCAAGCATACCAAATCAAGTTTACTCACTATTGAGGAAGCTTCTTTTGAGATACTGAAGTATCTGGACACAATTTGGGGCACACTATCTTCTTCGGGTAATTTCTTTCTATTATTTTTAGCAAATTGAGCGTGTAAATGTAGTTTTTCCTTACTCCAAGCTTTTACGTGTGTATTCGTTTACAGTATCCACCTTGTCGTCTTTTATACAATTATGAGTGTGACGTTTTTTTACTAGTTCCTAACACTTAGATAGATGAAGTTTGTAGGGAACTTATTAAAGTGAAAGAATTTTGTTATTTTTTGCATGCATATGCCTGATTTTCCTTCATGGCAGATATTTTTGAGTTGCAGCAAGTGGCATTCATTGCAGCAGATAATGGGAAACACTTAGTTACTTGCAGCTCTCTTTTTGTCCATTTAACAATGAATCTGTCTCCACTTGCGTCTAAACTTCCTTCATGCTACCTGCCATTTTTGAAGATTTTGGAAAAGCTCGGGGTTGAGGACATGCTATTGATTTCTTCTGCAATGAATATTCTTTCAAGTCTTCAAAAGGCTGGTCATGATTATCGTCTTAATCCAAATGAACTCCATGCAGTGATTGAACTGCTACATTTTCTTTGTAATGAAAACACAAAACAGCAGATATCAGAGAAATGCAACCGGGAACTGAAGTTGGTTGTCCCTGACACTGGTTGCAGACTCGTTTATCATGATACATGTGTATATGTTGACCCCTATGGCTCTCGGTATGTGAAGTTTATTGAATCATCAAAACTGAGGTTTGTTCACCATTCCGTTTCAGAGAGATTGTGTTTGGCATTTGGTATACGAAAGCTTTCTGATGTTGTTGTGGAGGTACCAGACCTATGAAACTTCTTTTTTTCAAGACCTTTTAACTCTCACTTTCAGTTAGTTTAAACACTGGAATATCATGTGACCCAATACCTTCTAAAAAGTGAAAATGTAGAAAGTTACAAACATAGGATGTTAAAAGCTTTCTTTTTCTTTTTTATACTTTGAGGTCACCATTTCTATTTTCTTTTTTATACTTGAGGTTTAGACAATATGGTCTCATGTCATCATTTATAATTCAGGAGCTTGATCAGGCTGAACACCTTCAGACTCTTGATGTTATCGGGTCCACTTCATTGGCTGCTGTCAAAATGAAGTTGTTGAATAGGTCATTTCAGGTTGCTGTATCAAGTGTTCTCAAAAGTATCCCCATCAGTACTAGTGGGTTTAAAACTCCCGATTTTCTGGCACTACAAAGATCACTTGAATCTGTTGCACAAAGATTAAAGTTTGTGCGCTGCATCAACATCCGATATTGGCTTCTTCCAGAGCCTCTGGACATCACTCTTGCATCGAAGGAGTCCCTTATCCCGGAATGGAAAACAGGGCGCAGTCAACAAGCATTCTACTATGTTGACCGTTCAAAGACTTGTATACTAATTGCTAAACCACCAAGTTATGTGTCAGTTCCTGATCTTGTTGCACTTGTTGTGAGCCAGGTTTTAGGTTCCCCAGTACCACTTCCCATTGGTTCACTATTTCTCTGTCCACGAGGCTCTGATACTGTACTTCTTGATATTCTTAAACTTTCCTCTGATGAAAGAGTGATGGATGGTGTCGGTTATGGTTCTGGTTTTCTTGGCAGGGATATACTTCTCAGAGATGCCAAGAAAAAGCAGATTTATCCTCAAAGTCCATACTACCAAGGAGAAATAGTGGCCTGGCAAAGCCAAAGTGGAGAGAAGTTGAAGTATGGTAGAATTTCCGAGGATGTTAGACCTTTGGCAGGGCAAGCATTGTATAGTATCAATGTTGAAACTTTCCCAGGGAAGACCGAAACTATTATGTCTTCACATGTTTTTCCCTTTCAAACTTTCTCAGTTGGCAAAGACTATCCTACTTATGTGAGGCCCGGAGATAGTATGCATGTTGAGCATCGAGTCGAGTCTCAAAGAGTAGCATCTAAAAATCAGGTTTGTTGAGTTACTATGTGTTATACAACCTCCTTCCAAAATTAAGATTTCATTTCTTCTACTGATGATTAAAGAATAAATCTTGTTACGTAATATATGACCAGCCAAGCTGCTCAATAAGTAGTTAGTCTTACTTGATGATCTTAACACTTGTACACAAAGTGTTCGGAGTTTGATGGGATAAGTAATAGTATATAATTAGCTAGCGTATGAATATATCTTGTTTTGTGCTGCATGATATTAGTTTTGATTAGTACCCCTGATAATAAAGTTTTGATTAGTACAGTATCAGAGCCTGTTCATCTGAATTGGTAATATTTGCAACCTAAAGCATTTTGAAGTCACATAACTATGGTAGCGCCAATAGTATCTTAGGGGGGGAACAGTTTGCAACATGGAATTAAACAAAGTTGTTTTTTGACAGAAACATACAATTAAAGGCTTTGAGCATGGTGGTGTACCAGCTGAGGAATTTGTTCAAGCATTTAAAGAGATGCTCTCTGGTGGTCGAATCAATATGGACCCAAAGAGGCAATGCCTCCTCCAAACAGTTCTGTCTCTGCAAGAACAATTGAAAACATCTCAGGCCGCACTTGTGCTCGAGCAGGTCGGCACTTGACTTCAACTTATAACAAATATTCAGATTTCTCTGAGAGTTTTTTTTGTCATATATGTATGGTCTATGTGCTTATTTATGGCATTGTCAAGAGCAATCCAGTTACAAACATACATGGTCATTTTTTAATCCAGCAGGCTCTTAAGAATTACTGATACGACAAGCTATCAGGCGGAGTTTAAACATATGTGTAAATCATGCATAAACAATTTATCTTTGACAGAAAGGTGAGTGCACTGATTTATTCATTTTGTTTGGTGTATTTTCAGGAAAAGTCAGAGTTTTCGACAAAGGAAGCTGACTCGGCTAAAGTAGCATTGCTATGCCTTATCTGTTTGACAAATGAAATAGGTATTACCATGGTTCCATGTGGTCATTTGCTATGTCATTCATGCTCATCTGCTGTCTCCTCCTGTCCAATCTGTGGAGTTCAACTTTCTACAACAATGAAAATTTATCTGCCTTGATGATAATAAGTGCTCAAAGATGTTTCTTACCCTATCGATTCTGGTCAAACGCAAAGCTCTTCAAATATATGTATACGCAATGACTAGATTTACCTTTAGCTTCTCTTTTTATTATAAAGTTTGATTTAGACATTAGGGAAAACCAGAATAGGGATTATTACAGTAGCTATAAAGATTTAAGTTGGTGTTTGGAGTGCTTTGTAAGCATTTGAGGATTGTATTATAGTTTCGGTATGCTAATTTTTAATAAAAGTCATGACTTGATGTTTGAAGAAAAGCTATCTTCTTCCTATATGGTCCATCAATGCCTAGCATGCATACTTTTGGGTTCTTGTCTTCTCTCAAGGCAATCAAAGAAACAAAATGCTTTTTGTTCTTCCTCTGAAGTTAAATACCAAGCCTTAACTGATAAGACCAGAAGCCCAATAATCAAACAAGGATGCTATTCAAAAGTAACCATCCTTTGATTATTCAGTACAGCTTTTAAAATCCAAACAAAGTCGAGTGATCTCAGACAAGGTAAATCTAGATATAACATGGGAGGCGATTTTTGCAATGGCATTTTGGCAAAAGTTGCATTCTATGGAGTACCCCTTAAAAATGATTAAAATTATAGGAATCAAGTCTTTAACATTTCTTAGCTAATATATATAAAGTTAGTGTAGTGTTAGAAAGTTTATGATACAAATAGTTATTAGTTGCATGGTTTTGCCATTACTGATAACTTATGTCCGACCTCAATAAGCTTTTAAATTACATGCGTGTTTGCTGTTTATTTATGTGTGATGTTTGCTTCAAAGTAGAAGGATAGTGGGATTAATTAACGAGGATTATTAACGATCGAAGATGAATACTTGACATTCATGTTCTTGACTAAAAAGATATGTGTAATACTAATAGGTGACGACACTAAGCATCAAAGCTAATAGGGGCTGCAAACCGGAAATTTCTTCATATACTACGTATAACATATGCTGGAGTAATAACTAAAAAGACATGTGTAAGGCCTGTGCTTATAAGGGTTAGCTTCTTGGAGCTTCTTCCCTACCATATCAGCATCACATAACCCATGACTCCCCTCAAGACACTCACTGTCTATAAGGACAGTTTCTTGGAACTTCTTCGCCACATCATTAATTATTTATAATTTATCTCACACACATAAATACACCTATATATACCCCACATATATATATATATATATATAAAAAGATAAAAGATTGCTGTCTGGACCCACTTGGAGCGTCCCCCATATTCCACAGGAAGACTATAGTTGAAGACGCAACAATGTGGACGAAGGGTGCCAATAAACGTCCGCGTCTTTGGAGTCTAAGGACGCAAGCTAAGGACGTTTATAAGCGCTGCCCTAATAATACTAATAGAAATCGGAAATAATTGCTGGTGTCTGGAAGGTGAACACGACAGAGTAGCACATACATGCTTTTGTTTTATTTTTCTTTTACATAGAGAATTATATTTTCCAAAAACTTCAATATAACCCTTTCTATTCAAGTTTTCTCTATGTTGATCATTAAGTTTCAATATACATACTAAGAAGTCAAAAGTATAAAATGTTGTAGCTATTAAATTTTTGTACTTCTTTTATGACTTAAAATAATCCTATGCACCATAAAATTTTTAATTTAAAAGTATATATATTTACCAGCACAATATCCGCATAATGCAGCGGTGGTGGCAATGACGTCTGTAGCGACGATTGTTGGTGATGGCGCTCGGGAACTATCGGTGGTGGCCGCAACATCGAGTGGTGTATGTTGATGTAAATGTAACTGATAAAAAAATGATAGCGGAGATATATTTTAGAAGACAAAAGTTTATGCTGTAAATTAGTAAGATAAGAATTTAAATTGTAAATTAGTTCATTAAATACAAATTGATAATTTCTTATAACTCTATCAAAAAAAAAAAAAAACGCTCATTAAAGACAATTTGATCATTTCTAATATGACTTGTATTTAACTATTTCCATCAATGAAGGTGAGAAAAATTTATAAAATAGTAAAAATAAAAATAATTTGAACTAATTGCATTTTGGTCTTTATGCTATCACCAAATTTGCATAATGTTCCAAAATTTTGGAAAGCCATTTTTTTGGGTGTCAAAAGAGTGACCTTTTTTGAATCGATAGTCCAAATAGATAGATTAGTCTATTTTTAAACGTTAATGAGGTCATGCCCCTGAGGGGTAAAATTGTCTTTTTAAACAAATTCATTTTCTTTTTTGTTTTTCTTCGTTAACATAATGAAAAAGCAAAGTTAGAAAGTTTCCTATTGAATACTCTTAACCATTGTTATAAATGTCGGCCGTCTCGGCCGAGATATCGGAACGTATATTGGAATCCGCCAGTCCGGGAGATGGGATGACTACGATTGGTCAAATATCGGGTTAACGCTGATCAACGTTGGAAAACTTGTTGGATCGGGTCAAATATCAGAATATCGGGTCAAAGTCAAAAAAAAGTTTTCTTTTTGTTTTTTTAAAAAAAAAAAATCTATATTCTCAGAATATATCATATATTTATATTTAATCTATTTATATTTGTCATTTTTTTGAAAAAGTTATACAAAAGTTCAATATTTATGAGTTTTTAATATATATTTAAACTTATTACATATATTTATATAAATTATCATTATTATTCACTATTCACCCAATCCTATATCTCTTCGATATCTCCCAGATTTTTTAAAATATCCTCTCCCCACCTTGCCGATCCGATCCGATCCTGATCCCCGAGTTCTACAACCTTGCCCTTAACTATTACTTGTATTATCTTTGATTTATAAAGTTTCTAATAGTTAAAAAACCATAACTTTTGATGATGTATCATTAATAAACTAAGATTTCAATGTATTAATTTTATTGTTAAAACTAATAAAGCTTCAATTAAAATGTCTTTTAATTTAGTGTAATGTGTATCTTTTAAGTTAATATAATTCGACATATAATACTAATAAATAGAATAATGTATCATTAAAAAACTGAAATTTCAGTGTAGGGGTTAATAATAAAAAATTAAAAATGGTTCAATATAGTGAGTCAATATATTGATAATGTGACATCAATACATGAAATTTTAGTAAGGTAGGTTAAAGATGATCTAACCATTTAATGTGATATATTACAAGATGTTATTGGACAAGCTCCCATAAAGTCTTTCTGGTTTCAACTTTCAAAATAATTAAATCATGTCTAACCTTTTTTTATGATTATGTACCCCAAGTTGTTGTCATTTAAAACATATTTAAAGGTAGGTGAAATAAGAAGATAAAAAATAAAAATTAAAAATAGTTCAATGTAGTGAGTCAATATATTGATAATGTGACATCAATACATTAAATTTTAATACGGTGAGTTAAAAATGATCTAACCATTTAATGTGATATATTACAAGATGTTATTGGACATGCTCTCATGGAGTCTTTTTGGTTTCAACTTTCAAAGTAATTAAATCATGTCCAACCTTTTTTATGTTTATGTACCCCAAGCTGTTATTGTCATTTAAAATATATTTAAAGGTAGGTAAAATAAGAAGATAAAAACATGATAGAATTATTGATTTATATAGGTTCATTTGTTTTATACTATTGTGGGATATTGTGGAATGCAAATTTAGAACCATATTTGAATTTGTTTCGGAAGTTGTTGACAACCTGTCATTTTGTTAAAAATTGTGGGTACAAAGTTAAAACCAAATAATTCTTGGTTCAAATAAACTTCAAGTAGATCGTGGCAATATAACATAGTGTCCAGGAAATAAACGTAAGCACACACACAAATAAAAAGCCGAAGTGCTTTTACGTGTGGCCCAGCCAAAGTTGCAATGCCCCTCACTCCTCAGCCCAACAAATAAAAATCCCCCATACCCAAAACTCCTGGTGCGTACGTACGTGGGAAAAGAAAAAAAAGAAAAAAGAATCAGTAGTATAAAACGGAACTAAAACAAACAGGCGCTCGTGAGTCGTGATCTCCTTCTTTAACCTCTTCTCCTTCCTTCAGTCATGTACTCAAGCATTGAATTTTGCTTCTGATTTTCTGAACAAGGTGAAGGTATGTGGAAATTCTAACTTAACTCATAATTTTGTAAATCCTAGAAATCTAAATTGTTGATTTTTTTTTTCTATTAGTTAGTAGCAAAATAGGAATATATAGTTTGAACAGATTATTAAAATTGTGAATTCATTAAAAGTATTATTAGTTGTTGACTTGTTTCTAAATTGTTCATTTTCTTTATATTAGCCAATAGAGTAAAACAACAGACTGTGTCTTTGTACTATACATACATAATTTATATCTTTTTATTTGCTAGATAAATGGAAAGATATTTTAAAAGAAAAGAAGCGTCTTTTAGTAATACCGATGAAGAATCTTCAAGGAGAAATAACCCTAATATAGAACGACCTCGCTTTACTTTCTTTACGCCTGTTACAGTAGATGATATGAATAATCTTCCTTGGGATCCCTCCGAGAGACCAAGAATTTTGAAATATAATCCTAACCAAAGAGACGAGATAAGGAGACGATATTGGATTCGAGGGCCATGTCAACCCCGTAGCCATACTTTTCCACATACAATGATAGGGAATAGGGCAAGGCGTTTTGTCCTGACTTGGTTTGATAAATATAGCAATTGGTTGGAGTATAGTGTAAACGCAGATAAAACATTTTGCTTGTGTTTTTACTTATTTAAAGATGTCCATAGGCCATCCTGGAGGAAATGAAGCATTTGTGACTCAAGGATTTAATAGGTAGTAAAACTGAGTGAGTTATATCCGAATGATTTTAATAGTGTGGAAAGAAGCCATCTTGAAGATCAGCTTCACTTGTACTATGCCAATGTCTCAAAAGATGAAAGATTTGCCAACTTGAACGGTATTGCTGACCTTGCTAAAGAGATGGTGAAAACTAGAAAACATCTTTCCTGCCATTTGGTCTACCGATTGTTAAAGCTAGCACTAGTCTTGCCCATTGCAACAACAACAGTTGAGAGATGCTTTTCTGCCATGAAACTTGTGAAATCAGATTTGCGCAACCGAACTGGTGACGAGTTTTTGAACTCGTGTAATTTGTGCCGTAGAAAAAGAAGTACTTGATAGTGTTAAAATTGAAGATGTAATGACTCGCTTCCACAAGTTGGGAAAACATAGAGGCAAATTGTAGGAAGTTAACTTGGTTCTCATGGTTTTATGAAGTTTACTATGACTGTTTTGATGTTAGTTTTGGCTGTTTTAGTGCTAATTTTTACGGTTCTGTCTGCTATTTCTTTTCTGTATTATTTCTGCTTTTTATGTTGTTTTTTAACAGGATTTATGCTGCTGAATTGCTTGCCTTTGCTGCTGTCATTTGCTGGTAATTTTCTGTTTAAAGCTGTTTTTTTAACTGTTATTTTGCTGCTGTATCTATGCTGTTTTTTTGCTGTTTTAAGCTGAATTCTGCTGCTGTCATTTAAGCTGCTTTTTTGCTGCTGTTTATGGTCTTTTTGTTGGCTGATTTCTGTTATTTTAAGCTGATATTTGCTGCTGTAGTTATATTGTATCATTGTTGTTAATGTGCAGAATTTCGGGGTTGCTTTGAGGTTATTTCGTTACAGTTTGACAGCTTTTTGCTGCTGTTTAATAGCCGTTATGAAGCTCATCCGCCATCAAGTAAGTTTTTTTTGCCCCCACTTAGACAAATTCCTAGATCTGCCTCTGCTCGTTTCTTATTCTTTTTGCCATCTCCGTGTTTGGAGGCACCCTGGAAACAAGGTACAATTCATGAAATTTAAACTGGTTATATATCCATGATAGAATTGAATTAAAGAAGATGGAAATGTATATAAATTACTTCATTAAGACTGCATCCTTTATTCCTGTTGCATTATGAGTCATGGAGTTGCAAATTCCACAATGCATGTCTCTTCCATGATGAGAAAGCTTTGTCTTTGGTTTTTTTGGCTCATACTTCCTTTTACCTCTTGCTTTCTTAGGCCTACCTGCCAGTAGCGGCCCAGACTGATTTGGGGGAAAATATGCCCCTAGCTTTTAGGGAATTTACATCTAAAAAAAATTATAAATGAGATTTCATAACAATAACAAAATCATAATATTTATAATTCAGTCATTAACTAGTTATTAATATCAAATATATCTATATATATAACATATTATACTTATACATATGCAATATAAGTTGGATTTTTTATAAGGGCCATTATGAGAGTCATTATCAAGAGCTAAACACTTTCAATATTCTGAAGATGTTAATGAGTATTGATCAGTAAGTTTCATATATTACAGACTTAGTTTAGTTACCTCTTGATTTCTTATAAAAAAAATAATATTAATGCAACTATATATTACAAAAGCAAATAAGACTTTAGAGAAAAAAAAAATTGTTTTAATTAAAATAGAGTAATGCTATAACAATGAAATCGGGTTACATTGTGTTCAATTGATTAAAAATTAATTAAAGTTATTTTTGTACATTGTAAGCATCATCAAACTGGTTTGGAAAAAGAAAACAACTGTCAGGTAAGTTTTGATGAATACAAACATCATGAAAATGTGTTTTCTAAAGGCAGAAGTAACAATATTTTAATGATGATGAAAATAGTGAAGAACTGAAGATTGGCATGACCTTTGAGGCTTCGACACCATTAAAGAGCTTTGTTAGTTTTTATGAAAGTAATGGGGAAAAAGGTGATTTGGAGTGTATAAAAGGTATTCACGAATTAAGCTTTATGCGGATTTGGTCAAGAAGTCTAAAAGAGTTCTAAATGATTGCAGTAAGAAGGTCTAACAGGTCAAATATGCAAGCTATGCAAGATCTTCAACCAGGGCGGCAGGGCCTGGGGTTGTAGTGTATAATTAGCTAGTCCAACCTTTTGGCTTGTTTAATCATGTTGTAGTAAATCTAAATGGTGACCAAGAGTAAATGATCTATACACTTTAATTAGAAAATCTGTGTTTTGTAATAATTAAAACAAGTTTTGGAGTTATAGAAAGAGCAGGTAAAGAACCTGATGTAAAATGGGTTTCAAAAGTATCAAATTTGCACTCTGAGTAAAATGCAGAAATGACTCTGGGGGCGTTTTTGAGAGCGTATAACTTTTTGTGTATATGGTTTTGGTAAAAACTAAAAGTAGATGATGAAAAACGAGTACGAGTTATTGGTCTTTCATTTGGTACAAGATTTTTAGGAAACAGAAATGTCTAGATAGTCCAAAAGCGGTTCAGAAAACAGCACCTGGGGTGCTGTTTGTTTTTTTGAACATTTTTTTTTGAACATGGGTGCTGTTTGTTAAAATATAATAAATGAAATTTGTAATAATATAATAAATGAAATTTATTGTGCAAATGAAATTTGAACATTTTTTTTTGAACATGGGTGCAGTTTTTATATGCACACGACACATAAAGCTAAAAGCCAGTTTTCAGTTCAAAGTTACAAGCTTATTAAACGGACTTATAATTGACAGAGGGCAAATCAGTAATGGCTTTTTTTCATTTAAAAAAATGTGCTTAGGTATCTATAGTCCAATGAAAAGTATAGAGGGCACATCCTACCTCCCTCAAACACCACTTTGTCGGGATTGAGTATAGTTGTTGTACATAAACTTCGTACTGGACAAAAATGTTTTTCATACACAAACTGATCTAAAAATCACTATCCTCCTACAGAACAGACCAACAGAAACCAACAAATGAAATAGATAGCCAATATACACAGCCATGGCAACTAATTAAAATGCTAGCTAGCTTCCATACACTTTGGGCCTTACGGAAACGGGTTTTTTTGAGTCAAATCAAGTTGCTGCACTCCCTACTGCATTTTCGGCCCTTCCTCATAGTTTCTTGATAACGAAAAGTCAGTAGGTTCGTTATCAATCTCGCTGTCACTTTCATCAGAAACAGTGGTATCTCCCACTTGCTGTTTAGTGTAATTCTTTGATGTTTCATCCTCCTCAACAATAGTCACCTTGGGTTCAGGTTCTGATTCAGATTCTTCGCTTTCTTATATTCAATATGGAATTTCTCTTTGGAACCTAGTACTTTTCTTGGTCGAGAGTTGGGACTATCTATATTATTAGAACCAATTGATCTTCTGGATTATCAGCACAAAAAGATCTTGATCAAGAAAGCTCTACCGCAGCTCTGGCTGCAGTTGCTTCATATATACTCTGCTGCTTCATATGCAGCTTGTGCAGCTGCAGCATCTTTGTACTTCTTTTTCTCCTTTCTAGACTCTGATCAACTCTTATTATCATCACTCATCAGACTCATTGTCCAAATGACTCGAGTTCTTTTCAAACCCACTACTTGTTGATTGATCTGTTTTTGTTCAACAACCAATTCATCCTGTCACCAAAGATTATCAAAATACGTTGCAAGTTCATATCATTTATCAGGTAGTTAGACTACTTCACCTTTGAAATCACTGGATACATGGCACTTGTAGCATCTTCATTCTGATAACTTACGAGATGGAACCTGATGTCTAAGTCTTGTTTTTATTTGGGTAGGCTCGCTATAGCTTTGGATTTTAATGGGAAACATGAGCAACTGAGACCTACTGCGGACAAATTTGTGGGCACTGACGAGTCATTAATTTCTTTGGCTGTCAGTATACCTGAGCTTTTACCCTCTAAGAATGCAGGAAATGAAGCCTTTCAGAGTGGTAAGCATACGAAAGCAGCAGAGCATTATACTACTGCAATATCAAAGAGTATGAAATCATATGCATTTGCTACTGTTGTACACCAATGTTTGGGGCTGCTATTCGAAATTGCAGCATAGCAATAGCTCTTGATGGAAGTTACCCAATGGCACTCTACTTTATGGGAAATGATTCCAGCCTACAAACATCAAACTGATCTCCAAGTTGAACTAAAGTTAGGGTCAATCGGGCTAATTGGGCTAATTGGACTGCTTAGTTCAAAGAAAACTTCAAGTTACCTGCTATTCTCACCTCCATAGGCCATCCTGGTCAACTAAACATCAATCTAGTCTAGTTGATACCGCAGGTGTTGATATACTTATCCCACAGGAGGCTGAACTTTCATCTAGTGACAATCTGCAGAATGTTATCAAAGATAAAGATGCCAATGAAGGCCTATTTGTAGATAATGTCAGTGGTTGTGGGAACGAGTTTAGCATGCAGAGTTGAGTTACATCACTAGAAATTGAGCCTTGGAGCCTTGGATGTGTATTCAAATGCTATGGGTTGGAGTTTCAGTTGGCCTGATTCTACATTACTACCAGTATCATTCTCTTTGGCGGGTTTGTGTGCTTTATCTCATTTTTCCGTGGCTGAACCTATAACTAAATTTGGGTGGATAATCACATGTGCTGTAGAAGTATCATTCATTTGTGGGAGAACACCATTTGGTTCTGATGATATGATGGATAAGGAAGAACCAATGAACTCATTCAAGGTCTCAACAATGTCCATACCAGCAATAAGAAGCATAGTGGGAGTTATTTCCAAGACTTCTAATGCAGATTTGTCCCTGGCAAGTGGCACGCTATTTACTCAAGATTTAATATTTGGGAAAATTGATGAAAGTTCTTGAAACTTATGTCAAAATTACAGAATCTGTGGAAATTGTGGCAATCTTTGAAGAGTTGATGTACAGTGTGATGATACTAATGCACATTGGTATCATCATTGGTCAATGTAATGATTGATTTACTTGGGTGGCTGTTTTTTTCCCATTTAAATACCTCGGGTTGCGGGTGGTGCAAATATGAATCTGGTTAAATATTGGAAACCCGTGGTTGACTCTTTTAAGACAAAGCCTTCTCTGTGGAAAGCTAAAAATCTATCTTTTGGAGGTCATATGACTTTGTTGAAATCAGTTCTTAACGCCCTTCCATCACTTTTTTTTTTCTCAACAAATCCCCGAACCAGTTCATTGACCAACTTAACCGAGTCCGAATAACCTTCTTGGGAAGGAGGGGGCGCGCTCTGAAAAGGTCAAAATAAATTGGGTTCGATTGTGGTGGAAAGTAATTTTGTCTCTTCATCACTCTGAATGTTCTTGGTCATACATTCCAGCAAGGCCACGTCTGCCGGGAACATGGAATAATATCACAAGGATTTCTGGTGCTTTTTTAGTCAAGGATATATGTTTGGAGTACTAGTTTGGGGTGTTCCTCCAGTTCTGGTTCGATCTTTGGTGTGGGGATTTGCTTTTATCAACTTGGTTCCCTGTCTTGTTCGTCATTGAGAAAGATAAAAAGTGCTTGTTAGTGGACGGGTGATTGGTCATGGGAGGTTCTCCTTTGTATGGAAGCAGTCTTAGTCTATAAGGGGCCCAAATGAGTCTCACGAATTTGCAGAGCTGATGGGTTTATTACGAGATTTTACTCCAAGTTCGTCTGAAGACACAATGACACATGGATGTGGAATGTGGGGGGTGCTAATGAGTTTACAGTGACATCATTGAAGCAACGTTTACAATCCTTTGGTCGCTCACCAGCTTTCCTCATGGAGTGGAACAATTGGGTGCCACTAAAAGTACTAGTTCTAGCCTGGAGGCAGGTCTTGGTCGCCTACCAGTAATGAATAATCTACGTGACGCAATATTACACTCTCTTCATTCTTATGCCCAATCTGCATTGTAGAACATGAAAATGTTGACCACCTATTTCTCGGCTGTGGTTTCTCTCAGCTTTTGTGGGATGCAATATCTATTTGGTGCAAGTTTAGACCCTTCTTCCCCTTTACTTTTACTAATCTTTTGGAGGCTCATAAGTTTGTCAAAGGAATACAAAAATGGAAAAAACTACTACACGGTGTTATTGTTACTACAATTTGGTGTCTATGGGGTGCAATGAATGGGCTAGTGTTTGATGGGGTTCCGATAGTCATGGACTGGATGGTGTGTGATGTTAAAAGCCTCAGCTTCCTTTGGATTAAATCAACAGCAAAATGGCATTCATTGACATGGGATGACTGGAGTAGCTTTCATGTTTCATGTTTTTGTTAATTCTAATGATTGTATTGTTTGGGTCACTTGTTTTTTGATTTGGAGCATGTACTATGTTGGCTCTAGTATCCTGCCAGCCCAGCGTTGTTATTAATAAATTTTTCGTTCGCCATTTATAAAAAAATATGTCAAATTAGTTAGTAGTTAACGAGATTAAGTACTCGCGCGTTGCGGCGGTAAGATGGTAGGGTGATAGGTCATAAGTTGTGATAGGTCATAGGTTGTGATAGCCAAATGCCTTAGCCGTATGGGCTCCACCCTCGGATTTAAAAATTCGTCAAAAGTATATCGAAGGACATCTCTAATGAAAGAGCATGAAATTTTAAGAACACCTATATAATTTTTATAATTTATCGATTTACGGTTTTGAGATAAAAGATTTTGAATGAATTAGAGAAATATATGGAAGAAAGAAAAATGAGTAGTTGAAATTTGAGGTAAAAGAAAAAAGAGATTTAGATTTATTTTAAGTGAATAAGTGATAGAGGTATTTTAGGGTTTTTACTCGTATAAAGTTAAATGTAAGGAACAAATGTTTTATAACGTAGTAGAAATAGTTTGTAGTAGAAAGAGTATGTTTTATAACGTAGAAATGTTTTATAAAGTTAAATGTAAGGAACAAATGTTTTACTTGGTCTGTAAAGTCTGTATAAGTCGTTTGTGACTTGGAGGGCGATTAATCATTCCAAGCTTGCTCATCGAAGAATTGTGCTAAAAGTGCAGGGAGAGGTATCTATCATATTTTCTTGTAATAGGAGCACACCTGCTTTTATGAACTCTCTTTCCGAACATCTTTTAGTTACTATACCATATAGGGTCCGGACATCTGGTAGGTAGTAAACATACGATAAACTCACTATGAACGAAATAATCCCCAACACTCACACGCCCCAATTACCTTTGTAGATGCAATCACATGTAACTTCCTACGTACATATATCTGTGATAGTCTTTACTTTATTCTCTATAACGCATAGAGGTTATTTTTTCTTAAGATGGTCATGGTTATTACTCGTATATGTCTATTGCGTGTTTGGCACAAGTTTTTGGAGGAGTTTTTCAGGAGCTTTAGCTTTTAATTTGAATTAAAAGCTCTTATAGTGTTAAAAGCTTTGTTTGCTAATTACTAGTTGTAGCTTTTATTTTGAAACAAAAAACTCTTTGAACAAAACGTTAGTTAAGCTAGCGTTCAAATTGGGGCTAGAGCTTTTAGTATATAAGATTACACAAATACCCTCAAATCTTTAATGATGTTCTATACATCCCTAATTCTGTGCAATACATATACGTATACAAAGGTTTTTGCCTATACATTGAACAAATCCTATAATAATACTAGATCTTTCACAGAATTTAAGGACTAGATCAATTCATTACAGAAAAAAGGCAAGCATTCTAAGCCATATATCTGAATATGTTTTCCACAAGAACATTGTATAAATTAAGTTCAAATTGAAGGAAACCTCGGTACTTTGTGCCTGCCAATATATCCCAAATTGTAATCACTCAACTAAACAGTTATATTACGATTAAGCAGGCTTAAAAGCTAAGTATCCTCACTTCTAATCGTCTTAAAGCATTAACTTAAATTTCTATCTTTATTTCTTTTGATTTTTTGATTTTTCACATTTTTATGACACTAAAAACTGTTTTTGTATTTTTATGACCCTAGCTGTTTACAGACACAGACTTACAAAATCAGTTCGTTGAGAGATTTAATATGAATCTGCATTCTTCACCCCATTGAGAAGAATTAACTTCTCAAAACGAGCCTTATCAAATGCTTTAGTATACAGATCAACTAAATTATCATCGGTTATAACCTTTTCCAAATGAATTAACTTCTTTTGGGCACAATCACGCAAGAAATGATGCCTAATATCAATATGCTTGGTGACCTTATTCATAACAGGGTTATTAGTAATATCTATAGCTGACTTATTGTCTATTTTGATTGGAGTATCAAGAAAATCCATACCGTAGTCACGAAGTTGTTGCTGAATCCACAATACTTGGGAACAACAACTACCAGCAGCCATATACTCTGCCACTCATGAAGACTGAGCAACACATGTCTGCTTCTTGCACTGCCACAATGTTAATCTTCCTCCTAAAAACTGACAACCTCTAGTTGTAGATTTCCTGTCATTGTTACAACCGCCAAAGTCCGAATCAGTATATGCAACAAAGTCAAACGTTCCTCCCATAGGATACCATAGACCAAACCCTTGGTTTCCCTTCAAATAACGCAGGATACATTTTGCTGCAACTAAATGTGACTCTTTCGGACTAGCTTGAAATCTAGCACAAAGACAGACAACAAACATAATATCTGGACGCGAAGCAGTCAGATACATCAATGAGCCAATAATAGCACGATAATAAGTTGCATCCACAAGTTCATCTTTCGGATTGAGAACTCCTAAGCCATGATTCTGCTGAATAGGAGTACCATATGTCTTGGATTCTAACATTTGAAACCTCTCCAAGATATCATCGACATACTTAGATTGGTGTATGAAAAATCCATCTTTTCTTTGATCAACTTGCAGTCTGAGGAAGAATTGAAGTTCCCCCATAGCACTCATTTCAAATTCCTTTTTCATGCTCATTTCAAATTCTTTGCACATTTTAGTGTTAGATGAACCAAAAATGATATCATCAACATAAACTTGTACAATTAAATAATCTCGCTTCCGCCATTTGATAAGAAAAGTGTTGTCTATCGATCCTCTTGTAAATCCATTTGTCAACAAATCTGTTGACAACTTTTCATACCACACTCTGGGTGCTTGATGAAATCCATAAAGAGCCTTATCTAATCGATATGCTCTTCTTGGATAGTTCGGATCTTCAAACCCCGGTGGTTGGTGAACATATACTTCTTCTTTAACTTCACCATACAAGAAGGCACTCTTAACGTCTAACTGATACACCTTTATACCTTTGAAACTAGCATAGGCTAAAAATAACCTTATAGCTTCAATACGAGCAACTGGTGCAAAAGTTTCATTACAGTCATATCCTTCTCGTTGTGCAAACCCCTGAACAACTAACCATGCCTTATTCCTAGTAACGATCCCTTTGTCATCTCGTTTTATTTAAATACCCAACGAGTTCCAATCGGTTCTACCTTTCTAGGCACATCTACTAACTCCCATACTCCAAGTTTTTCAAATTGAGCTAATTCTTCTTGCATAGCTTCAACCCAAAAAAAATCTTGAAGTACTACCTTTATATTCTTAG
Source organism: Erigeron canadensis (assembly GCF_010389155.1). NCBI lineage: Eukaryota > Viridiplantae > Streptophyta > Magnoliopsida > Asterales > Asteraceae > Erigeron > Erigeron canadensis. The sequence goes on along the minus strand of NC_057761.1, from coordinate 31,850,316 downwards.
GTTCTTCTTGTGAAATGAAACTAGAATATAAACACTCAGTTATCAATCCAGTGTCCTTCACTTCACAAAACAAACTAGTCAGTTCCTTATTCAATTGATTTCTAGTTCGAACAGGTTCTGTAGCACCACCAAGAATATTTGTAACTGGATGATCCTTATTAACTTGATATTGAGGAACCGAATCAACATTCAGACTTTCTTCTAAATTCGTTTGAATCTGAAACTCAGGAGAGCTAAAATCATCTTCCGATTCTTCAGAAATAGGATCATCATCCGGCAGTGAAACCTTTGACGGAGTAAGTGGTGTAGTATTCTCGGGTTCACAATCATTTGAATCTGTCGGCTTATTCTTGTCCTTACTACCTTCACCAACAACAATAGGAGACTGAACTTTGGTTGGAGTAGTATCAACATTTTGAGCAGGATTGGATGTTGGAATAGGAGTATAATCAACATGATCTCTTAAAATGATCACATCATCCACTGTTTCAGGATCTGAATAAGAAACATGACCGTGAAGTGAACGAAACACATTGTCATAATCGAAATTCTTCCCAGTTCCAGAATGTACAGCGTGTTTATGACTAACAATCTTGACATTTGTACCCAAGTCAACTTTGCCGGTCAATTTGTTATAAACCCTTCGAATTGGAGTGCCCGGTTTATAACCCATGAAAAATCCCTCTTTAACATTTGAATCAAATTTTGACTGAGGTAGATATTTCAAGAAAGTACATGGTACACCAAATGGTTCAACATTCTGTAAATTTGGTTTCCTTTTATGTAAGAGTTCATAAAATGTCTTATTATGACGCTTAACTACAGAAACCCTATTCAAAATATGACATGTTGTATCCATTGCCTCCCCCCAAAACATAGTAGGGAGCCCTGAATCAGCAAGCATTGTTCTGGCTATCTCGATTAGAGTCTTATTCTTTCTTTCAGCAACTCCATTTTGTTGTGGTTCATACGGTGCACTGAATTGATGTTGAATTCCCTTGGACAAACAAAAAACTTCCAACATTTTATTCTTTAATTCAGTTCTGTTGTCATTCCTGATTCTCTTAACGTGAACTCCATAAACATTTTCAGTTTCGATAAGAAAACTTATCAAAATCTGAGGAGTTTCATCTTTCGATTGAAGAAAGAATAACCATGAGAATCTCGAGTAGTCATCAGTAACCACCAAACAGTAATACATCCCACCTATACTTCTTACATTCACTGGACCAAATAAATCCATGTGAAGTAGCTCAAATGGGTTGGCAATAGAATTTTCTTGTTTCGGCTTATGAACAGACTTTTATTGTTTCCCTTTCAGACAAGGTACACATTTGTCTTACATTTCAAACCGTTTCATGGGAACACCTTCAACCAAACCATGTTTCACAATTTCATTCATCTTTTGGAAATGAATATGTCCCATTCTTCTATGCCATAACAAAGATTCAGATTCGTTTGCTTTCGTTAATAAACAAACTGACTCCTTTGGATCATCAACACCTAACACAAGGCCATAGATGTCTTTCTTCCTAGGAGCCTTCAGTAGGATCCAGTCTTCAGGAATAACATATCCCGGTTTCAAAATAAGTGCTTCTTTTTTAGTAAAATGGACATGATTACCCTTGTCACAAATCTGAGAAACACTCATAAGATTATGAGATAACTGTTCCACATAATTGACCTTTTCTAGCGTGATCTTCCCATTGACAACATCACCTTGGCCTGAGATATTGCCGCCCTTAGGACCTGCGAAACTAACATAAGAACCAAAAACATCTTCATAGTTGGACAACAATTTCTTGTCCCCTGTCATGTGGCGAGAGCATCCACTGTCAACATAGCAAAGACTAATAGGCTTCCTTGGTTCTCCCTACACATATGACAATAAGATGGTTAGTTTCTGAATGGAACCCAAACCTTCTGAGGTTTAGGTTTGCCAAATTCATCTCTAATAATCAATTCAGTCCAATATCCATCACTCTGTAATGGAGCCTTGGATGAAGATGGTGTCTTAGACTGTTTCTTTGGTGAACTGAAACGAGCCATAGGAAGAGAATTCCTTGGTGAATGATTACCAAATCTAGGTTGACTCCCTAATCGATCATAGAATTTAGACGAACTATTAAATCTAGAAGGGGTGATCGATTCTGTTGAGTCGTCTTATTCCTAGGTGAATTACTCCTTTGAGGTGTGCGAGCACGACTCAGACTTCCACTACTAGTGGTAGTATTCTATGAATGTCCCTGTCGTTTGGGGGTCTTAGATCTATTGTTATGAGTGACAATATCTGAGTCACTAGATGCTCCAGAGGACATACCTTTATCTGGACATCTTCTTTTCATATTTGGACAACAACTATATACATGACCTAATTCATAACAATAAAAACATGATCTATTTGCCCTTATCTTTTTAGCTTTATCATTAAGCTCAACTGAAGTTATGCCTAAACATTCTTTAAGTTGAATTGTGACTGACTCTTCTTTTGACAAACTTGATGACTCATTATTATTCACAAACTGTACTTTCTTTTGAGATTTTTGATGAGTCGGGTATGGCGTTAAGATAATTCCACTAGACGTAGACTCATCCTTATTCCATACTTATCAATCTTGTCATGGTCTATTTTTTTTAAATTCAATTTCGGTGGATGTAAAAACAGTATCACATCCCTTCATTGTAAAACATTTTAAAACCGTTCCACCAGGACAAGTTGAATTCACATAATTAGACCCTATTGGTACATAGACTCCATTTTTAGGGTCCACTAGTTTGACAAAAGGACTTTCGAGCTTATGTTTCTTATTTAACTCCTTTATCTTATCAATTGTACTTTTAGAGGATGTAAGATCAACGTTTTGGTTTTTTGAGACAGATGGGCAATTTCACCGACATCCATTTTCTCATAAAGTTGTGTTAGAGATTCCGTATAATTATCATTAAAGGGACCCCTAACTTCTTTATAATCCAAACCCAAACCACCTTTATCCTTTGAATCTTGTGGGACAAGAGTTTGTAATTGCATTGCTCTTATGAGCACCGACCCTCTAATTTGTTCCAATCTAGTATTAAGCTTAACTATTTCAAGTCTTGCATCAACTAACTCTTTCTCCTTTTTAGAAATGTCTTCAGTTAGTTGAGCATACTGTTCATTTCCTACCTTTTCCATTAAAACCGACTCTCTAAGTTTCTCCTTTAAAGCTAGTATATCTTTATCTAAAGCACAAATTTTATCTTGATAAAGACTTTCTTGTTTAACAAGACCAGGATTTTTAGCAAACAAGGAGTCATTTTCTTTCTTAAAGATAGAATTTTGACTAGTTAAGTTTACTACAGTCTTATTCAAAACGAACACCTCAAGTTTTAAATCAGACACCATTTTACAAACATCGATAATAGAAAGTAAGGAACAAGATACCTTCTGATCTGCAGCTTTGCAATCTGTCATGTATGCAACGAAATCTTCAGTTGTCATACCTTCAAGTATCACAAATTCCTTCATCTGATCTTCTATGCTCTTCTTCGAACGGTCATCAAATGGTTTCGATGACTCAACATTTTCTTCTGATGTTTTAAGAGCAGTCATAGACTCACTCTCAGATCTCATAGTCTCAGCAACCTTTCTAACATTTTGCTTCACAATCTCAGATGCATTTTCTTCAACTTGAGTACATAGCATAATCAATCGTCTCAGCTACTTCATCATAAACCTTAACCATGTAACCATGATTTGAAGTATCTTCAGACTGTGTATCCCATTGATAAGTACCATCTGGATTTTGTACAACAATAGCCTTGGACTCCATGAATGGTGAAGAACCTGACGGTTGTGGAGTAGCAGGTAATGTAATCATTGCTTGAGTCTTATGATTATTTGAAGGGGTAATACCGCCTTGATTGTAGTTCTGTCTACCCATCACAGTATTATCAGTCCTCTTAGGTCGTTGACACTCTCTTGCAAAATGACTAAATCCATCGCAATTATAACATTTCACCTTGGATTTGTCAAATCCTTTAGTGCCATTACCAATTGGTCTTCTAGTTCTCTGAGTGAATCTTCTAACCTTAATTGTTAACATAGCAAGCTGCCATTATAGATCCATTTCTTCTAGGTCATCAGGATCTATCTGATTGTAATCATCATCGATCAATGTTGGATCAGTAATTTTTCCTCCAATATAAGCTTCATGAGCTGCACAAAAGGCTGAGTATAGATTCATTCTACCTTCTGTAGAGCTCATACTCATCGGCATTGAATGAAAAGACTGAGCAGTGCTCTTGACATTTGTATTTGTATTGTCATAAGCAACATATCCTGCAAGTCCATTTGCATCTACTATTGGTGTAGCTTCAACACCACTTAGAAATGCATTATTTCCCGAGCTAGTACTTGCTAAATGAACAGAATGAGCATGATACAATGATGGATCTTGAGTAAAATCCGAGTGAGTATCCTTGATTCTTTTCTTCATATCTCTGTTCTTAAGTTTTGAGACTACCATTTCAAAATCCCATGAACTATAGTCCTTATCATCTTGTAAATGATGAACATATTCAGTCCATTTTTTTGGTAGTGAATCCAAAAACTTATCAACCAACTCAGTTTGAGGATATACAACTTCAAAATACGATAACTCAGTAGTCAACAGACTGAATCGAGTAATGACCTCATCAAGAGATTCTCCTTTCAGTCCATTAAAGGCTTCATACTGTCGTTTTAGAATTTTAATACGGCTTCTTTTCAAAGTAGCATCACCCTCACCGTACTTTTCAAGGGCATCCCATAACTCCTTTGAAGTAGGATACTTCTTAAACAAATGTACGCTTTCTTAAGGTAAGGCCATAGTAAGAGTTAAAAGAGCCTTTCCTTCCACAACGTACCTCTTCTTTTCAGTATCTTGCATATCAGTATAAGTGTAACTTCCGATTACACCATTTTTCTCAAAAGTTGGCCAATCAAAGCCTTGAGTTATCATAACCCACATATCAATATCAGTTAGACGAATGTAATCTTCAAATCGTCTTTTCCACATCCAATAGTTCTCCATACGAAAAAGCTTTGGAGGTGCGTTTCCACGACCAACTTCATGATTGTGCATGATCATCTGACTGATAAGTAGGGCATTTGGTGAATTTGCATCAGTCGGTACAGTAGTCATTTTGAGTCTTTTAAAGGAAAATCAAACGAAATGAATACTGTAGCACACGAGTTCGTGTTGAGGTGGCACAAAGAGAACAAACGAGGAACACACAAAATGTACACGAAGAGTTGTTCGTGCTGACGTGGCACGGAGTGGACACGAAGTCAAGTTCGTGATGACGTAAGCACTTAACGAAGATCACCTCGTGCTGATGTAAGCACGAGGTCGCACGAAGCAAAACACGAATTTAAAAAGAACACGAATTTCGAATTGATTTTGAATCAATAGCAAATCAAACGATCTTAAACCTTCTGGTAATCAACCTTAGGGCTCTGATACCACTTGAAAGGTACCCTATTGTTGTATGGATCGTAATAAGACGTGATTCGTTATGTCAAGAGTGCGGAATCCTCTTGAGATAACTAGATTGCTATTGTCTTTTGTCAATTAATGAGTGATTAATCAACCTAAGGAGACACATGAGGTGTTGGTTCGTATAGAAGATCACACGAGCAACACTTCCACTTTATTCGTGAATTTGTCAAAAGTTCATTAACCATCAATCACCTATTTTCGTGATTTAGGTGTGTCTTTATACTATAGGGTTTTGGTTCGTGTAGACATGGGCTTCACACGAAGTGATTAAGGCCCGATCCATCAAGACCTCTTACCCTCGTGCTGACATCAGCACGAGGACAACTCTTTGTGCTGATGACGTCAGCACGAGGAGCGTCTTCTTGGATCGTCTATTTCCCCCGTACATAACGTCCAACCATCGTTTAAGTATTCTAAGACACTTATAACCTTGGTTCTACGTTCTTGTACCTGCAAAACAATATATAACACACAAACACAGTACAAAACATAAACAGATATAATATTGAAGTTCATACGTAATCATTAAATACCAACAAAAGTTCTTATTTGAATGATTACAAACATAGCTCCTAAAATATAAATGATAATCAAATCTATGTTGCTATTGTCACACAAATCTGCATCTACAGTAACTCTTGTAACTGTGTCGTGAGTTCTTGCATTTCAGAAGGAGCTAAACGGTATGGTGCCTTTGCTACCGGTGTGGCATTAGGAATGAGATCGATTCGAAATTCAACTTTTCGAGACGGAGGCAAACCCTGAATGTCATCAAGAAATGCATCGGGAAATTCGCGCACTATCGGAATGTCTACTAGTTTGACCACTTTAGTCGTCGTGCTCATCAAATTTCATTTGTTTGACTCAGATTGTTAACCTTGGATCTCTCGTAAGTCTCCCCCACTTAAATGGATTCTAAGGATTTTTGCGCGACAAAAAATAACTGCATCTACGAGGGATAACCAATCCATCTCCACGATTACATCAAAACTACCTAAATCAAATGGGACTAAGTCTATATAGAATGAATGAGTATCAAGTGTTAACACGCATTTAGGCACAATTTGATTGAATTTAGAGATTCAACCACTAGCTAGTTCAATTTCATAATATGCCCAACTACGAATTGGTTTCACATTTAGAGAGCACACAAAGTTAGTAGAGATTAAGCTGTAGTCAACACCCGAATCGAATAACACAATAGCCATATGGTTGTTTAAGAGAAAAGTACCAGTGACAACGTTTGGATCATTAGCGGCTTCCACAACATTTAAAGCAAAGACTCGGCCCCTGGCATGCTGCGTTTGGTTAACTCTTGGTGGATTAGGAGCTGCGATTTGGAGTGGATTCTGATTGACTGCGGCTGGGATGGGTCATCTAGCAACTCTTGGGCAAACATTTTGGTAGTGTTCAGTGCTGCCACACTCATAGCACGCTCCTTGATTGGCTGGAGGATTTCTGATGTTCAATGGTGCAACATTCAGTGATGCTACTTGGATTCTGGCTGCTCTGCAATCCTTAGCCAAGTGCCCAAACTTCTGACAATTCTGACAAAATTGACATGGCACTGTCGCTGGATGATGATAGGTACAAGTAGCACATAGAGGAGATTGGTCGATACACGCCATCTGTCCTGCCTCGACTGTAGCAAACACCTTGCCAGTCCTGATTTTCTTGTCAGCTCTGAAGTCTCTCCTCTTACTTGCTTCACCAAATTCTCTCTTCTCCTCTCCAGACTTAGTCAGTGTTCCAGCCCTAACCAAGTCATCAGTCATAGCACTGGTCCTTCGAATAGCTTCTTCAATCGTATAAGGAGGAATGTCAGTCATAGTGTTATGAATCTGAGGAATGAGGCCATAGATCTATGTCTCAATCAGCTTCGACTCAGAAGTCACCAAGTGAGGTACCAATCTAGCTAACTCTTGGAACTTGCTTGTATACTCTGCATGTCCAGAGCCCACCATTGTATGGTGCCAAAACTCTTGTTCAATCTTTTGCATCTCATTCAGTGGGCAAAAGCGGTTCTTCATCATCTCCTTAAACGGATCCCATGGTGTTTCCAAAGTAGCAATTCTCCCACGGGATCCTAGCAAAGTGTTCCACTAAGAAAGTGCATCATCGGTGAAAGAATCTCCAGTATATCTCACCTTCTGATGTGATGGACATTCGCTCATGTCCATTACTGCTTCCATTTTCTCTAACCACTTCATAAATACACTTGCCCCTCCTTTTCCATTGAAATCTGGTGGACCACACTTCTTGAGTTCAGTGTAAGTACAACCTCTTCGTCCCACTGCATACTCATCATTTCTGGGAAATCTCCTAGGCCCAGGGCCCACATACACACCATCCCCAACAAACTCTACTTCAGGGTCAAAGCCCTCTTGTTCTTGATTCACTTGCTCTGGTTCAACTACAACTTCAGGTGCTCCTCCTTGATTCTGATTTGGGACGACACCCATTGCAGCAATCACTTGTTCCACAATAGTTGGCATTGAGTGCCAACTGTTCAGCAAAGATAGTGGCCAAATCGGGATTTTCAACATGACCCATGCCACCACCACGGCCACCACGGCCTCTACCACGGCCTCTTCCTTGTTGGCCTCCACGACCGCCTCTTGGTTTACCTCGACCACCTCCAGGGTTACCACGACCACCTTGACCAGCTTGAACCTCGACATTTGGGTTTGCTCTTGTTCGCACCAGTTTCCTATATAGGAAAAGACGATAGTGGCGTTAGTTAGAAGAAGCAGTCGATTGTTCGGTCGTGATTCATGTTGTCCAATTATCTCACACGCATACTCTCTAGCACACTCGTGTTAGTTTAAAGAAAACTTTCAATTAATTTCTCACACATAAATAACACACATAAAGCATCCAATACATGAAAGGTAGCTTACAAAATAAATAACATAACCATTTCAACTTAAATAAAAAATTCAAATCCAATTAAGTTTCAACAGCTAAAGCGTGGTCCGAGTCTAACACCTATATCTGATGCACTAATGGTGTTCGTGTACAGGGTGTACCAACGGCTAACCCTCTACACCCCTAGTACATCTAATGCAAGGTCGGGACTCAGTTCTGATATACTCTCTAGGTATTGGCAAGGTATGTATACAGGGTGTACCAGCGGCTAACCCTCCACCCAACTGATGTGCGTTTGTTTTACGGGTCTTTAAATTTATAATGTTGTACAAGTAACTAACTTAAACAAAACCACAGTTACGGGCAGCGAACCCGGTTGATGTAGTATAGTCTAGTGATAAGCTACATGATCGTTTTCAGGGACGCATTGCACTACCTAATCTAAGCCTATGTGTAATTCTAGTTATTTTTGGGGTTTGTCACTGACTCCTAATAAACTATTACCTAACAGTATCTATCCGGTGTTACCGGGGCAGGCCGTGTCAGAAGACACAACGTAAATCAGATTAAATTGAAGAAAAGCAAATAACATTAATAAAATTAAAATACTTGTTTGGACATCTCAGATCTCATGGTACGACCAAATACTTATTCTACTGGTTTTAGACTGTTGGAAACTTCATCACGGCTCAGATTCTCGTTAGATTCATCTTGCCTAAGTTACTAGTGTTGTCCCTAGACTCACACTACTCTATAAACAAATTCTCGCTAGATTCATTGTTTAAGCATTAAGTAACCTAAAGTTTGTGTTACTAGTTCATCTTTTAGTTACCCGGATCTTAAGCCATGACCAGATATAATTCCCTCCGGTGACCAAAGTGCTCGTTTCCTAGTCAAAGGATCGTATCTGGTATTGTTAAGCATCATGTTCAATTCACCTTAGTTACTATGGTTCTGGATCCCTTAGTTACAAGTGAATCACTTTTTACTCCTAGTTAAATACTGACTAGTTGTTTTCTGTCCTAGCATATTAATCCTAGTATATGACCATAGACAATCATCAGAATTAAATCAACATGTTCAGATATAAAACCAATAGCAACATGAACTACTAATAAACATGGATCTACGATGAACAGTAAAAATCACACTCCAACAGTAAACTAACAAACACAATAAAATAGTAAACGTCTACATGATCACATCAATTCCAAACAAGTATTCACCCCTTAGCCTAGCATTATTAATGGAATAACAAAGTCTGAAAATAAAAAGGGATAAGTACCTGGTAATGTAATAAACTATGAACGAATGTTTATGTTATGTAATGAACTACCTATATGTTTATTGTATGTAATGAACTTTCAAATCTCGGTTATTGAATGTACTCGGGTATATGTGGCAACTATCTAAGCTGCCACTTGTACGCTTTTGATTGGTCGAATACATCAAATAACCTAGATTTGAAAGTTCATTACATACAATAAGCATCTATGTAGTTCATTACACAACATAAATATTTGTGCATAGTTCATTACATTCCTAGGTACTTATCCCAAATATAAAAGACATAGTTCAAACAAGAAAGAGAAATAGAAAAGCTAGATCTAGACCGAGAATGAAGTTCAGAAGGCGTTAGAGGCCCCAAAACCTTCTGGAAATCTGGAAGATCGACCTAGGGGTGTTGTTGGGCGGCTAGGACTGCTGAATCGGCTCTCTCCATAGGGTTCTGAGGGTTAGTTCGACTTAGGTGAAAGTCGGCTGCTGAATTGGACTGACCAGCGGCGCTGGTTCTGGGCCAGTGGCGCTGGTGGTGTACCAGCGATGCTGGTGCTTCTTGGCCAGCGGCGCTGGTGGCTCATGCTGCACCTCTCGCGTCTTTGTTCAGCTCCGAATCACTTCCTTGTGTCTTGTAATCTTCATAGGCTTCCTTCTTGAGTCACTTGATACCATTTACCCTCTCTCGCATCTTCCGTGAACCTGCATAAACATACATTTCATTAAGTACCAAGAGTTCCAGAATATTAACTCATTTAGGCAAAGAAATGAAGCCTTTCACTAGGAGTTTTTATCACAAAATGGACGCTCATCAGCAACCAACACCCATTTAAGCATACCAGGGTACCTACCACACTCTAACCATCTAGGGCACGATCCATATTGCTAACAATTCCATAGGCACATATACTACACGTGAAAAGTTGATCAGGCTTTTCTGTGATGATATATTGCCATACTTCTTCGCTAACAACACATCATCTCGCTATCTTATTATTATAACTTAAATTTAACCTGTCTCATAGTTGTATACCAATAACATGAATACACGTGGCAAGGTAGCATGGTTCTAAGGTCTACGTATGAATGAATACAATAGCATGAATATCGCAGACATGGATAAGATTCGCAAAGATTGAATGCACACATAATCCCTATCATGCATGCTACGTGCGGTTCCTAAGTTATAGTCTAGGTAAATCCACCTAATTCACTATAACCACGGCTCTGATACCAATCTGTCACACCACGACTAAGGTGGAAAACTCGGGGTGCAAGATAAAGTACACGTGCACATGGATGTTACATAGGAATAACTAAATGAGTGCATAGATTAACCATAAATAGTCGAATACATAGTTCAAATACGCCCAACATAAGTCACAAACATAGGTTCCATAACATTCAAATAAAACATAAGCGAAACTCCCACGCAGGGGAAAAGATTAGGCATAGTGCCAACTAGCATATAGAAAAGCATGCAAAACTCCAAATCCTAAGCCTGAAGTCTGCTACGAGTCCCATGCTACCATTCCTGGCCACGATTTGCTTGATTACCTGAAAGGAATACTTAAAAGAGTCAACACAAAGGTTGGTGAGTTCGTAGGTTTGAAAACATGATTGTTTACATGGAATCTCTTTTGAAATCGCAATTCGTTAACTTGAATAATCACTTGAAAACGTCTATCGTTTGAATGAGTGAGTGTTATGCTGTTAAATGTGAATACATGAATAATGTAGTATGGTGTGGCTTTAGACCTACTCACGATACATAAGTATGAGTACGTTTATAAGCGTGCACTTACGGTACCTGGCTAGAATGAATATCAATCGTGCACTTATAGTCATAAACATGACATGGCTAGTATTTATCAATCGTGCACTTACAGTCATAAACATGATACGGCTAGTATGTATCAATCATGCACTTACAGTCATAAACATGACTTGGCGAGTATGTATATCAATATCATAAAGTAGTCTAATAGTCATAGAATAAACAATGAAAGTAGTTACGGCATATATGAAAACACATTTTGTATTCCTTTCACCCCAAAACATAAGTAAAAAGGGGCTACGAAAACTCACCTGACAGGTAGCAATAAGTTTAAGCTACATAAGATGTCAAAAAGCAAGTAACCGGTGTGCAATCAATCTGTTACAAGTTATCACGACTAAGTATGTATTCATTATAGGAAAGTGTGCTCATAGCGTGCCACCAAGTATCGACTAAGTTGTCCAAAAGCGTACTATATTGACTTTGACCCAAATTTTACAAGTTTGACCAAAGTTGACTAAGTTGACCAAATCGACAAAAGTTGACCAAGGTAGACCAAATCGACCAAAGTTAACCAAAGTTGACTAAACCGGGGTAGTAACCGAAATCCAAGGTCTCAATTGAAAGTTGGGGTCTTAAACTGAATTCAAGGTTTTATTTTAGATTTGGGGTCTTATTTCACTAAAAGACAAATTGAAACTGAGAGGCTAAATTGGAAATAAGAGGCTAAATTGGAAATGCGAGGTCGTAAATTGAAAATAAGAGACTAAATTGGAAATAAGCGGCTAAATTGAAAATGCGAGGTCGTAACTTGAAAATAAGAGGCTAAATTGGAAATGCGAGGTCGTAAATCGGCGGGGTCACAAACTGGACTGTTCTTTCCAAAATTCATTCTAGAAGACCCTAATCGTTTATTTCGATCTGGAAGGTGTTTTTAACATCAGATTGTACTTTTAGACTCCCTAATATAATGGGAAAACAATCCTAAAGTCGAAAACTCGAAAAACGGACTTAAACCCATTTGAACAAAGTTTATAAAAAGTATACAAAAATTCTTATATCTTAAGATTTTGTTAATGAAATCACACGAAACTTTGACAAAAGATGTAGTATATGATTCCAAACGTTTTGGACGTAAAAAGTTAAATACTTGGTGGGTGTAGTGTGTGTATTAAAAGAAAAACCGAAAATTACCAAAAGAAGAGCATAAAAAAGGGTTTTGATTTATACCTTAAATCTGTAAAATAGATGTTTGTGATGATGTTTAGGATGTAAAAACACTGTTATCGAAGCTAAATCTAAACAAAATAAGGTTTGTTTTCAATAAAACTTGTTGATTTTTGGGTAGTAAAGATGGGGTAGTAAGGGAAGATGGGGTTGTAAAGGTGTGTGTTTTTGCTAGGAGACTAAGGTGGTGGAAAAATGAGAGTGTGAGGAGAATAAGACTATTTATATGTAGGGTAAAATGGGAGGGTTTCATGTCATGCCACCTTACAAGTCTGAAATACGAGGCCACCCAAATACGAGGCTACATTAAAATTACGAGGTCGTTTCTAGAATACAATGTCGATTTAAAATACGATGCCAATAAATAAATACGAGGTCGTATTTTCAAATTAAAATTTTATTTTGACTTAAAAGTTTTCGTGGTCAACTCACAGGTGTTACACTTTGTTTCGATTTGCTAGAGATAATCACATGTGTTTCGATTTCTCGGTGGAGCTAATCTCATGGATCTGATTGCGGCGGAGCTAATCGCCAGAGCAATTTTGGTCGCTCATCGTTGGAGCTAATTCCGGTGTGATTTTGTTTATCAATCGCCAGAGCTAATCGCGGTTTCATTTTGTTGATAGGAGTTTGTATGTGTTTGGGATATTTTTTTTGGGTATTATATAGTTGAGGTATGAAATTATCTTCTTACCCTTATCCATGTATTTCCCTTTCAAATCTGGAGCATTGATCCGTTTTCATCCAAAGGCTGAGATAAAGCCCTTGATTTCCACACTATTTGTTGGTTCCGTATGATCACAACCCATGAAAATGATGCCTTTTTTTAAAGTAAGCTAAATTATTAATTTTGAAACTCAAAACTCTTTCAACAACTTTAGGATGAGATCAATATAATGCCATTTTTTTAAGGTATATCTTATTCGATTTTTATAATTAAAATTTTCAGCTATCACTCCTTTTTTTAATAATAATTAAATCCAAATTAACATTTACTTAGGCAATAAATAACATCAAACAACATATAAAAATGACAAGTAAGCAAAAATATTAGTTGTCAAACAAAATGTTATGTCACATTAGTCTTAAACAATATTCTCTTAGTTATATATAGAGATTAAAATAAATAAATAACTAAATATCAAGTTTTATCCTTTGAGGGTTGAAAAGACTCAAATACACTAACGTTATAAGCACGTGAGAGAGAAAATCAAAGTTATTTTACGGCCGTTAAAATACAAGATTGAGTTAGAACTTTATCTTTCTATAAAAGATTACCCTTATCGATCTTAAACCCTAAGGGTGAAATGTGATTTTTGGGGTAAACCACATGGACCATCCGCGAAAGTAACTTTATATATTATACATGTGCTCGCACTATGCTATACATGTGCTCGCACTATGCTGTAACATCCCAAAATTTAGTATAAAATAAAAATATTGTATGAATTTTTAACCAACAAGTATATGCCAAATATGTCAAGATCTGAACTTCAATGATCATTAATGTACATGATAATAGATTTCTATGACTTGGAATACATTTACCCCCACAATTTGAGATATCCCTGGCAATTCTATATCACCACACGTGTTTTTTTTTTAAATTGTAACACCCCAAAATCTAGTATAAAATAAAAATTATTGTATGAATTTTTAACCAACAAGTATATGCAAATATGTCAAGATCTGAAGTTCAAGGATCATTAATGTACATGATAATAGATTTCTATGACTTAGAATACAATTATCCCGACAATTTGACATTCCCTGGAGCTTTCGCGTGGTTCGTAGATCAACGGAAGATACACATCTATTTATATCTAATTATATTCTACATCTTATAAAACACACACAAACACACATGTGGTGATATAAAATTGCCAGGGATATCTCAAATAGTGGGGGTAATTGTATTCTAAGTCATAGAAATCTATTATCATGTACATTAATGATCCTTGAAGTTCAGATCTTGACATATTTGCATATACTTGTTGGTTAAAAATTCATACAATAATTTTTATTTTATACTAGATTTTGGGGTGTTACAAAAAAAAAACAAAACACATGTGGTGATATAGAATTGCCAGGGATATCTCAAATTGTGGGGGTAAATGTATTCCAAGTCATAAAAATTTATTATTATGTACATTAATGATCCTTGAAGTTTAGATCTTGACATATTTGGCATATACTTGTTGGTTAAAAATTCATACAATAATTTTTATTTTATACTAGATTTTGGGGTGTTACAGATGCGACGGCGATGGGTGGTGCTGACAGCGATGGCGACGAGTGGTGGTGGTGGCGGCGGTGGTGACGTGATTATCAATGTAAAAATAATCGATGTAAAAGATTTAGTATATTTATTTAATAGTGTAAAAATATATGTTGTAAATAAATGTATAAAAAAGAGAGGTAGTTTAGATTCATTAAATTGTTTTTGAGAAATTTGAAGAAAGTAAATAGTTTATAATGTAGTATAAATATAGATTATGACATATAAAGATATAAATGTGTATAGATTTGCAGGAAAAAAAATCAAAATAAATAATCACTAATGATACTTTAGAGGTGAAAAAAGACATAAAATTGCTTTCCACATGATGATAGTTAAACAAAAAGATCACAAAGGACCATGAAAGTATGAGTATTGTAAGTATATTAGGTAGATTTTTTTTAAATTAATAAATAAAGAATATAAGTATTTTAGGTACTTCAATTCTTTAATTACTTGAGATTTAAAAGAAAAGATTGTTGCTTTATTATGTATTACGAAAACGGAACCCGCACGTTGCGGCGGTGATCGATGACGGGTTGTTGATGAAATGGCGGCGGCGGCGGTAGCGGTGATGGTCTGATACACCTAACGGGTTCCGCCCTTAGCCTTACGGGCTCCGTTCTCGGATTTAAAAATTCGTCGAAAGTATATCAAGTGACCACTCTAATGAAAGAGCATGAAATTTTAAGAGCACTTATATGATTTTTATAATTTATCGATGTACGGTTTTTGAGATAAAAGATTTCGAATGAATTGGAAGGATAAAATGATTTATGGAGGAGAGAAAAAAAATGATTGATTGGGATTTGAGGAGAGCAAAAGAGTATTATAGTTATTTTAGGTAAATATAGAATAGATATGAGTGAAATTTTAAAAAAGTACTTAATAATAATATTGAAAATTTAAGTTCAATGTTTAAAATATAAAGAAAATCTGTTTTATAATATAGTATAGAGGGGTTGGGTATTGTAAAACTAAGTATTAAAGTAAAATAAATAAGACAAGATCTTGACCCTTAGATCATGGTTAAATTGATGCACGAAAATTCACGAAGCAATTGATGTACGATGATTTTCATGATGCACGATGATTATCAATGAAGAAAAACCTATTATTTTATTTATATTACTTTAATAGTTGTTTTATTTTACCAAAAATCGTAGTATAGATAGATAAATATAGCTATAGATTATAGATAACAAAGGGTTAAAAGGCAAGTCAATTTCCCCGTGTGACTACATCAGTCTTTCTTGAATCAATTTCATTTTTTTTAACTCATCGTATAAAAAGTCGTGATTAGCTTGATACAATGAGACGTGATCAAAACTATTCTCTATGCAATCAAAACATCGGTACCCTACCCCCCATCTCGATTTTGTAAAATCAAGTATAATTGTGTTTGCTTGATTTGACTCTCGGGGATTGGGGAGTGAAGCGGAAGCAAGGACAGTATCGACGGTACCGGTGGTGAACACCATCCCATCCAGCCGGTATCACATAAGTGGTGAGCAAACTGGGAACAGTGGTCGTTTCTCCTCCCAGCCCATTTGACCGTTTGGGACCTTCCAAAAGAATAGAAAGAAAAAAAGAATTGTTACCTTTGAACAAAAAACATTTTTACCTGCGTCTGAATTGTTTTTTATAAGGTTGATTATTTTATGTTTGAGCTTGTATTAGTTTTTAATTTTATTTAATGAAAAGTTTAAATATATTTAATCTAGTATATTGTATTATTTTCAATAGTATAGAAACCCAAGGTTTATGAAAAGTAAGAGTATATTTAAATATTAAAATTAAAGTTCGTCTAACTTCAAGCGTTTGAATGATAAGTATACATGTATATATATATATATATTCAATCTGATCACGGTTCAATCGATCCGAAATGTAAATATTAAAAGACAGATTCAATGTTTGATTCGGTTGTTATAACATTATTCATTACCCAAAAACTACATCAAAAGAAATAAATTAATAATTGATTCAAAGTGTTAAATAATCAAAAAAGAAAAAAATATGTCTAATAATTTAAAAAACTTTAAAAAAAAATTTTCAAAAAAAAGGTGGTGAGGGGAGAAGAAAGGCCTTCCTTGAATGAAAGAAGGAATGAGACGAGAGAAACAGTGAATAGGTGGTGAGGGGATGGGATACACCTTCCACTCCCTCACAACAACAATAAACATCAAGGCAACAACTCATTTGGTTTCTATTAACAAGCAAGATGCAGTTGCGTTCTATTCAGATCTCAAACAAAAATCTAGATCAGCTCTGTTCAAACGCCCTGGTCTTTCAAGGTTGCGTTGCAACAATTTTGATACTAGATTACGCCTTAAACTCGACGAACACAAAAACCAACTGCCTTAGCCTCAGGTAAGGTATTTACAGGCATCAAAGTTACTTTACAAGATGGTGACTGCGCCATGAAATCAATCATCAAATGATGCTCAAGTGCGCAACTCTATGAGATTCTTGAAGCTATCACATCGTCAGAATCTACATTTAACTGGATGCAAAATAAATATAAAAAAAACTAGTAAGTCCTTTAGAATACATAATAAAAAGGGGTGGCAAAATTGATGAGTGGGTAATGGGTTCGATATGTTTTTATCATTGTTATTAACTTTTTATAAATGGGTTACGTATAAATACACAACCCACTTATGCATTTAAAAAAGAAAAAAAAAATATATAACCTGCTTACAAAGATTTTACCATGCACTTAAATGCACCAAGATGACTCAACCCATTTAACCAATTCGGAATGATTAACGAAACAACAAAAACTGACCCATTCGTAAAAAAAAAAAAAAAGGTCACTTTGAGGAGGATTATGAGCAGCCAAGACCTCAGAATATTACCTGTTGGAAATGTTTGGACAGGGCCATTTCTAGCAAGCTTCTTAGCTTTTCACATTGATCAACCATACGGCCCGAACCAATCAACTCACCAAGCTTACACCACAACCTTTCAATGGCTGTGTATGGGAACCAAACTGCAGATGTCTTCTTCCTATGAATAACATCAGCTGGTCTCTGCACATATTCGATGAATGTCATGAAATTGCAATCAAAAAATAAAAGTGACATCTGAAGTTTATTTTCAAAGAAATTTATACACCAAGACAAAACTGGGCAGGTGGGTAGCCTGACATTTTTAGTACATGCCAAAATATATACGTCCATGTTGGGTTCAGGCAAAATACTAATATGGTTAAAGAAAACAATATTACTACTTCAATAAAAGTTAACATTTAGAGTACAATATTTAAAGAGGCTTGATCTATTTGAGCTAATATCATTAGAGAACCCGTCATTAATAAAGCATACTATAGATATCCATGCCAAAAATGCAAACAGTGATCCTCAAAATGAAAGTATGATCTGTATGTTCATATAGCATCACTAATAAAATTTATACAAGATTGAATTAGAGAAAAAATATAAGTCAGACACGAACTATTGATTAGTCTATAGGACAATTAGAATTAGTACATATTCAGTTTTAATAGTATAGACCAACACTTAACCCTGCATATAAAATAACCATTTGCTCTTTAAAAAAAAAACAAAATACGACAAAACGGAGAGTGAAACATACCAACAATGCAACAGATTCAATATACTGAAGCAGCAAATTAGTAGCCTCTGCATATCGCCGATAATCAACATATAGTTGAAACAATGAAGCAGGGCTTGATTCGGAGCCAGCCATACCCCAACGTCCTTTCAGTGTGCTCTGCCATAAACAGTATAAGCAGATGAAACATTATAATTCCCATTAATACTTAAATTATGCTTTATGTGTTGATGCACTCCTAGGTTAACGGAAAAAGTTTATGTTTTCTATACAGTACCAATGATATCTAATGGATGTTTCTTAGAAAATGTACCTTTTTACCGTTGGTGGTGGGGATATAGAACTTTGAATACTAAGCTGTAACGAATGTGAACTTTCTATAAAATGCACAACGTTTCATATACTCTACTGCCAAATCTACGTAATTAAGTGTTCAAATTGATTTGTTAATACAAATCACGCTCAATGCAGTGCATGTGGATAACAAATATATTACACTAACGGTACTGGTGATTTGCAAGTACTTTTCATGGATTTTGTAGCAAGTTTCTTTCTACTTAATGAGATTTTAGGGTTTTTTTGTTCCTCAATAAATTGACTTTTGTGATTGGATTGAGGTGATGACTGATGAAGGCTGCTGCAGGTACTTGGGTTTTGAGGGGAGAAATTAAGATTTGCATTGATCTGCTGTGGCCACTGATTTGATACGTAAGAAAGGGGCAGTTTAGTTTAATTTCTAGTTTATGGAATCAAAATATTTAGAGGATTCAGATTGGAATTTCAAGTTGACTATTAACATGAGCCTATGTGTGTCATTTGTGTGTGTGTTTTTATTTTATGTCAATTTGCTTGAAGCTTGATGAAAATGAATTTTTGTTTTTTGTGTGTTAATAACTGGGGTTTTGGTAGCGACTGATGAGGATAATGAAGAAAAGGGAGAGATAAGGAGAGATCAGAGAGAGATGAAACTCAAATGCAAAGAAAATGCAATCCTCACCTGCAAAGCAAGCACTTGGGTTTATTTAAACATCTGTATGCTGATAGACCAAGCAGTCAAAAAGTTCCAAAATAAAGGACCATCGTTATTGCCATTTTTGATCTTATTGAATCAAACGTAAAATCACATGCAAAGCAAGTGCTTGGGTTTATTTAATCATCTGTAGGCTAATAGACCAACCAGTCAAACAAATTCCATAATAAAGGACCATCCTTATTGCAACTTTTGATCTTATCGGATTGAACATAACATTTTAAAAAAACCACAAGATCAATAACTGTAACTTACTCTATTACAAAATGTAGAACGAATCAAGTAAAACGTTTAATGAATGCCATGCAGTCTCAGCTAATAACAGTAGAGGTGGTATTTTTAGGCTGACATTGTCTTTAAGTGAAATAGATAAAATCAAAGATAATTAGGAATATATTTAGCGCATAATATTACTATCCAAACACCATGGCTTTTGAGATCATATTCCACAAAGTAGATGTGTATAAAAATCTTGAACTTTTTGGACTAAAACTTTGCTGGTCAACCCAACCCACCAACTTCAACCACTATAAATACTCTTTTTGACCCATTTTGAAATAAAATGCAGAATTTTAGCTACTATACCTTGAACATTTGGACTAGCCAAAGAGGAAGTTCAATCAGTTGATCAGCACAGAGAAGTGTTTCTGCAACAATCACTGGTAATCTTGGATGAAAGCACTGGTATTTTTCCTGCATTTAGGTCAAGTTTGCTCTCATAAGATAATATGCTCTTTCAAAGTTGCCTACTGGTAAACATTGGATAATTGAATCCACACTAGAAAATGCAATCCATGAGCACTAAGAGGAGTTGAATAAGTTAGCATTAACCGCTAGGCTACTGGTGAACATGAGATAATTGAACCCACACTAGAAAATTGCTAGCTAGAATGTTATTGTAGAAATATAATAAGGCAATCTAGGTGAACAGGTTGAACACAAAAGATTAGTGTAGTACATACAAATGTGTATAACTTCAGAAATACAAGTCATAGCTTCACAAATAAGAATGGTAGAGCTATCTCTACTTTTAATAGATCATTACTTTAGCATGATGATGTAGATATATATATATGTGTGTGTGTGTGTGTGTCCTTCTAATAAGCTTGGAGGCAAGTAATCCAATTATATAACAATTACAATAAGTAATGCTAACAAATGAGTTCAAATTATTTGAACACAGCGAATAACCTACTCTCAAAAAGAATGAAAAGTATAAACTAAGTTGAGTTTTGCCGCTGTTCAAAAATAAATAAATATATAAATAAATAAATAAAATTGAGTTTTGTCATATATAGGTTGAATCCTAACGTCCACCTGCTATATCATGAATTTTCTCAATTATTTGAACTGCTACGCTTGTCAAATCACACAATAAATGATGAAAATGAAGAAATTAGTATACAAACCATGTTATTCACTAGTTTATATATGAGTAAATACCAGAACGGGGCCTTATCAAATAATCCATCTGGTCCTGATAAAGATGTCTGTGTTTATATTTTGAGATACCTTAATACAATTGTCCACTTTCATTTTTAACCAATCAAAAGAGATTTTGGTGGTGTATATTATAGTTTATTGGAGGACGGTGTAATGATTAGTTGATTACATATTTCTAAAACTGAGTGTAGTTTCTAAGTGGACACTTATTTTGGGACGCATGGGGTAACTTAACAATGACGACATCATATTCAGTCAGAGACTTCTATGATGAGCAGAAGGACATGATAATTCAAGAAAACTTCCATCAAGCAATTTCAATATGGATATGCTTAAGGAAAAATACAAACAATGTATTGCTCAAGTGCATCCCACTGCTTATTCCCCTTAGAGTGATGAGCTGCCGCAACAATGTCAGCAGAATCATGGGAACCCTCATCCTCATCCCTGAAAGGAATATAAATTAATTATTACATCAGACTGCTTATCAAGCAAAGTAAATAATTATTACATCAGGCTCAACAAATGTCACATGCACCTGAAAGTAAATAACTGGTATACAACTAAAAGTGGCTTTAAGGAACATAAATAAATATTACTTCAGGCTCAATAAATCTCACATGCATCTGAAGACAAGTGGATAAAACTAAAAGTGGCTTTTAAGTAAGTATGAATAAGTAAAAACTGAAAACATATCAAATGAGTCATATAGGTTGAAATTCACTCAATATGTCATTATAATGCTTCAAACTTCCTGAATCGTTCTTTATATTTATGGTTAAACCAGATTGTTATCATAGTAACAGAGCTTTAATGATCATATTTATTGCATTAGAATTTATGAAGGTTCATTTAGATTAAAGCAATTGCAGCTCATGCCGAACCATTCGGTTTTGAACAGTACAAAAAAAAAATTCAATCAAAGCTATATTTGACCCATCACCAAAACTGCATGATTTGACCTTCTTGCCACTTCTTGATAAAAAAAAAGAAAGAAAAAGCAAACCCAAAATTATTTAGACAGCAAATGAAATGTAGTACCTGCTTGGACAACATTTCTGTGTCATGGCAATAAAAACTCTTTCCAATTCCCTGAACACAAAAGCATAATTTCTTAACAATACACGACATGTAGTATACCTATTGAGATAATTCTCTAAGGAAGACCATCATGTAGTATACCTCTTCAACGCTGAACCCTTGAAGAATTTTAGAATTACAGTGAATACCATATCATATAGTTTGGACTGAAGCAGCAACTCAACCAAGTTTTGGTGGGGCTTCTCAATCCCTGAAAGAGTACATAAGTGGTATATCAATTACCCTGACACGTATTTTAAGAAAAGACAAATAGCACAACGCCTCTTCTTAACAATACATGACATCATCTTTTGCAGATAATGCCCCTTAACCACTAAACGATGTTACCCAACTTGACCCTCCAACCCACCTTTCAAAGTATCCCTCAATAACATATAATAGGGTCAATCACTTGCAAAAAAAAGAGTAATCTAGATTATAGATAATCTGAATGAAACATATTTGCCGAAGAATGTTGGAGTAGAGGCAAAAGCTCCTGAAGACAGTTCGAGATCCTTGCCTTGATCATATTACCTGCTTTCATTAACTCCTATAATTTTTAAGTTTAACAAGTTATAATTAAACTTTTGGGTTAGCCTCAAAACTTGTAAAGTCCCACCGATGTATTATTAAATTTATTGTAACTTCAGATTCATCCTAACGCAATACGAGAGTATGTAGAACCTTCTAATCATTTAATTAAGAATCTCTAAATAAAGTATGAATTCTAAAGGACAGTATTTTTTTGAACATGAAGAAATAAAGAAGCCATTGCAATTGCTGGAATTACAAGGCCTACTAAAGGGACAAATATTTGAATCTTCGCTCGGGTTAGCGGGGGATTTGCTAGACAGACGTTATCGAATAGCTCCTTTTGATGAGAGATATGAACAAAGTAGGGAAGGAACAATTTTTATGTTAGTACCAGTAAATGTCCATTTAATATTTGCTAGCGAAAGCATATATTCTGCTGATGTTAATACAAACTCGTTTTCTAGTTTCTCAACATCCAAGCAGGAATCCAATTTCTGACTTGGGAGACGATCATTAGCTTCTGCAAAAGACAAATAGCAGACTTGCATATAATTATTTGCCAAACAGAAAACGTAGGTAATAAAGGTGGCAAAATGGACCAGTGAATTAGGCTGAAAAATGAGTCAAAACGTGCAACACTTAAATCCTGTACTTTTTGGCAAGGGTCAGGTTGACCCTCAATACTAACATCTAATCTGCCATATATGAGTATGAAGTTGATACACTATTATGAAAATTTAGATTACGAAAAAAAAACTTCACTAAAACGACATGCTAAGCACCTTCCAACTCAGTTGACACATCTTAATATACATGTTTGACATATTAAAGGTAAACATAACTTAATCACCACATGAATAAGTAAGTGGGGTAGTAAACACTAAACAAGAGTACAAGTCTTGGGAAACATTACCCTCCTCTAGAATTTTAATTCTAGCCGTATTACCAGAATACGCCTCTTTAAGAATGGACTTCTCTTGAAGCAAGGGGTTGTTGATCCATGCACATGTTGGATGAACAAGATGCAATGCATTTATGGAGGCAGAGAGGCAGTTTAATCTTTCTTGCAGCGCCAGCGATCGGACCTGATTATCTTTCAAAGCCGCTTCACTTTTCAGTTGTGATGAACGCAGGTACATATAACTTGCAGCCTTGTGCCAATTATGTCGATAGATTTCAAATGCCCATATAATAGTTCATAAGGGTTTGGTTTCACTGAAATATCTGAACGCTCTGCCTACACAAAGTTATTAGACTGTTAAAAATCCATGCATTGAGTTAGTAAAACAGCATCTAAAGTTGGCAAACTGGGTGAGGCTAGGGGTTTGGGTGACACGTTAAAATAGGCAAAGTATTGGTTGGGTTGGGTTGACCAAGAACACTTTCTGTCAACAAAATTTTGTTTTTTATATACAAAAAGTGTGCCAGATATGGTTACAAAAATTACATAACCTCATAACCTCAATAAAAGTTTAACCGTGAAACCCATTTGATCCATTTACAATTTATATAAAGCTTTAACTTGAACTAGCCAGTTTTGCTTATTAATATAAAGCATAGGCCCACTCAACCCACTCATAAGTAAATATGTCAACATTACTCAACCTCTAAATTACTTTCTTATAAACTGCTACACACCTTCCAAGCAAGCTCCTGCTCAACATTCTCGACTAAACCAATAAAAGGTAATTGGCCATCACAAAGAATCTACAAGAAAGATCCAAATTCAAGTATGTTTTCGCTAAACATGTTAAATTCGTATGTATTTAAGTTGATCAATTATAATGACTATTTGGTAGTTTAAAGAAGTAACCTTAAAGGCACCACGCTCATAAAGAACAATGATAAAACGCCTCAAGCACATGTATTTGCTTTCTTCATCTGGATTTGAGATAATTGCAGTATATGCACCATGGTAACAATTCAAATCAAGTTTAAATTTGAAAACATTTGCCCAAATTCGTCCTTTGGCAGTATTTGGCGATTCATCGAGAAAATCTTCCCCAGAAAAAGTGTCTTTAAGGCTGAATACTTCATCAACTTGTTCAAGAGCAGCAATTGCAAATTGGCAGGCCCCTGCACTCATATTATATTGATCAAAAATCTGCATTGCCCATTGATAATAATGAAGCTTCCTAGCACCAGGGGAGACATAATAAGCTGCAGAACAGTGAACCATAAGAATAGTATTTAACATTAAAACTTGATTATTTATAGCCAGCAAGATAGGACTTACGGAAACCAAGGTGCGGCAATCCAAATTCATATGGCAAATTCTGCAACAAATTTGGAGCCCCATGCAAAGATGCCGCTCTAAAAAAGCATTTAAGATGCATAATGTTATTGTTAACAGATTAATAGTTTAATAAAGTAAAACATGTTCTCAAATATATCCACTCTTGAAATGAAAAAGGAGTGGGTTAGGCATTTTGTGTAACACAACAAAATGAGTAACTTTTAACAGGTAAGGTTGATTAACCAGGAACAGTTTTCCAAATAATTAGGTGTCATATCATAGTTGTCAAAGGCATGGGGCGCACTCAATGCGCAAAGGTTTAAATGTGGCCTAGGCGAGATGTGCAAAAAAAGCGCGGGACTGAGAAAAAAAAAGGCACTTTAAGTAAAACAAAGCAAATGCCATTTAAATTGAAGTTTACCATTTACAACCAATATTCAATTCATCCAAAAGCTTAAAAACATCTTGTTTCAATGAACGTTCAAAGTTAAAACTTAAAAATTAATGGGTTAAAGTTGAAAAAAAGAGGAAAATAAACTTCAAAATATATATAGTTATTATTATATGATTATGATAGTACTCTCTGTCTCCAACTCTCCCTTTACCCCTTTTTCTATCTTTTTTTTTGGACGGCACCCCTTCTATTCATCTCCCTCTCTCTCATATATTATTCCCCTCTTCATCTTCTATCTTTCTCTCTCTCATCTATTATTATTTCTTTCTTTCATCTTCTTAAAAAACCACCGACCACCACCGCCGGACATCACCACTGACTACCGCCGGCACCACATAAACATCATCATTTGCCACCACTGCTGGTCAAGAAAGGAGATATATGGCAACAATCGACTCGATCTTCATCAGTTTTATCATTTCTGGGTCGTTGACCGGCGCTTAAAGTTAGTGGCTTTGGGCTCAGGGCTCGGCTGCGATTTGGCGGGAATCTAATACGTATCAGAAGGTGGCTGGAAGATGGGGATGTGTTTACAACAGAAAGAAAGATAAGGGTGGTTAAGTGTCGAAGTGTCAGAAGTTATTTTAATAATTCCTTATATTATTTTCCTTATATGGTAACTCCTTGTCAGCCAAGTTAGGTTACCTATTAGTTTATTCAAAATAAGGGGTTGCGTCCCCATTAGGGTATGGGATATTCTGAGTTTTATTTCTTTCGTATTAAACTTTGTGGAGTTTACTGGGACTCGAATTTCCAGCCCGTTTAATAATAACAGCCGACTGTTGTTGGCATTTGTGGTGATATTAGCTTCTGTTATTCGTTAGTCTTGTTTGTTACAGGCTTGTTCTTATCAATTGGTATCAGAGCCGCATCCTGTAACCTGTGAGATGGGTCCGAAAAAAAACAACAGCAGGTTCAATTTTGGAGCAAGTTCAGACTGCCAATGAACAGTTCCAGACAACGACGGAATCAAGATTGGATACTATAGAAGCAGTCCTGATGACTTTACAAAATCAGGGTGCACAGCAGCAAGCTAAGCTGGATCAGCAGGGGTTAAATTATGAAGCCCATCATGCTGAGATTATGGCCATGTTTGCTAAGTTAACGGCTGGACATCACTCAGAGTCACCTAAGGGTGTACACTCTGCACCGTCTATGCCGGCGTCTTCCCTAACTACTTTGCCTGCGTTTTCACTGGAAAAATCTCAAACAGTGGGTCTTGATTCTGTGGCTGGGAAGAATGCAACAATGGGTATGTTCAGTGATGGGCGTCGACCAGAGGTTTCTAGATCCGAAGGGTATGAGGCTTTTCGGTATGTTGGTTATGATACAAACAGGTTTTCTGGGTTAGAAGGGTTTGATACAAACAGGTTATTTGGATCTGGTAATTTGGGTGGGGTGGATAAATCATTGCTGGATGGAATTCGGGTAGGAGGCAGCCTTTTGTTAGAAGTGATTATCGATTAAAAAAACTTAAGATGCCTATATTTGGTGGCGAGGATGTGTATGGGTGGGTTTTCAAGATGGAAAGATTCTTTGATGTGCAAGGTTTCACTCAGCCTGGGGATAGATTAAGGGCAGAGGTTTTGTGTCTAGAAGATCAGGCGTTGTCGTTATTTCGTTGGCGGGAAAAGCAGGAACCTTTTCGCCATTGGGATGTGCTTAAGGCTTGTGTGTTGGATCGTTTTCAGCCATCTCAAGCCGGGGATTTGTATGAGCAATTTTTGGCAATTAAGCAAGAGGGTACGGGAATACATGAGTCTTTTTGAACGTATGGCGGCTGAGTTGGAAGGCGTTGCTGAACAAGTTATGATTGGTACTTTTATCAAAGGTTTAAAAGCTGAAATTCGAACGGCTGTTAGATTGTTGCAACCACGGGGTTTGGTCCAGACGATTAAGATAGCTATAATGGTGGAAGAGGATAAGGTTCAAGGGGGTATTAAATTTACTTCAAATCGCATTGGGGGAGGTAATAAGCTATTGGGCAATACTGTGGGTTCGGGCAGTGGAAAAACCTTGGTTGGTGTTGAATCCAAAACACCCTTTAAGAGGTTATCTGATGCTGAGTTGGCTGATAAAAAGGCAAAGGGGTTATGTTATCGATGTGATGGAAAGTTTGGTCCAGGGCATCGTTGTCCTGACAAAGGGTTGAGATGTTTACGAGTCATTCTTGAGCCAGGTGGAGACACTTCTAATTCTGATTCGGATGAGGAAGACAATAAGGATCATGTGCATTTGGATGTGATTGAGGTCTCGGTTCTTTCAGTGGCTGGAATTACTTCACCAAACACAATGAAGGTCCAGGGGGTATTGTGGGGACGTGAGGTGATAGTATTGGTGGACTGTGGAGCAACACATAATTTTGTGTCCACTCGTTTGGTGCAGGAGTTGGGATTGTCGGTTGGGGGGAGACGAGTAACGAGCGTGGTATTGGGTAATGGAAAAGCTGATAAGACTTTTGGCATATTTAGGCAGTTATGTATAGTGTTTCCTGAGGTTGAGGTTCTGGATGACTTTTATCCATTTGAGTTGGGCAGTACCGATCTGATATTAGGGATGAAATGGCTGCAGCCATTGGGTGACACACGTGTTAATTGGGCTACTTTGACCATGTCTTTTAAGTTGGGAGATAAACGGGTCACATTGCAAGGCGAGCCGGGGTTGTGTAGGGGAGCAGCTTCTTTACGTTCCTTAAGTAAAGGGATGAATGGGATTGAGGAAGGGATCTGTTGTGTTGTTGAGTGCTGATGTTGACACTATGAGAGCTCATGAGTTTCAGGTTAGGCCTCAATTAGATGATTTATTATTATTATGTGATGATGTATTTTGTATGCTTTCGGGGCTGCCACCATTGAGGGGTCATGAACATGCTATTACTTAAAACATGGCGTGGAGTCGGTTAATGTTCGCCAATATCGTTACCCACAATCACAGAAAGATGAGATTAAGAAATTGGTCGGGGAGATGCTTGCATCAAGGGTAGTTAGACCGAGTACTAGTCCCTTTTCGAGTCCAGTATTGTTGGTGAAAAAGAAGGATGGGAGTTGGCGTTTTTGTGTTGACTACAGGGCATTGAACAAATCCACAGTTCTTGACAAGTTTCCAATACCGATAATTGACGAACTTTTGGATGAATTACATGGTGCTACTCTGTTTACTAAGTTGGATTTGAAATCGGGTTACCACCAGATTCGTATGTTGGAAACTGATATCCATAAAACAGCTTTTCGCACGCACGAGGGACATTATGAATTTTTGGTGATGCCGTTTGGGTTAACCAACGCGCCATCTACATTCCAAGCATTAATGAACAGAGTATTTAAGCCGTTTTTGCGTAAGTTTATTTTGGTATTTTTTGATGATATATTGATCTATAGTCGGTCATGGGAATCACATCGGGACCATTTAACTTCTGTCTTTAATTGTTTACGAGCTGAGAAGTTGTTCTGCAACCGTAAGAAGTGTGTATTTGGGCAAGAACAGGTGGAATATTTGAGCCATATTGTTACTGGGAATGGGGTTCAAGCTGACCCATCCAAAATTGCGGCTATGGTGGATTGGCCTTTACCGCGTAATATACGTGAGTTACGGGGATTTCTTGGTCTTACAGGATATTACCGAAAATTTGTTAAAGATTATGGAAAAATTGCCCGCATTCTTACAGATTTGCTCAGAAAAGATGGGTTTCATTGGTCAAATGAGGCAACGACCGCATTCACAAAATTAAAAAGGGTTATGACTCAGGTGCCAGTCTTAGCTTTGCCCGATTTTTCTAAGAATTTTGTGGTCGAAACCGATGCATCAGGTCATGGGGTGGGGGCGGTGTTGATGCAAGAAGGGCGTCCAATTGCTTTCTTTAGTCAAGTTTTGGGTGCACGGGCACAAATAAAATCTATTTATGAGCGTGAATTGTTAGCTATTGTAATGGCTGTTCAAAAATAGAGGCCATATCTTTTGGGGCGTAAATTTACAGTTTTGACTGATCAACGAAGCTTAAAATACTTGTTAGAGCAGCGTGTGATACCGGGTGAACATCAGAAGTGGATTGCAAAATTATCTGGTTATGACTTTGATATTGTATATCGCCCAGGTAAGGAAAATAGTGTGGCAGATGCTCTCTCACGACGTGGGAGTAATATGGAAATAACTATGTTGTTTGTTGGTGGGTTATGTTTAACTGATGATGTAATACAAGCCATAAAAACCCATCCTGAGCTGGTGGCGTTAAAAGAAAGGGTGCAAGCTGGGAATGACGACTTGGTAGGTTATTCAATTCAAAATGATCAGTTGCTCTATCAAGGATATAGGATATAGCAAGGCTAGTTGCTCTATCAAGGATATAGCAAGGCTGGTGTCTGAATGTGCCGTGTGTCAACAAAATAAGTATTCCACATTATCACCAGCAGGGCTTTTACAACCTCTGGAATTGCCAAACCGAGTTTGGGAAGATTTGACCATGGATTTTATCGATGGGCTGCCAAAATCTTCAGGGTATAGTGTGATTTTGGTAGTGGTTGATCGTCTGAGTAAATCAGCGCATTTCATTGCTCTGAAACATCCTTATACAGCTGCTTTAGTCGCTGAGGTTTTTATTCGTGAAGTTATTAGATTGCATGGGATACCCGGGTCGATAATTTCTGATCGAGACCCT
This sequence comes from Erigeron canadensis, assembly GCF_010389155.1. Classification (NCBI taxonomy): domain Eukaryota; kingdom Viridiplantae; phylum Streptophyta; class Magnoliopsida; order Asterales; family Asteraceae; genus Erigeron; species Erigeron canadensis. The sequence goes on along the minus strand of NC_057761.1, from coordinate 31,820,362 downwards.
GTATTTATTAGTAAGTTTTGGAGAGAGTTGTTCAAATGTTTAGGGACTGTCCTTAAAAGAAGTACAGCCTATCATCCTCAAACGGATGGTCAAACTGAGGTGGTTAATCGCAGTCTAGAAACGTATTTAAGGTGTTTTGCATCGGAAAAACCAAAGGAATGGGTTAAATGGTTGCCTTGGGCTGAATATTGGTATAATACTTCGTTTCATTCAACTATTGGAATGACTCCCTTTTAAGGTATTGTATGGACATGATCCTCCCCATATTATGACTTATGATCGAGGTGTCGCATTGACTTTTGATATTGATCCGTACTTGTTTGAAAGGGATCGTGTTTTACAAGATTTAAGGATTCATTTTAATAGAGCACAACAGTTGATGAAATCTCAAGCAGATGGCAGGAGAAGGGACGTGGAGTTTGAAATTGGTGATATGGTTTTCTTAAAATTGCGCCCTTACAGGCAGACAAGTGTGTCCACCAAAATAAATCAGAAATTGGCTCCTCGGTTTTATGGTCCTTTCGAAGTCATAGAGAGAATTAGGCAGGTTGCTTATAAGTTGAAATTACCACATGAAACATCGATTCACAATGTTTTTCATGTGTCTCAGCCAGTGGAAGAAGTGTTGCCCAAGGATATGGAACACGCTATTCTCTTGCTACCAGAAGAAGTATTGGGTGCCCGTAACATGGGAACTGATTCAGAGGTTTTGATAGCCTGGAAAGGATTACCCGTGGAGGAAGCTACTTGGGAAAAGTATCAAGAGATTGCAAACCAGTTTCCGGAGTTTCACCTTGAGGACAAGGTGAGTTTTCGCGATGGGGGTATTGGTACGTATCAGAAGGTGGCTGGAAGATGGGGATGTGTTTACAACAGAAAGAAAGATAAGGGTGGTTAAGTGTCGAAGTGTCAGAAGTTATTTTAATAATTCCTTATATGGTAACTCCTTGTCAGCCAAGTTAGGTTACCTATTAGTTTATTTAAATAAGGGGTTGCATCCCCATTAGGGTATGGGATATTCTGAGTTTTATTTCTTTCGTATTAAACTTTGTGGAGTTTACTGGGACTCGAATTTCCAGCCCGTTTAATAATAACAGCCGACTGTTGTCGGCATTTGTGGTGATATTAGCTTCTGTTATTCGTTAGTCTTGTTTGTTACAGGCTTGTTCTTATCAGAATCTACTGCGCCTAGGGATCTACTGCGCCTAGCACGATCTACTGCGCCTAGGGATCTACTGCGCCTAGCGCGATCTACTGCGCCTAGGGACTAGGCGCAAAAAGCGATCGCTTTTAACAACTATGGGTCATATATGATATGATGTAACCGTTATAAATTACATTCTTCACAGCCTTTAACCAGTTTGGCCATTTGAAACACTAAACTGCAGAGCCAATTAATTTTATATTCTGCCAGTTCAAGGGTTACATTTACATATAAAACACAACCTGGACAAAATTATTCATAGGTAAATAGGTCCATATTGTCACCTTTGATCCATATTTTCCAAGACTTTTTGATTTTAATATTAATTCCATCTAAAAAACAGTTTTAATAAGCTTTTAAGTACAACTGTGCTTGATAAGGCTGAACAGATTCCAGATGTCCTAAATCAACTGGGGAACTTTGTGACATCATACATTCATACATACCTGAAAAAGCAGGAAATAGCTTCATTACATTTCTTCTCGGCATGTGGTCCTTGATGGCGAGCTTGTGCAAGAAGACAACAACCAAGGAGGTGAAGGAGTATGCACCATTCACTGTTCACTCCCTGAATACTTGCAGATACTTTCTCCTTGAGTAGATTTTGTTTCACCAGAGTAAGAAGATGCTTTAAATCAAAAGTATATACTTTCAGTAAGCTTCTTGATATCAAAAACTGTTGATCGATGATAGAAATGAAAGAAGACGGCAAAACATGTTGGTTGGGTCACTATATCATAATGAGTAATCTTAGTGTGGGTTAAATTGGGTTGGTTAGACCAAACAAACTTTCAGTCCAGTTATTATTTTTTAAAACTTTCCAACAGTTAATGTACTAAACACAGTTATAAAGAAAGTCATTTTTTTTAACGGCAGAAATAATATATAATTAATATAAAGAAAGTCATTTTAAATAGAAGGATATAACAGGTTAATGCATTGGACACATTTTAGGTGCCTCTCAATCCATTGACCAGTCATTTGACTGTTTGAACCATTATCAACATGATCCACCGATTTTTACATAAATGGGTTGAGTTGATGTCTTACTGTAATAGAGAAGTATCAGAGTAAAGGTGATTAACCTCAACAGCATCAAACTGACCATGCTTAAGCAAGATCAAAGCAAGCATACTTGAGCGAGTAGAGAAAGAAGGTGACCCATCTTCACTCCTGCCCCAGTATATCCAACTTATGAAGTTCTGTACAGGAGCAATGAAGGAGCCAGGATTCGGAAGATGTTTTAGATCAACACCCTGGTCTTCAAAAGATCTTTGATGATCAAGTATCAGAAGAAATGCCAAAGTGAAGTCACATTTCCCAGGCTTGGCATTCCATGATCTTCTGTTAGCGCTGCTATCTGATTATATTCGTATATAAATCAAAAATGTGTGAAATTTTTTTAACACACGAAGAATGTGTGAACTATAGATGATATAAATCAAACTGATGCCAATAATATCTAAGAAACTCGATATTGTTTCAGTCTCAACCCATTAACTTAAAAATATGGTCTATTGGGCAACTAAAAATTAACCAAACGAGTCGAAATGGTTGAAAGTCGCCAAAAGTCTATTTTTACTGCATACATCCTCTTGTGAAGTACTGCAATTTATCTCAAGACTTAAATATTTCTGTAATAATAACTTCTTGTAATGATAATAATCAACACATTGATCAAATAGTAAGATGTAACTGAATGTATGGAAAGTCTGTGTGGGCCGACTAGCACCATTTAAGCCAGTTACTAAAAAATACCCATGAACCTACTTTAACCTGTTGCCCACCCACCCATCTTGCCACTCTACTTGACATCAAACAAAGAGCATGGCTACTATCAGAATTGTATACATTGCTATTAATGCTGACACTAGAAAGATGATCAGGTGAGGAGTTCTAAACTTAAAATATTAATATAGGCCTACCGAATTGTAATAAAGAAAGTCGAAGACTAAAATCTTGCAAAGTAGGTGATTCACAAGGTGTTGTCCAAAAAAATTGTATTAAATGCCACTCAGTAATGATTTCTTGGATCAGCGGATATAACTCAAGGCGCACCCTGGAAACATCATCTGGTAACATATCTATCTGTTTAAGCAAAAGAAAAAAAAAATTAGCTTTTCCATCTTCCATTAGCAACTCTCATGTACTGACAAGTATATACTTATATGGGTGTGTGTGTGTACATACTATTTGTTGTAGATGAAAAACAAAATACTGACCTGGCCACCTAACTTCACCATATAGCTCAGCAGTAATAGTATGTACAGTGAAGAGTCAAACATCAAGCTGGCAACCTGTGAAGACACTTGCACTGTTATGCATGTCCTAACATCGAAAACCGCATCAGAAGTCGCCTTGTTTTCATTCTTTTGAGGAACTAAAAATTTCAAGTATTTAGATATAACATCGAGAACATTGTTCCACGTTCCAGCTTGTCGGTGCAACCCATCAAGCAATAAAAACATATCCATGGAGAGTCTTCTGAGACATTTGTGGTCACCGACTCCCTTCTCCCAAGCAGTATCAATACCTAGCTCTGATGTATGAAGAGCAGCTATTGAAAAAGAATAGCTGGTTTCTAGAACCCTCAATAAACGTCCCACAACATCTTCAGGAGATACAGATGGTCCACTGAAAAAAGATTCACAAAATAAAGCACGGGCACCTCTCCCCAGATGTTGACTTAGATAATTGGAGCAGTGAAGCACCTCAGAAAGTACTCCGCGTTCGACATCACCTGATATGTCGATTCTAGACCTTGCAGTTTCTCCCAGTCCATCAAGCCACCCTATTAAGAACGTCAAATACAATATGGCTTCAGGACATGAACCGGATCAAGTTGGTAGTAAGACTTCCATGAGAATTGAATTTGTTCAAATTAAATTAGGTTTATCCCAAACCAGTTATAAATGGGTTGCCTGAGTCAAACGGCTCAAAATTCAACAAAATGTTCTTAAGAGCTTAAAACCTCCTAGAATTGTAATAATAATGCCATTAAATTATTACTTTAACAATCTTATAAAAGGCCTGTTTATAGCTATACAACAAAAACAATAAAGTCTCAACAGGTCTGCCAATGTGCCCAACCTGACGAATACTGAAAGGTTACCCATTTCTGCCCATTACCCAGTCCGCCATTTTTACCACTGTTAATGCAGTTAATGACCAAACAGTATAGCAAGAATTTTAAGGGTTTTGGAGTCATTCTTTATAAGTTCAAAACTTCAAATTAAATGTTTGGGCTTTCTCTTCAACTCATTAAGCATCAATCCCAATCAAGAATTCTACAAACTTTCTGTAGTTGTAGAGAATAGCTTGTAATCAAAGTGAAACAAAAATATTCCTAAAATAAGTTAACAATTTCCAAAAATACATTATATACATGTACCCAGTTATATTTTAACAGCACTACTTTGGGTAAAACTGAACTCGGACCTCTATATTGGTTTCTACCAAAACTAAAAACCAAAAGCAAAAAAAATTTGTACACTGTTTCACGACTCACTTTTGCAATTGATCCAGTTTTCACAGGCATGTTCCTACAACAAATTAAATAAACTAAAGGTGGCAAAATGAGTGGATCAAATTAAACAGTAGCGAGTCAAAATGAATATAACTATTAGGTTGTGTTGACTTGAAACACTTTGCCTTAAAAGTTTTGGTACATGTTGATATATAGTGTCAACTATGGTTTCAAAGGTTAGATTATATCAGTGAGAAAGCTATTTATTTGTATAAACAAACTAGGAGGATTTATACATTAAAAATACATTGTTGTTTCACGTTGTTTGAACAGCTCGCGATTTGACATCTTTTTATGCAAATTCCTTTTTACCCGTCTTAGTCTAACAGGATGTTTTGGAATGCGTCTTGAGTTGATAATCTGGTTATTGCATTTGAATAACACAAATAATAGAAAAAAGCGTTTGACAAACGCAGTTTTGGAAGCAAAATCTATATTACAATCACAATCCCAAACGCGCACTAATTCGTTAAAAATAGAGAACATATTTAATCTAGTATAAATAAACATAACAACTCAGCTAATGAAGTTCATAAGTAAATGGTTCATATATGCCACGATCCCACAACCTTAACTTAGTCATGTAAACATACCGTATGCAAGAAGCTCCATATCCCCCAAATTCCGCAGTAGAGAAACTGAAGATATTCTAACTAAACCAATAGCACCAGTAGCTGAATCAGAAAGTAATGCACAGGCTGCATTCTTACGACACCAATTGTCATAGTAGCGCGAACAGAAGTTTTTCCAGCAATAAAAAAGGGAAAGCAAACCCCTGGAGGCACCCTATAATCGATACCATGCATCATCAGTTCAACATTAACAGCACATCATGGAAAAAAAGGGTAAACAAGATAACATATTCGGATAGAGATGTTAATTTCAGGCATTTATGTATTAATGGCCCGGCAACCAGTTTGTATTGCCAACATCTCTAACCAGACAAACCAATAATATGAAATAATGGGCTTAACAGAATACTAATCATATGCGTTGAATTGGTCAAACAAATCAAAAGTTATGCAAATTACATTTTCCTTTCTAATTCTAGACCATCTTACAGAAAAGAATATAATATAACTGAAATAACATAAACTTTAACATCATATTTGACGCACCCAGAACGTTTTAACCAATACCAAACATCACTCATTTTCACCTGACCCACATCACCACATGCCCAGCCCAACTTACCACCTGTAATACGCACCTAATTAATAATAACAAATTATTGCTGAAGTGGTATTCAAAGTTCAAACCTCATGCTCAATGACAGAAATGATCTCCTTTTTCAAACCATCAGCAGTTAAGGAATTAAACTCAGAATCCGTGAAGTGTTTGTTATGATCTTGAAGTGTTGCGCGGATAACAGAACTATGGTAGATGCCAGGAAGAAATAACATACGTGAAAAGATGGACGATACACAAGAGGAAATTTGCTCCTGCAATTTTTAGAGATAAAGAAACAGTGAATGGCATAACTATATGTTAAACGCAACAAGAAGATGACACAACTATATTTTGAACTTTATAATGGTTATGAACAGAAAAATTTAGGAGTCATGGAGAGTGGGCATAAAAAGCGTATGAAATAGTATAAAGTTCACTGTGCCTTTGCAGATGGATATAGTGCATAAGCAAGCAAAAGAAGATCATCTGCAGCATGCTCAGGGGTCTGAAATAGCTGATCATCAACAACTGTATTCTGTAAATCGTAGATGTCCTCGAAATTCCTAAAGATAAGTTGCTAAATTGATCAATATAAGACTACAAAATTAAACGTTGAGGAAATGTGTCTATGGAAACATATATTATTAGACATGTGAGCAAATTGCTAGAGGAACAATCAAGGAATTCAATTCCTAATTCATAGATATTAAGAGTAGTAGTAAAAAAATAACCAGTACTTATGCCAGAGGACGTCTACATGTGTGGGAACAAAAGGGTAGATAATAAACAATGGGCTAGACCTGGTAATCATGTCAGGTGTGTAAGTGTGTTGGGGAACAGGCTAAAGGGTAATTAGGACTAACTAGTAGATTTTGTGCAGGTGAAAACAGGTCGGTCAAATAGAAGAGCAACCCAAAAACAGATTTTTTTTTGTTCATTCTTTTAGTTTCAAATAATAACAGAAGCTATTTAATTTATAAAAAAAAAAAAAAAAAAATCCAAATTTCAGAATATACTACCATTTTGAATACATTTCAGAATACTTTCATTTCAACCCATTAGACTTTTATGCTTCGGTAAATATTTTAGGTTAACCTATTTGACTCCTACAAATAAAATAAAAAAACATATTTATCACCCCGTTTATAGGTAAAAAGGCGGCCTCCAAATTTCGTCATCTGGTATCAGCACTTCTGTTTCTCGAGAGGAATCAAAGGGAAACAAAAATGCGTACTAAAAGAATAGGAAGAAACCACATTCACAATTGTGCAATTTGCTAAACATGTAAAATATAATGCAATTTATATACGAATTGAACCAACAAAACTAATAACATCCTTTACCTGCTCTCACTTGAATCTGACAAGTGGCGCAGTAGCAATGTGTTTTCTTGGAGTATCCAGATTTTATTTATGGAAAGTTTGACATCAAGGAGTTGCCCCTAAAAATGCCAATAGTAAAAGTTGACATTTTAAAATTATAATTTCCACTTTTGAACAAGAAACATAAGACTAATCTGACTCACCGCCAGCATGGGTATGTGAATTGCTGAAGGTTCGATAATAGAGCCAGTCCACCCTCCCAAATTAAGTTTCAAGCTGTATAACGAGATCATCTCCCTATCGACAGCCTAAAATATTAACAAGTATGTGGGTAAAGCACACTTATAAATAGTAAAAGTAGTTCCTAATATTATATCCAAAAGCAACTTATCATTAACCATTGGACATAAACTAGCTAGAATCAAATGGAACCACAAACTGAAACAATGTATGTGTCATACACATTCTTTACAATCAGAAAAATGTGCGCACTGTAGACAGGATTCATAACTGAATAAAAAAAATTCTTTAACATAATTTTACGAAGGGTTTTGGACAAACTAATGCCAGTTATAGTTATTCACCACTATGGAAAGAGACCCTTATTTCTCTTTGAAATTTTAACGATGACTGTCATAGATAATATAACTGTGTACATGGAAACAGCAATCTTAAGCTCCTTGTCATTCTATACATAAAATTTGATTCTCAAGAATTATAGTTTCATGAGCTTCTAGTAAATTGCCATATATATCTTCACTGCCTGGGACCTAGTCTGCTTCAATTTTTATGAACGTGTTGTATGTATGGTACTCCTATCAGATAAAAGCTAGCAAAGTAACCGTGCAAGATTATGTTTCATAACATTGAAGCCGACTTCAATTTGAGGCACATTATGTTTCAAATAAGTTGAACAATACTTTCCAACCAGACTATAATTTACCAAGAAACTCAATATATCAAAACAATTGATAAGTTATAGTGTTATACCAAAAAAGTTCTACATTAATACAGTGAGGTTGCTAAATAAAATGTTCAGATGAATATTCCCCTGAATGGAGCAGCATCTGATATAGAGATGTTCATATTTGCAAAACATTGGAAGTATAGAAATAAGATAACTAATTGCAATCTTACATTGACAGTAAAACTAAAAGCTCTAACATTGAAATCAATAGCAACACATTTCAAGTTCGAAATTGCTGGAGGTACCAATTTAGACTTATGCAGAACGGCCAAAGGTAGTATGCTTATATCATTGGTAGATTCTCCTGCCCATAACCTCATGAATGTAGCTTCTAAAATATTCAAAACAGAAATTAACGGTGAAATCATAATGTCACTGTTGCAAAGTCAAAAATACATTAATATGTGATCATGTGTCCATTTGCACACTAAAAGACTTCAAAAAAAATTAGGTCCTAGTGGGAACAGAGAAGTTGAGGAAATATACGTAATTTTGTGGTAATATAATCTGGGATTAACTCGTATATACCTATGGTCGGATTCGCATCTCCAAAAGTTTGGTAAAACAATATTACATCTGTTAAGCTTCCTTCTAGGAAAAGGAAAACCTCTCTATATTTGCCAACTTAGACTCATAAACTATTATGGCTGCTCTCCAATCCCGTTGGATTTTGTATTCCCCTCTAAAATATAGTTTGTTTTCCAATTTTAATGGTAACTAAAACAATTTGATTATTAATGTACAGATAGAGATATTGGGTTCAACTGAAATTTGGTTTTTGTCTCTACAATCGATTTTTATATGCTACGGTAAATAGCTAATAAAAGTCTCTTTGAAAACCAACTGATTTTAACTATAATTCAGAAAAGACAACTCAGACAATAAAAATACACATGCACAAGGTGTAAATTACCATTTTGCTTCATAAACTCTTCATTAAACAAAAATGCATGTTCCTGGATTGCTACATATGTACTTACAAAGGCATCATTTTGAAATGCATATGGCAATACCCCAAAATGTTTAGGATTAGAGAGGCACTTTGGTCAAGAGGTTGAGTTGTACATATGAAAATATTGTATGTAAAAGACCTCGTTTGAGCTACAGATTCATAAGTTAAAGCATTGCATTGACAAAAACTAATGTTCAAGATGTATGGTAAGGGTAAAGAGTCACAGGACTTGCCTTTCAAGTTTGGAACATTCATACCATAAATCAGAAGTCTTTCTAAACTCAAAAGATCCCATACTCTTATTACTCCATCCAAATGCATTACAAAAAGAGCTTTTCTCCCATGAATGTTTAAACATACCATATCCATCACGGTACCTAGGGTCATTCTGAAACAAAAATCTAAAAAGCTTAATAAAGTTTATGAAGAAATTCCTCTTCTTGAAATAAAAGAAATCATAGATTACACCTACGAAGGATAAAGGCATTACGGCACCAAGTTTGTAGCTTGAATTTTGGTTGTAACAAAAAAATTTCAAAAGTCGGCAGTAATTATTACCCCATGGGAAAAAAACTTAACCAGACAAAAGTTATTACACACACATAGTAGAGCTTGGTGGAGGTCATTAAGTTTTTTCTGCTTCAATTAGGCATAAAAGGGAAAAGATGGTAGCTAGTTCCAGCCAGGTGACATTACGATTTTAATATTACATCAACATATGCTTTAATTTAGATACATATTAAAGCTTCTAAATGAAAAAACAGCACAACTCCCAATGTCAGATGCATCCTCCTGATACCACTAAGTTATAAAGCATTTTTAAATAGTATAAGGTTGCATAGAGCAGTCCCAAACTTATTATCAATAATAAATAACCTGACAGAAGTAAAGTGATTACCCGAACATCCTACTCCGCGAGCGATCAAAATTTGAAGCATCTCGTAGTACATGTAGAAAACCTAAGATTTTTAGCTTTTGTTGAAGCATCAGATCATCCTCTGGATTACAAAAATTCAATGGCAGCTAATAATCAAAGTCACGAGAAAGATTAGAGGTGACAGTTTGATCCTTTTGATTACGAATGGGTCGATTTGGGTCACGTTTTATCTATAACTACGAATAAACTTGCTTTAAATGCTTGCTTTAATTCCAATAGTATTGTTTTTTTAATCGAAATTAACCCATTAATAGATATCAAAGACTTTTAAAAAATAAATAAGAAAAAAAATGACTGCCCCAGTCTGGTTCAACTGATATCAGAAAAAACTTTTCAACCCGGATTCATTTTGACCTATTACCCAACCCACCATCTAACCACTATGTAATGGCATTAAGGTAAATGTACATGTTCATTAGTCAAGAAGCCTTCCAAAATAGTTCAAGACTAATATCTGGTACAGATATCATTTAACAAAGAGCAAATGATCAGTTCTTATTATTGTAGCTATCTCTGCTGCTTACATTCTTTCTCTTAAAATGATTGAAACAAAAGACAACAAAGATCCCATTTTCTCTCCCTTCTTGAAATACATACCTGGAGCACTAGAGTCAAGCATGCCAAGTCGGAAACAAGCAACGGATCCATCCCTTCCCCCTATCACAAGACACCCTGCAGTAGCTACTATAGCAGTAATGCCTCCATTATCACAATAACTCTGAATATCCAACTCAACCACCTCATCCGGTGGGAAAATAGAACATGATCCATAGTTATCAATATCAGTCAGTCTAATAAGATATGCAACTCCGGAAACACTTAATGTGTAAAGCATGTATGGTTTCCCAGAAGTACTAGGGAGCTGCAAAAGAAAACATAATTATATAACTATTACTACTATTATGTTATTCTAATATAAGACACAAAATATGAAGAGATTTTAATATAATAATAATAATAATAATAATAATAATAATAATAATAATAATAATAAAAATAATAATAATAATAATAATAGTAATAATAATAATAAACCTCGTGTTTCCATATGAACGCAAATGGAGATAAAGGAGTAGCAAAATGGATCTGCAATCCAACCTTTGGAAATGCTGATAAGGTGCAGAATTCAACTATCTCAAGGACATTTGGACAAGTCTGGTTGATTCTCCTGGTTAATCAATAAATATATACATTAAAAAGTAAGAATTAAGACTTTTGTTTTTCTGAACGGCAAAATAGAAACCAATTCTTCTATTGTCTTCATTAACTAAAACATTTTCTGATTCTACGATTTCTTATGAATAATAAATAGGCTATATATAAAATGAGGTCAATTAATAAAAAATATAAATATCAAAGCAATCATTATATACATATTTGCGTCTTCCCAATGTGTGTAAATACAATACAAGAAACTAGAAAACAATTTGTAAGTAATATTTATCATATATATACTCTTAAATCTAACAAGATCTGGCAGGCATGTGTTGCATTATAACTTATAAGTGCTTATAAATGTATCAAATTTCAACTTTAATATAATTAAAATTAACAAAAAGCCTATTATCGTACATATCCAACTTTCAAAAAAGCTTCTATAAGATGTCACCAAGTAGACAGTTGAAACGGAATACATATATAACAATATTTAAAGATTGAATACGCGCGCTTTTAAGTTGGATTCAAGTCATTCAGTGAAAGTGGAAACTAGATAGGTCATATATGTATGTATGTGCGTATATATAGCCTCGCAAAATAAAAATTGCGATATGATCTCCCACCCACAAGATTGGACGTGGAAGTTTTAACCTCATCCGGCTCAAGTAGGTCATAAAAAAAAACTCCAAATTCTAGAAAACTCCAAAAATTCAGTTCTGCTCCTTACTCAAGTTTCCAGCGAAGACCAAGTTAAAACTCATTCATTGCGTCTTCCTTTTTATTTTATAGTCTGTTTAGATTGATGTCCGTGATCAGGTGGTTTCTTGGTTCTGTGATGGTATTTGTGGCTTCGGAGGTACAAAATGAGGGATGTCGTTCCGCAACATATGCTATTCGTGCAGTGGTAGATTTTATATATCTATAACTCTTATAAAAAAAGTAGTTAACCAAGTTTTTTAAAGCCTCTTGCAATCTAAAACTATATTGAAAAAATGCCACATAGGATTTTATCCTATGTGTCAACTCCATATTTTTTTCAAAAATAAACTATATATTTAGAAAAAAAATGAACTTATATATATTAATTAATTAATAAATAAATAAATATATTGTAGAAATCTAAGATCTTCTCATTAGATAAAATGATATCTTTTATTTAACTAAAAAATCACGTCTATACCTAATGATATTTCATTATCTTTTTTATTCAACATTACATAAAGTTCTTTTCTTTTTTTTTCTTATGATGATTATATGGAAGTTTTCAAAACTATATGAATATACAAAAATAAAACAAACGAATAAAACAAATTAAGTGTAAAAAATAGATTTAATTAGTTAAAAGATAACATCGACACTCATAAATCTTAACATTATATTAACTACACCTTGAATATATGTTTCAAATTTAAACTTTTTGTTTTAATAAACAATATCCTCTTTTAAGTATAAAAACTACCTTGGTGTATACCTTCTTCTTTGCCAATAGCCGGTAAGTACAAATAAGATGGGTTTTATGGTAAACGTAAAACTAATTAATACACTTTAACAAAAACCCTTAGGGTTTCGTTTAGCAAAAAAAAAAAATGAGTCATATAAATTCAAGTAATTGTAAATCACCCGGAGTCCGAGACCTACCCCACCCTTAAACCAAATTCTACATCCTAATTTTTTTTTCTTTCTTTTTTGGAACGACACATTCTACCTCTTCTGGATTAATCAATTAGATTAAACAAAAATTAAAACCACCATGGTGTTGATAATCCATTTCTAAAAGTCGTAGCAACACCTTCAAATGAATATAACTGTTTTACTTTTTGGATGTTAAGAAGAACATTCAACACACAAGGCATAGTCAAATTATTCTCTTTGAATTATATATCTAACCAATTGTAATTTTTCATGTGACTTTTAACTTTTTTGGAGAGAAATGTAGTGGAATTGTCACTCTACATTAATGATCAAATTGTATGTCTTTGAGTTCTGTTGTAACAAGACGACTACATGATACATTAACTAGATGTAGATCATTTAGTGGCAACAAAAGGCAAATTACTAGAATTACTAGAAGAAAAATATATTACTAAATTCTTAATGATAATTTAAAGTATAGCTTTATAGCTTAAGTCCTTCTATCTCTTTAAGTTCATATTTTGTCAAACTTTTGGTTGAATCTATTTCTGTTCAACCATATGTTTATATATTACTAAACTATTTATATAGTTCACATCACGTAATTCTAATGAAATATGTTCGCTATCGTTTCTTCATATATAAAGTGTATTATATAATTTTTTATAGAGCTCGCGCATCGCGCGGGTCAAAAACCTAGTATATATATATATATACACACACACATATATATATACACACCAATACACTCAAACAGGATTGAGAGGTTCAATAAGTGACACATGGCGTAATCCTTCATTGACATTTGTCTTTTTATTTATTTAACAATTAAATTATTTTTTGAGTTTTAGATTTGTAATAATCTTACCTAATTTAATTATAATAAAATATTTTTAAAATATACTTATTTAATTCCTAATCAAACTATGTTATTATCAATTAAATTATTTACTATTATTATTTATCTATATCTATACTAGTCTATACTTCTATACTATATTATAAAGCAAATAAGGTTTCAACTTTCAATTTCAACAATGTACACATGATAATGCATGATGTACCATACATCAATGTCCCACAACTTTCAACTTTCATTTTCATCTCTCTCTTCAAATCTCAACCAATCATTTTTTTTTCTCTTCTCCATAAATCATTTTATTCCTCTACTTTATTCAAATTGTTTTCATTAGAATTATATGGGTGTTCGACGGATTTTTAAATCATAAAAATTATATACTTTCGACGAATTTTTAAATCCGAGGGCAGAACCCGTACGGCTAAGGCATTTTGCTATCACACTTAATGACCTATCACTCCACCATCTCACCGCCGCTAACTCAACGGTCGCCGCAACGCGCGAGTACCGTTCTCGTATATTATAAAGCATATAGCCTTATTTAACATTTTAAGTTTCAACATTTTATCAAAACCAAATTACATCAATAACCTACACTACTCGTCACCAATCTCCACCACCACCGCCACCACCACCGCCGGTCGCCACCACCACCCGTCACCGCCACCACCGCCACCACCGCCACCATCGCTACCATTACATCAACGCACGGGTACTATGAAAATCAAAACTCTAACAAAATATCAAACTTATGTATTAAGATAATATAATTATATGTATAGATACCACAAAAGGAAAAAAAATATTACAGTTTATATCGCACTATTACTTACGGAGACGCATACATAGTACGGGCATTAGTACTATATATATATAAATTATGTATGTATATGTGTGTGTATGTATATGTAATATATCTGTGTATGTGCATGTATATGTATATACAGGAATACACGTGAAAGTGGAAGATAAATGAAAAGACAGATAGCTAATAAAAAGTAAAAAATGATGAAATGTTGTAATACCATATGAAATAATTTGGGGGGTCTCCTACATTGCAGCAAGAAGAGGCGTCCTTAGTAAGAGGAGGAGCAATGTGTAGCAGTTGTGGTGATGGTGACGGGGGTTGAGGCAGAGATACATTGAACCATTTAGTCGAATCGCTGCCGATTATCGGAACCTCGACGCCTGCGTAAGGCAATCGTGACATTTAGTGAAAACCCTAACCTATTTGCTGCTGCTGCTGCAGCTTCTTCTTCTCTATTAACTGAAACTGAAATGTGAAATGAAAAGGAGATTGGGACTTGGGAGAAGGGTTTTGAGAGCGGGGAAGTTAATTTCACAATTGCCCCTTAGGTTTGCCCTGTTACCAATTTTGATACTTATCTATTTTATCTCCTTCTCTTAGAGAGAAGGATTAAACCTAATGTCACTAACCAATAGCTGTCAAGCAATTACGCTTGCCACATAGGTTGCCGTACAGATTTGATGATGAAATTGCTATGTAATATTTGAGAGTGTTTATACTATGTGCAAAAGTTATACGTATTTATTTTGAAAGAATACGTGGGCCTTTTGTGTGATGATGCATTATTTTGTTTCTGTAATTTTAAATTTCAAATATAGTGTATTTTTTTTTGTTTTGATTTTGTTTAACCTAATTTTGTTTATTTGCTTTATGTTTATTTATATAATCCACAAGGATCTTATCTATATTTTTGTTTATTTTTTCGGGTTAATGACCTGTGAGTGTAGCTAACTAAGCCAAAATGTATATGTAATGTAACTATCTTTAAAACCGTTTATGCAATGCAACGAAAAACGTATTTGTGTCTATATGATGCATGTAACCGGCTAATCTATAGGTTATCGGTCACCAATCTTATATATATAGTGACCGAGGGCTTGGATCAAAGCTTAGGTTGGACAAGGTCAAATCGAAGTAAAATCAGAGGTAAGGAAAGGAAGGGATGAGACTTAGATAAAGAGCATAGGAAATTGATAATTGGTTTATATATATATACAAAGTCGAAGTCTAAGGCTAGGCGAGGAGAGAGAATACAAGCTCTTAAGGTGGGCCCTAGCCGAAGCTTCAAAGGAAGGAGAGTCAAGGTTTCTTTAGACACTTAAGGAAATCCCTAACTTATATTTATATGTTGGATGTCGAAGTAGAGAGCCTTGGAAGTCCTTTGTATCTAGGCTTAAGGAAAGAGGGATCCAAGCTTAGCCTTGTGGGGCCCAGCCGCGGATTCAAGGAAGGAAAGTCGGAAATCAAGAGAGAGGAAGTGGGGTCCCACGCTAAGCTTGGGAAAAGGAAAGTGTGTAAGCTTAGAAAAAGACTAAGTGTCTAAGCCTGGAAAAAGACCAAGTGTCTAAGCCTAGGAAAAGACTACGTGTCTAAGCCTAGAAAAAGACTAAGTGTCTAAGCATAGGAAAAGACAAAGTGTCTAAGCCTAGGAAAAGACTAAGTGTCTAAGCCTAAGCTTAAGGAAAAGACTAAACAAAGGAAGAAGCTCTCCCTGGTTAGGCTTAGGCGAAGCAAAGTTGAGGTGGACACCATATTCATTATTATGAATACAAAAAAGCCTCCAGAACATTCTATACCTCGTATTGTCAGAGTACTAATTTGGCCATATCCATTTTTGGCGGGCCCAAGTTATGAGATAACCCTAATCTAATGCCTATAAATACCTCTCATCATTTGGTTGTCAAAAATTCAATCACATTCTACAATTTACTATCAATTCATCACGTACACACACATATTTATAATATTCTATGCAATAGCAGCAGCAGTACACTCAACAATCATCATATATTCATCATCATTCAATCATTACATAAAAATCACATTACATTAATATCCTCCATAGATCGATACATCTCTATGAGAAAATCATCATATACCTTAGATTCGTCAATAGTTTATTATGTTTGCACTCTTTTTGAGGAGATCTTGATGATTTTCATGGTTAAACCCACTTTTTGATTGAGCTCTACTTTTCATGCTCAAACATTGGCGTCATCCATGAATTTACTAATCACTGACGGTTTTTTGTGTTCTTGCAAAGAAAAAATCATCTTTTTTCTTGTTTATTCGTTGTTTGTTTCTTAGATTCACACGGAAGAATTTACTCCTGTTTCTCAAGTTGTGCCTTCTGGGTTGGGGAAAGGTATTGAGGGAGATGGATATCCAATAATAAATTTGGAAACATCTGAAAATTCTAATGTTCAAAATATGGTTGGTGAAAAATTTTTAGATTATGCTTCTAGATATGGTGAAGTGGTAACAAATGCAACAAATGTTGTTTCTGGTGATGAATCTAGGTTGGCACCCAAGGTTAGCTTTGGATCTAGCCTTAGTAGTATTAGTGTGGGACCACTCTTCTCCACACCTTCATCTCCTATACCTCCCTCTTTATCTTTGTTGTCAACCCCTCCACCTAATGAATCTCCTATCACTATGCTTTCTTCTGGTCCTAGCCAGTTAAGTTCTCACATGGCTAGCTTGGTTAACTCAGCCATCCCTGGAGGT
Source organism: Erigeron canadensis (assembly GCF_010389155.1). Lineage (NCBI taxonomy): Eukaryota > Viridiplantae > Streptophyta > Magnoliopsida > Asterales > Asteraceae > Erigeron > Erigeron canadensis. Next base: position 31,803,100 of record NC_057761.1, on the reverse strand, counting down.
CAGACTTCTTTGCAATCAATGGCTAACTCATCTCAATCTATGACTATACAGGAGAGCCATTTGTTAGAATTGATAAAGATGGATCTCATTGACCATATTCATCGTACATTCATCCCGGGCATCGATCGCTAGTTTATTTATGTATTGTGTTGTCGTTTCGTTTAATATTGTAGTTTGATGTTTTATTTTGTTGTTTGTTTTATATTTAATATTTGTATTAGTTTTAATTTATTAAATAAAATGTTTTAGTTTTAAAAATAAATAGAAATGAAATTAAATAGAAAAGGGTGGGAAGGGGAGGGGAAAGGTGGTGAAGTGCTCCTAGCAATCGGGGAGGGGAGGAGAAGAAAAATCGGGGAGGGGAGGGGAGGAGTGGGGAAGCCCTCCCCCCACCCTAACGGTCGAACAAGTATTATAGCTGATTTGTGAACCATAGTACAATTAAAATTGGGTTAAGTCACTAGAAGACCATCGTACTTTTCTTCCTGTACATGGTTGCCCATCAAACCAGAAAACTAAGTTGTATGACCAACATACTTTTCAAATTTGTCACGGTTGACCAAAAGTTGACCAGTGATAGTCGGTTAAACGTATTTTCTTTTAAGGTTAAGTCACTAGATTACCATCGTACTTTTCTTCTTGTATATGGTTGCCCATCAAACCAGAAAACTAAACTGTATGACCAACATACTTTTTAAATTTGTACACGATTGACCAAAAGTTTACCTTTTTACCGGTTACATTATTTCTTGATGACGTGACAATGAAGTGGATTATTTTTAACGATGACTTGGATGCCCAGTCAACAATTATGTGTATAAAAACGTATTCCTAATTTGTATAATAATAATAATAATAATAATAATAATAATAATAATAATATATTGAAAACGAATTCATTTCACTAATTGTCAAATAAATCTAGGGTTTTCAAAACCCCCAATTCCAAACTAAATTCAATACAAATAAATCTGTTATACATGCAACAGATCTGGAAATTCATTTCCTAATTCCAAAGTAGGGTTTTGAAAACCCCCAAATCCAAACTAAATTCAAATACATGTACAAATTTTGGTCAACCAGACAACTTTTGGTCAACCGTGTACAAATTTGAAAAGTATGCTGGTCATACAGCTTAGTTTTCTGGTTTGATGGGCAACCATGTACAAGAAGGAAAGTACGATGGTCATCCAGTGACTTTTCAAATTGAAACGTCATTGCCACGTCATCAAAAAATAATGTAACCGGTAAAAAGGTAAACTTTTGGTCAACCGTGTACAAATTTAAAAAGTATATTGGTCATGCAGCTTAGTTTTTTAGTTTGATGGACAACCATATACAAGAAGAAAAATATGATTGTTATCTAATAACTTGACCCAATAAAATTTTATGTTTAGGTGACTAAAAAGGTAAGAATAAAATAATGTTTTTCTCGTGTTACACGAACATGGTAATCTCGATCCACTACATATATGGTAAAATGCTTGACTAATGCTACAATGGTACGCTTCACATACGCTACATTTTCTTTTTCCTCGATCTCGTGCCTTGGTCAGATCAGAACTGAAATGCAAAAATGTGCGTTTAAGGCATGCAGCCTTTTTGGTTTTTTGCCACGGAATTGTATTTCATCTCACCCCTTTTTTTTGACAGCCATTTGGAATACATTTTAATATAGCACATAGAAAAATCACTGTCTACAAAAAAGGATTCCACAGACAAATTTAAACTATATACAACAATATATAGGGATTGTATATGTATTCCTCGTAGTTTGACGTTTATACGATATAGTTGGAGTTTGACGTTAATCATTGTTATTTCAAGTAATGGTGGGCAATACTTTTTTTTAGTGGTGGTTGTGACAAGAGTTAAAAGAGAAACGATGTTTGATTACGGTGTGTATGTGTGGTGGGAGTCTGGGACTAATCGCGAGAGCTAATAAAACAGGGTGTTTGCTAAACTATTAATTAATATTAATGTCAATTTATATATATGTATTATTACTTCGTATTATTAGTTGAATCAAAATGAATTAATACGTACACTGTTGGTCCTACATTGTCACATGTTAGATTTTTTTGGTTCAAATCAATTCTTACTAGGAATAGAGCGAAAAAATCGAAACCGAATCGGTACAGAAAGGAATTCAGTATCGATATCGGATTTGATTTTGGGATGAAATCGGTTTCGGTACCAGTTCGGTACGGAGAAACCGATTTGGATACTGAATAATATGTATACGGATGATTCACGCATATCCTAGCCAAAAAAAAATAGTTAAAGACTACCCTTATCATATGTAACCAACTAATCTAACTCTTCTTATATGAAGTTTGAAATGTTCATGTTTGTATCATGTATGTAATTACGTATTATATAACTACAATTTACATGTAACGGTTTATTATAGCTGATCGATTTGTGATCCATAGTACAAATAAAATTTCCACTGACTAAAAAGCTAGGTAAAAATAAATTAAAAGTTTTTTCTCATGTTACACGAACATGGTAATCTCGATCCACTACATATATAGTTATATGCTTGACTAATGCTACAATGGTACGCTGCACATACGTTACATTTTCTTTTTACTCTCGTGCCTTGGTCAGATCAGAACTGAAATACTAAAATGTGCGTTTAAGGCCTGCAGCGTTTTTGGTTTTTCGCCAAAAACGAAAAACAAAATTCTTATAACAATTCCCACCCATTTACCATTTTTTAAAATGTATTACCTTAGATGATAAAAACCTTATATAAAGTCATGATTCGAAATTGTTTATAACTAACTGTTTGACCGGCAGGTCCTAAAACTAGCTAATTAAGGTGGCACAAATATACCTAATGTTGTCCACAAAAAATGAGCTATTGCGATATTTATTTATCTTTGGTAAATCAAGTGAGTATCACTAAAGTCTCACATGCAGGTTTATGTTTGTTGTCTTTACAGTCTTGACAAATCAACATTCAGGTTAGCATAAGTTTGACAAATATGCAATTCAAACAAAAATAAGAAGCATCCATATAATATGAGTTGGATAAATATTTCGGGTACGTAAAATAGATAAATTTACAGGTTTATGTTTGTTGTCTTCATGTTTTTATGTTGTTGGAGTTTGGATTAGATAAGTTTTTTTAGTTAAATTCTTGTTTAACTGGATATGGATATTATGCTTAATGTTTATGTACATTACATATGTACTGAAAACCCTTAAAAGGTTCTTTAAAGCCAGGTTGATCTGGGCAATCATGAGTTATTTTTCCGTTAGATCAATCCGTTGTAGATCTTTTGCAAGTGATCGATCGACTAGAAGTAAGATAGTCCGTGCAACCTACGCGTATCACAAGTGAAAATTTATAATAATGTATAAATCTTCAGACTTTCAAGTTTTAACTATGGTCATATGAATGTTCTAAGTATATTAAAATAGACATCAGAAAAAGTAATACGAGTAATAATCACTTGTTTCTTTTTATAACTTAATAATTGTTTTACCAGTATATTAGCATTACATTTACTGTGGTAAGAAGACGAGTGTTGACCAATGTTTTTCTTGATGGTGTTAGTGCTGCTACAAGTAGAAAAACAATACATGAGAGGTCTAAAAAAATGGTAAGCGATAGTTGTCAACTTGAACCTGTGGTATAGGGCATTTCGCTTATAGATAAAGTATCCAACATTTTAGTATATGCACGAACTGAGAGAAATTTGTGGAATTTTTATTTAGTAAATGGGTAATTATTAGTTCATGACATTCAATTTAGTATAAAGAGTCATTTCACTCAAAGATAAATTCTCCAGCTTTTTTGCATGTCTTTTGCACTGTATTATGTAGAAAAAACAAGACTAATCCAACGTACGAATTTCATCAAAGAAAAGTTTTAAACTCTAAAGTTCTAGTTAATTGGGACGAAAATTTATTTACAAGTTCAAGTCACTTTTGATATATGATAACAATTAACTCAACTACTAAAGTCGAATTAAGTGCATAATAAATCAAAGTAATACGATTCTAAATACAAACTTGTAGAGTTTTTTTCCAAAATAGTATAGTGGTAAAACTTATTTATCAAACTAGTATAGTTTCAATAATATTTACCATTTTAATATAAAACATAATTAAACATTATATTTATATCTATTAAATATAATAAATAAAGATATGTTAGTATAAAGACAAAAATATCGGCATTTACGATGACACGTGAATACAAATCGATCAAGTATGTCTCAAACACTAAAAATTTATGCTCTATAATATCGATCTAATTTGATATTATTATACGCCAATTAGTTTAATAATCTGAGATAAATAGGATAATAGCTAAAGCTAAAAGCAATTACTTGGTAGTTAATCAGAGATGTTATTCTCAATGGGATGACATCCTCTCTAGAAATGTCTCTTCCATTGATTAGACGATCCGCATTTGATTTATCATTTATTCTATTGTTTCAATAGAAATACCATTATATTTTACTATTTCTTTGTTAGTGATTTTTTGTATATTTATCGACATTTTTTTTATAAAGTTAGCTTCGATTCAGACGTGCTGAAGACAATTTTAACCAACGAATTGTTGGAACTCCAACCCCCTCCTTATGGAAAATACCTTGAGATGAGAAACCCAAAATTCGTACCCGAGACATTGGGGAAAACTCACCTTCGAGACCCACATAATAGATTTAAAAAATACCCCTGACCAACCCACCTAATTTAATGTTTAAAAGTTGTATACTAACATATCTTTATTTATTATATTTAATAAATATAAATATAATGTTTAATTATGTTTTATACTAAAATAGTAAATATTATTAAAACTATACTAGTTTGGTAAATAAGTTTTCCTATTACGCTAGTCTGGAAAAAAAACTACAAACTTATACCATTTTAGGTATGAATAAATTCAAAAATCAAAAAATTTCACATATGTGTGCACATCCACAACCAAAACTGTCCGAACGGCGTCGTTTGTAAAATGGGCCACACTCTTTGTAGGAGAAAATCGCCTTCAGTCCGTACTCTTTTGTCATTACATAATCACGTGAGTTGCGTAACGTCCAATTTCACTCTCTAACATCTTGATTCTTGAATTCTTTCTTTCACTACTCTCTTCGATCTCTTTAAATACATATATATATATATATATATATATGCATACATATATCATCCTTATATTTAGGCATACATAATTCTTACATATATAGATACATTCTTAATTCTTTTTTAAGTCTCTGAATTAACAACAATCATCTCGCTCGCTACTTAATCTATCACAGGTATAACATTCATATCTATATCTATATCTATACCTATATCTATACATATCTTCATATAACTACAGATTTTTTTTCCTCGATTTTAGGTCCTTTTTTTTTTCCCTCTCTGTAAGTATAAATCATAAGTATAATATAACTTATTCTGATCGATTACACATACTAGCTAGTACACACAACGTAAATGAATGTAACAATTTCACTATATATACAGGTGTTTGATTATGATTGTTTATTTAATATCTTGTTACTTCAGTCAATAAGTCAATCATTAGATACTTTTTCTCCCCCATTTATGCGTGTATATTGATGCGAATTTTTTCGAGAACACACACATACACACACATGATAGTGAAATTAGTTTTAGAACAGATGCAACGCAAATCCAGAATTCCCATTAATTTTGATTTCTTTACTTCCATAAGATTTTAATTTACAGAAGATTTGAAAAAAAAAATTGCTATAACATTATGAAAATTAAAGTTGGTGATCCGTTGACTAGTTTGACTAAGAAAAGAAAATATGAGAAAATAATTTACCAGTATGTGGTATTGTAAATGAAAATGAATTTGATAGAAAATGTAATCTGGATAACGTACTGTGGTTGTAGCATTACCTATTTTGCTGTATGCACTGCTATTTTTTAACTTCATATATTTGTGTATGGTGTACTAATTAACTGAAGAAGCAGCTGGCAATAAGCAACAGGTTTGTAATTGTTTCACATAACGACTCTGTTTTTTTTTTTTTTTTTTTAAATTCTAATTTAAAGTATTTATTTGAGTTCAATATAGTAATAAGTTTCGAAAAAAATATCTTATACTTACTACTTTACTAGTGATTTTTAAAAAAACAATGTAATAGATACAAGTGTTTGTACAGGTCTTGAGAAGAATGGAGGAAGAAAGTAGGTTCCGCCAACGCAGGAGGTACGTACTTCAATATAAACTTTGATGTCTGTTTCCTTCTTATACGAATAATAACATGTTTTCTCTCTTTATATGGATCATTGCTAGTGTTGCTGCCGACTCCAGAGTAGCGAGGGCTCGATTAGTCGATGAAAAGCGTCAAGCCGTTTCAGTGCCACCAAGCCAGGATCCTGAGCAGGGCCCGGTCCAGGCCCAGAGTAGAGGCCTTTCTCCCCCTGCGAGTCATACTGGTCCTACATTGCCCAATTCGAGGCTCGTCATGAATGGTAACAAATATCTACAAATCATAGTATATGCCGTCAAAACTTTTTTTTGCAAAAAGGGGTGGGGGTTCATAAATTAAAATTTTCGAATTTCAACTATTAAATATTCATAGAGTTTGAATATGGTCATATATGTGTTTACTCGTATTTTAGATTTGTTCTTCAAATTATACTTTAGTTCAAAATTCAAAAATAAATATTGGGAAATAAAAGTTTCTCTTTTTTTTATCTTTTCTTCTTAAATTCCCAACTTCTTTTTCATTTAATGGAAACAAATATGTTTGTTTTCATTTTGTATTTCAAAACTTGTTTTTACCAAATAACAAACTGTAGGAAGTAGGATTAGTTTTTGGATTAAATTTGTTTTTTCAACTTATTTGGATTGTTTATTTCTCATAACATTTTTAAGCATTACCAATTCATTCATTCAACCTAGCTGAAACATATTATTAGACACTTGAGTGCCAAAATCAGCATGAAACTTTTTTACATCTTTCATGAGGAAAAGTGTTATATATTAAAAGTGTTATATATTTTATGAAAGAAAAAAAAAATCCACTAGTATTACTATTAAGGTTTTTGAAAAAGTTATGATAGAAGCCTTTTAAAAACTAATTTATAATGACACACTTATTAGTATTATTATAATTGTCAACTTACTAAATAAAGTCAAACATTTAAAATTTCATGCATATTAGTTAATTTATATTTATACTATATTAATAAACAATTTAATTACCCTCTTTTCAACTCTCTACTTTTAAAATATCCAAAATACCTTTAATTTTTAACACATTTCAAAGTCACACACTAAATTTACATAATATATCTCTAAATTATTTTACACCCATTTATCCGAACTATTTATCTCTTTTATTAATTAATTTAAACATTTCATCTAATCTCTATAATATTCTTAATAAAGTTATTTACAAAAGATACATTTCTTAACCATAAAATAACTACACTATCATATACGTCAATTACTTTTAGATTAATAACCACGTCGTTACCACCACCGCCACTAGCACCACCCGTTGTCGTCACCGTCACCGCATTGCGCAAGTACGCATCTCGTCTTCTCTAAAGGTATTTATATATTGTTTTATATTGAAGGGGGGAAGCGAAGGATAAAGATATATGGAAAAAATGAAGAAGGAAAAACGAGAGAAGAGAACTATAATTTTTCTTAATATTACTTATATATTTTCTAATTAAAAGAATAGTTTGAAAAATAAATTAAAAACAAGCATATTTATGAAAACAAAAAATAAATAGAAAAAGCATATTTTACGAATTTACTCTCTAATTTAGTTTAACATGGGAGCAAGTGTAGATTTACAAACATTTTTCACCTATAATCTTGAGACCACTTCTTTCCCAAGAAGTGCGGCAAGTACTTTAGTAATTTGGGGATTTGGCACACTAATCAAATCATGAATGCATTTTCTCTTTTCTTGATCTACATTTAATAATTGAACTACCTCATATATTGCATGTGTTTATAAAATATTTGTCAACTTAATACTCCATATTACTCTTAAAATAAACTGTATAACAATTTTAGCAGAAGTTTGGTGAAAGTTGACAAATTGAATAAAAAAAAATGAAGTAGAAATTAAAGAAGTTTGGTGAAAATAATGCCACAATTTTGGTAAAATTTAGAGAAAATTGAGGTGAAATAAGTTGGAGAACTTTTATTGTGTAATGATAATGTGACACTTTGATAAATTTTGGTGTTGCTTTTACCATTTTCTTCCCCCTTAGAAAGTCAAGATGACACAAAATATATCACTATTGGCTTTACTTTTACGGTTATTCTTATTTAGTAAACACTTATTTTAAACACCATATTTGGTTAAAAACTCAGCCTACTCTATACTGTTTTTTTCCCATGTTGCAGGGATCCATGTGTTCTGTGGAGTCCCCATATATACAATGCCATACGCGCTTAGACAAGGAGGCTGGTTTGGTCTTGTGATGTTGGCTATATTTGCCATACTCACTTATTATACCGCGCAGTTGCTAAAATACTGTATGACAATTAACCAACAAGTAACGACGTATGCTGACCTTGGCGATGTCGCATATGGTAACATAGGACGATATATGTTCATAGTAAGTTTAACTAAGACTTATATTTTTAAGTTTTAAGATTTATTATGTATATATATATATTCTAACTTTGTTTATGTTATCTATCTTTTGGCAGATCGTGGAGTTCTTATTGGCCTACGTAAGTAATTGTTATTGGCCTTATCTTTTTTCTAATATGCCCGTTAGTAAACTTTTAACAATTGATTAAGATATCGTAACTAGGTTGATTGCCATTTGCCACCGGCACCCAAGGGCGGATCTACTTATATCTTAAGTAGGTCCATGGACCTAGGTTATATAAGAAATATTTTTAATAATCATTAGCAAAAAATATTATGGACATATTTTGAATAAGCTTGTGGACCTGGGTAAATTGATTAAAATGAAGAATTTGCGTGAGAAATGAAAGAGTATTTTAGAGAATGAGTTGCAGAGAAAGAAAGATCAGGATTTAGAAAGGAAAGGTCATGAAAAATGAATGTGGGGAAGAAGAAAGAGGGAACTAGAAAGAAAAGGCGGGGTAATAAAAAACATGCATCTAATACTTGTACGGTTTAATTTGGTGATACATATTATACATTGTTTAGTAATAATGAGTTGTTTTAAGAAAAATAAGTAAACAACTGTTTGCCAGTGTTTTAAATACCGGTACATACCGGCCGGTATTACCCGGAATATCAAATACTGGGTGATACCCCGGTACAATTATCCCGGTATTTTGTTCGGTATTTTCACTATTTAATACCGGCCGGTATTTCTGGTATTTTCCGAAATGGTAATACCGGTATTTTGGATTTTTTTTTTAAATTTTTAAAAAATTATTTTATGATACTTTAATGTTATATTTTGTTATTTGTAAACTTTAAACTTATATTTTGTTATTAAATACTTATTTGGTATTATTTTTTAATGGATTGATCTTATATTTTGATTATTTTCGTTAACTTATAACAAGTTTTGTAGTATTTTTATAAAAATAAAAAATTAAATTACCGTACCGGTACGTACCGGCCGGTATACCGGTAATACCGGTATCGGATACTGGACCGGTACGACCAAAATACCGGTATTTAAAACATTGTTGTATGCATCTAATACTTGTACTGTTCAACATGAGGTTTTTTTAGTCAACTTTTTCTTTTTTTTGGATGATGATAGTTATATACTGTATTTTTTTAATTACCTTATTAACTTTTTTAATGTTATTTACTATACCAAGTTTGTAATCTTAGATTTGACATGGACTAAATAAATATAATCTAAGTTATAGAATTTTATAAAAGTTATTATTATTGTAATACAGAACTTTTTTAAATAATATTTTATAAAATATAGTTTAATTAATTATATATACAACTCTTTTATACAAGTGTTGTAAAAAACTCCTAAAACATAGATTTGAGAGTTGAGACATGCTTATAATTTTTGGTATAAACCTTTAAGTATATCTTAAAACGTTATAAACTACAAACTAGGATTTGATTTAGGACCCTTTTTGACCCTACCCGATGGTTAACCAATGGTTTAGTTTGGCAAGACCGTCTCAACTAATTTAGACATATGTGATTTTGTATCCTGGATCCGATCCGTCACTGCCGGCACCAGTCTACTTATTAGTTATTACTTCTGTTGTGTTGATCGACCTCACACAAGCCAAGCAGCCACCTTTAAAAAATGTTTAAAAAATGTTTATTGAACTCATTGTTTTGGTCTTTAAGTGCATTATAGATACTTTATTGTGTAATCCGTTGTGTATGTGTAATCCAAAGTATTTATTTTTCTTTGGTTTTTAAATTAAGTTTCATTATATTTGATTACAGGCATCATGCGTAGAGTCTGTTATAATCCAACGCGATTTACTTGAGCCATACCCATACTCACATTCGGTGATCATACGTTTTGGGGAACATGGCATCAGTTATGGTTTATTCGCAGTTATTATGTTTCTTATAGTGACATTTATAGTAGCGCTTGTCAAGGATTTCAGTGACTTAGATTGGATATTGACAGGTGAGTTTACAATTTAATGAATACTTAAGTTATTTTTTAATATGAAACCTTATAAAAATCTTATATTGAATCTTTTGAAAAGTTTTTTTTTTTTTTTTTGTTTTGGTTTTTTATCTAGGTTGTGGTGTTGGATTGACTGTAGTTGGTGTTATGTCCCTATTATGGATTTTTTCGGTGAAGGCCCACACACCTGGCGCGACATCTTTTGTTCATATGTCTGGATTGTCCAAGACATTCGGATTTTCCGCATATGCTTATGCAGGACACCCCTATTTGCTAGAGCTCTACCCTTCCTTGGTCAAAAAGGAATCATATTGGAAAGTTGTTCTATACATGTAAGATAAATATAGTTTTTTTATCTCCTTTTTTATTTTAGTGGTTATCATCATTGTCGGTGTCTCGTTTTAGTCATGATTAGAGCTTTTGATCTTTGTTCCCAATGGAAACTTGTGTTTTCTTGTATTAGCTAGTTACTATAGCATTTCTTTAAATAAAATCTAACTATCATTCGGAAAAGAAAAAAAAAAAGTTTTGAAGGTACATTTTTTCTTTAAAATTGAACTTATCTATATATATATATATATATATATATATATATATATATATTATATTATTTGGCTGGTGTTATAAATTAATTCTCAATTCATGTTTTCATTTTGAAGCTACGGAGCAAGTACCACGTTTTATTTTATGACCGCGAGCTTAGCTTATTTGATGTTTGTGGGACATGTAGAGTCTATCTACCTATTGAGTCTAGATAGAGATTCTATATCGGATTCACTTGCCATATCTTTTGTGGTATGTATATAAATCCATTCTTACATACTTATATTTGAATAGTTATTAGATAACAAAAATGGAACTTGAATTTTTCGTACTAATATCTAGTTTATCTTGCAGCTCGCTCATCAGATCATACGGTTTATCTTGGGAGTATTGCCGATGGCCAGGACTATTGACAGGCTTGCACTTCGGCTAAATCTTGGGGATCGTTTTAGGCTATCACTTGGCATAGCCGGCAGGGGAGTTATAATTTTTACGGCTGTATATTGTTCCTTGTGTTGGGTCTTTTGGGTTTTATCAAAGTCATATTTTCCTTATAAACATGAAAAACGCAGCGGAAGAAATGAACCTTTCATTATGTTATATGTAGTTAAAATCAAATTTTAACATATAAAAGAAAACCCCAAACAATAAGGATCCATGTATATGAATGTCATACAATCAAAATAACAACCATAGGGTGTTTAGAAGACTACCTTCTTCCAAGCTTATGAGAAGGTTGATATGAAGAAGATGATGTTCCTAGAAAGGCCAAGTCTTCAAGATAGAAGTACCTCAAGCTTGCATACCCCAAGTCTCCAACAAACACCCAAATATGCTAGGATTTAGACTTAAAAAAACTTTCTCCTTTTGCCTTGTTTGTGCCAAAATCAAGAGAAGAAAAAGAGAGAGTTTTTGCACTTGAGAGTTGAGAGAACACTATAGCAAATGCATGTAACAATTGTGTGTTTCCAATGTAGCTAGTGGGTTATGTAAAACAAGCAAATGCATGTGCATTTTTGGGTGGGGTTGGCTGGCCACAAGGTGAGACCACATGGGTCTCACCAACTCAAAATCCACTTGCATTTTCCTTTTATACAATATATATAAATGTATTATAACATGTTATATACCTTATGTAACATATTATGTATTATACATAACACACATAAGTGTTTATTTTGCCAAATAAACACATTCACATATTTCTCAAAATAAATTATCCATATAATTTACTTATATTTCTCAAGTGCATTTATTTAGAAACCCATTTCCTAAATGCTTCAAGTATTGATATTTATTTAAAGATCATATCATATAAATACATATCATAAGTGTTTGTCTAACTTGTTATTGGGTATGACCTGACTTGGATCATCACATACTAGCCACGTCAATTTAATATGTGTCTTGGGCATCCGAAATTCCAACAGTCTCCCACTTGCACAAGATTCATAGAATATTGACGCAAATAGCAAATACCGCCTAACAACGGTTTGCTACCCCTAATACGTGTGACGTAGTGCCATTCAATAACATCATCCCCTTCAAGTCTCTACTTGAAATGATTTAGGTGAATCGATCATTTTTCCTTTTGTCACAGATGTCATGTTAAATCCTAGAGACATAGAGTGATCATTCTCTATTGATTTAACTTTGTAACAGGCCTTAGACATCTAACTCTCAACGAATAAGAGGGACAAATCCCATTTCGACTACATACGTCTTTCACAATCACCTTATATCATACCTGAGCTTAGCCTTATGTACTGCCATGTTTCAGAACAGCAAAGAACCAAGTCAAAGTGTAATATTCAGTGAATATCAAGACCCAATATGTATCTCAGGTCTGAGGACACAATGATATTCGCCTTTTAAATCAAGATTACTTATGATCAATCACAAAGATTCCATGTAGTAATGCTTGAGTGCAGGTCAGTCCAATATTTGTATCCCACAAATATCTATGAACCTTGGCAGCAACACATTGCTCTATATTGAAAACCTTTTGAACATCTACCAATCCAAGTTCATAACAGTCTTACATTCATATTTGTTCCCACAAATATGATCGACTACGGACATTTAGAATAACTAATTTATTCATGGATTTAAACATGCAAAAAAAATGGAACATAACACACTTTAAATGCATAATACCAATATTCATATAAAAGTGTTAACAAATACAAACGTTCCGATATCTAAATACATAAAATAGATCAAATCCAATCACTAGAATATCGAAGTCCCATGGCACAAGTATGACTTTCATGCTTAGGCCTTTCAAGGAGCTTCGTGAGTGGGTCCGCAATATTTTGATCGGTGTGAACTTTGCGAATACATATCTTTCCCTTTTCAACTTCATCCCTTATGTAGTTGAATCTCCGCTCAATGTGTCTAGTCTTTTGATGCGCACGAGGTTCTTTGATTTGAGCAATTGCGCCCTCGTTATCACAAAGGATTTCTAGGGGTTCTTGAATGGAAGGAACAACCCCTAGATCGGCAATGAATTTCTTCAACCATGCAGCCTCTTGTGCTGCCAAAGAGGCGGCGATGTATTCTGACTCTGTAGTGGACAATGCAACCACATCTTGCTTCGAGCTTTTCCAAGAAACAGCTCCTCCATTTAGAATGAAGATGTACCCCGATTGTGATCGAGAATCATCTCGATCAGTTTGGAAACTCGCATCCGTGTAACCCTTTACAACGAGCTCCTCCTCACCAGATCCATATATTAAGAACATATCTTTAGTATTTCTAAGATATTTCAATATATTCTTGACAGCCATCCAATGACTATCTCCTGGATTTTGCTGGTATCTACTTGTCATGCTCAAAGCGCATGACACGTCCGGTCTCGTGCATATCATAGCATACATGATGGATCCTATAGCAGATGCATATGGGATTCCATTCATTTTCTCTTGCTCAACTTTTGAGCTAGGAGATTGAGAAGTGCTCAATATAGTTCCTCTTTGAATAGGTACTAAACCTTTCTTAGAGTTTTCCATCTTGAACCTTTTCAAGATTTTATCTATGTATGCACTTTGATTCAAACCTATTAAGCGCCTTGATCTATCCCTATAGATCCTTATTCCCAAAATATAGGCGGCTTCACCAAGATCCTTAATGGAAAAGCAACTTCCAAGCCAGGCTTTTACACCTTCCAAGGTTGGAATATCATTTCCAAATAGAAGAATGTCATCGACATATAATACTAGAAAGGTAATGATGCTCCCACTGGCCTTCTTATACACACAAGCTTCATCAGCGTTTTTGATGAAGCCAAATTTCTTGACTTCTTCATCAAAACGACGATTCCAGCTTCTTGATGCTTGTTTCAATCCATAGATTGATTTCTTTAACTTGCATACTTTATTAGGATGTTTAGGATCGACAAAACCTTCAGGCTGATCCATATAGACATCTTCCTCAAGATATCCATTTAGAAAAGCGGTTTTGACATCCATTTGCCATATCTCATAGTCATAATGAGCGGCTATGGCAAATAATATCCTAATAGACTTTAGCATTGCCACGGGCGAAAAAGTTTCATCATAGTCGACCCCTCGAGTTTGAGTGAAACCTTTTGCTACAAGTCTAGCTTTATAAGTAAGCAAGTTTCCATGCATATCGTGTTTCAATTTGAACACCCATTTACTTCCAACTACTTTGGAATTTGGTGGTTCATTAACTAATTCCCAAACTTGGTTATCATACATGGATTGCATCTCAGTGTTCATGGCTTCTAACCATTTGTCCGAATCCGATTTGGACATTGCATCATGGTAGGTGGTAGGTTCATCAGAAACCATCATATAGCATTCATCCATAAGAAATCCATATCTTTCCGGTGGATAAGAAGCTCTACCAGATCTGCGAATGTTTTGTGTGCCTTGATCAACTCCTTGATCATCTTCAACATATTTTTGTTGAAAGCTAGTGTCACCCAAGTGTGTATCTGTCAGTGGTTCTTGATCTTCTTCAAGTTCCACTGTTCTAGAACTAGTTCCTTCCATAAGGAATTTAGTCTCCAAGAACTCAGCCTTTCGAGCAACAAATACATTTTGCTCATTAGGATCGTAGAAATAATATCCCAAATCATCTTTAGGATATCCTACAAAGATACATTTAGTGGATCGGGGTTCTAATTTGCTTGAGGTATCATGTCTTACATAAGCCTCACAACCCCATACTTTTAAATATGACAAAGATGGAACTCTTCCATGCCATATTTCAAAAGGTGTTCTCTCCACTTTCTTGGTTGGAGCCATATTTAAAATTCGGGCAGCAGAGATTATGGCATAACCCCAAAATGACAGAGGTAGTGAGCTTTTGCTCATCATAGAACGAACCATATCTAATAGGGTTCGATTCCTCCTTTCAGACACACCATTATGTTGTGGTGTTCCAGGGGGAGTTAGTTGTGAGATTATCCCACAACTTCTAAGATGATATTGAAAAGCATCACTTAGGTATTCACCTCCTCTATCAGAACGAAGAATTTTTATTGTCTTGCTGAGTTGGTTTTCTACTTCATTCTTGAAAATTTTGAACACTTCAAAAGCTTCACTCTTGTGTTTTAATAAGTACACATAACCGTAACGACTATAGTCATCGGTGAATGTAATGAAGTATCTTTCACCATTCCTAGTCATTGGCTTAAAAGGACCACATACATCCGAATGTATGATACCTAATAAATCTTTTGCCCTTTCATTAGTGCCATTGAAAGGTGCCTTAGTCATCTTGCCTTGTAAACAAGATTCACATACATCAAATGAATCATTTGATTTTGTTTTCAAAAGACCATTCTTTTGAAGTGTTAGTACGCGATTCTTATTTATATGGCCAAGACGACAATGCCAAATATAGGTTTCACTTAAATCTAATTTAAGTTTCTTGGTGGTAGCTTGGTACATTGAGTTGTCATATGTTGTGCTTTCATGAACCAATTCATAAATACCATTTCTAGGCATGGCTTTAAAATAAAATACATCATTCATAGAAATATGGATATCATTGTTAACAAATTTAAAATCATATCCAACATGTCTTAAACGGGAAACTGAAATAATGTTCCTAGTTAAACTAGGTGCATACAAAACATTGTTCAATACAATTTCCAAACCATTTGGTAGTTTCAAAAGATAGTCTCCTTGGGCTTCAACTTGTACTTTCGCACCATTGCCCATAAAGAGACTAATGTCCCCCTTCTTGATGTTCCTTTTTCTTATGAACCCCTGTAACATATTACAAATATGAGTTCCACATCCGGTATCCAATACCCATATGTAAGAAAAAACAGTATTAAGCTCTAGATGCCATTGTTGGGTCTTTTGGGTTTTATCAAAGTCATATTTTCCTTATAAACATGAAAAACGCAGCGGAAGAAATGAACCTTTCATTATGTTATATGTAGTTAAAATCAAATTTTAACATATAAAAGAAAACCCCAAACAATAAGGATCCATGTATATGAATGTCATACAATCAAAATAACAACCATAGGGTGTTTAGAAGACTACCTTCTTCCAAGCTTATGAGAAGGTTGATATGAAGAAGATGATGTTCCTAGAAAGGCCAAGTCTTCAAGATAGAAGTACCTCAAGCTTGCATACCCCAAGTCTCCAACAAACACCCAAATATGCTAGGATTTAGACTTAAAAAAACTTTCTCCTTTTGCCTTGTTTGTGCCAAAATCAAGAGAAGAAAAAGAGAGAGTTTTTGCACTTGAGAGTTGAGAGAACACTATAGCAAATGCATGTAACAATTGTGTGTTTCCAATGTAGCTAGTGGGTTATGTAAAACAAGCAAATGCATGTGCATTTTTGGGTGGGGTTGGCTGGCCACAAGGTGAGACCACATGGGTCTCACCAACTCAAAATCCACTTGCATTTTTTTATACAATATATATAAATGTATTATAACATGTTATATACCTTATGTAACATATTATGTATTATACATAACACACATAAGTGTTTATTTTGCCAAATAAACACATTCACATATTTCTCAAAATAAATTATCCATATAATTTACTTATATTTCTCAAGTGCATTTATTTAGAAACCCATTTCCTAAATGCTTCAAGTATTGATATTTATTTAAAGATCATATCATATAAATACATATCATAAGTGTTTGTCTAACTTGTTATTGGGTATGACCTGACTTGGATCATCACATACTAGCCACGTCAATTTAATATGTGTCTTGGGCATCCGAAATTCCAACACCTTGGTGGCCCCTATATATGGTAAGTGCTATCTGTTGTGAATTAGTTTTAAAAAAAAAACTCTTGAATTGCAATTACTAATGATTGATACTAATATAATTAAATTTTAAAATGGGGTGATTATATACATCTCACAGTGGTGATATATTCTTCTTACAGGTCCCTTGATGTCATTTTTGGGTTCCGTTCTAGGGACCACAGTGGTAAGCTATCGTAATGTTAAAAGATTAGATGCCTTTTGTTTCTAAAAATTACTTCTTAGATGGCTTAAACTAAAGCGACTTTTTTGTTATAGGCTCTGATTATTCCGTGCGCTTGTTATCTGCGGATGAAACCTAACATCATTTGTCACGTTGAGGTATTATATATATGTGAAATCTTTTCAAGCACATTTCCTTGTATTTACTCGTTATCCCTAATTTGATTCCATACTTTAGCAAAGAATCCTTACTTCACCGTGTTGCTTTGAATTTGTTGAGCCTAGTTCACCCTGTTGCACCATCTGCCACTTTCAATTTGTTGAGCCTTCAAACGACAATGTAGATCTTATTATAGGGGCCTGGCTGATTTACCCTACATATACATAGCATGCTGGGAGTTTGTAAATTAGTTTTTAACTTTGACCCAAGCCCAAGACATAAACTTTTCTCCCAATTAATACAATCTCTGGCTCGGCTTCTCTGACACCAGATCAAAAAACTTTAGTTACCTAGGGCACCCTCCTATCACCAAGTCAAGTCGGTTGTGTACCCTTGGAGAATCTGAATTCTATACTTCACTTATTAAGACAGAATCTAATTAACTTTTGTTTTCCGTTTATGAATAACTATGTTTTCCTCATTTTCATAATCTTTTAACTACTGAGTAATTTGTTACGTGTTTGGTTTGTAGGGGATAGGTATCATGATTATCATTGTGGTATCTTGTGTAGCCGCAATTTTTGGGGCAAAAGACAGCTTTCAAGAAATGACAGAAGTGATATAATTCACAAAGTTGTGCACATTTAGCCAACTTGCAAGAAGCAAACCTTATATAGCTAATGTTCTTTAAACGGAATTGAACTTGTAGGAAGCAAACTGTTGAATATTTTAGCGATATCAATGTTCCGTAGTGGTATTGAATTAACTTATCGAATGGTTGATCGTAATATTCAGTTAATCGGGTTAGGTGATGCAGGAGAGCGGACTCGATTGTGTATATTAAGATGGTTGCGTATTGACATTTTAATTTAATATTATTGAACTAAGTTTGTGAGTTTACTTTTAATATTACGCATTAATATTGAAAGGCACATGTTAAAATGAGTGTTTCATGTTTCACATATATATACTCATGGGAAACCGTCAATTTGGACGAGAAAGACAAAAACTCACATAATGTTATTTTGAGATATTCCGATTTTGAGATATACTAGTGCCGTTCCATATTTTGGAAGGAATGGACACACAAACTTCAACTTTCTACGAAAACTGTCCATTGGGTACACATATCTTGAGACACTCTTAAAATTGGATATACAAGGAAAAAGTGAAAAACAGTTCAGTTTTTCTCTTCTTGATACGCAAGGCATAAATCATCGAACAATAATGTGTAACAACCGTGACTTTTGACCCGTTGACTATTTGTGCAACTTGGCTAACAATTTAGTTAGTAATATAATTTAAGTCTTTTGGAGTTCATTTAAGTGCAATGTGTTCATATAGATCAATTTATCGTTCAACTCGGGACTTATGTTCTAGTTGAGGTCATTAGTCATGCTAATCAAATTTACATCTTGAGATGACGTTTAGATTAATTGGCGGTGTTAGACGACATTTAATCTAGTTAGAAACTTAAAATGGATCCTCCATGGGTTTCACCCAACTCATGACCTACCCAACTCACCATATTCTTATCTTTCCCCATCCATTCATTTCTCTTTCACTCTTTCTCTCTAAACACACCCAAGAACACACACACATACTCATCTCAATCTCTAAATTTCTTCTTCAATTAGTGTTGTTTGAGCAAGATTTATACAAGAATCATCATCATTATCATCATTTCTTCATCATATCAAAAATATTTGGAATTTAAAGTGCAAGAAACCTTCCATCATAGCTCAAAAACGGGTTTTTGACACTTGGGAGAAGATTTGGTAAGTTAACTCATCTTAAATTCATCATTTTATGTTAATAATCATGTTTCTAAAACAAACCCATGAGTTCTTGGTCAATTTCGTGTTCAAAAATGAATTAGGGTTCAATTAGGGTTTCGAAATTGGTCAAAATGGATTTGAGCAAGGATTTGATGTCATGGATTGAAATTATGATGTGGGTTATGTTCAATGATGTTAAAATATGGTGATTTATGCATAAAAATGTGTTTTGGAGCTTCCTTAGTCGATCTTGGAGTCAAAAATCTGCCAGTAGGAGCACGGCCGCTCAGACAGACGCTCAGTGCTTGTGGCTGCAGTTTTCCCATAATACAGATGCTCACACGACCGACCGTGCGAGCGGCCGCAGTTTTTCAGTTCTTCTCCAACTTTTTCGTTCGGTTATCGGTCGACTTTTAATGATCCAAAACTTGTTTATTGGTCTTATATTAACATACTAAGGTTAACAAAATTGGTTAAACACAATTCTAAACACTTTGATTTTCAAGTGGAATTTTGGTGCTAAGTCATTGAACCGTGTCTAACCAAAACTCTTCATTTGTCATTTAAACGTTCTCGAATGACTTATAAAACATCTTTAGGGGAAATTGTGGTATAGTATAACTAGTATTGACCATGTCTTGTATTGTGACATATATTGTTAGGTTGTGGACTTTTGACGACCATTGGGCATTCGTAGCTTGATATTAACTTGTTATTGCCGATCAAGGTGAGTTCGTAGCTCCCTACTCGTTTGAGATTCGGGCTGAAAAGTGTACAACCTTTGTGTGTTAACTTGTTGTTTGTGCAATTATATGTTGCCTTGATTGATGACAGAGTTCAATTGAGCATACGTTTGATTTCCTTGATGATGACATGACTTGATTGTGCATATGTTGAGTGTCTTGAGTGATGACATTGTTTGATTGATGGAATTGTTAATGTGTAAATATGTGGTTGTTATATGATTATTGTATGTTCATGTTTGGTTGACTTTTAGGTTAGTTGTGTATATATGGAAGACAATAATACCTTCGAAAGGTTGGAGATGTGGTGGGAAGGCTGCGGGTGACCCTATATATAAGCATCAAAGGCCTTTCAAAAGTAGTATCGTACGAAGTATATACACATAGTGTTTGTTTCTAGGTGGACATTGATGGTCATGGTGCAATCGAGTACAATGAAGTACATTACACGCAATTGAGTACAATCAGGTACATTACGTGTAATTGAGTGCAATTGAGGGACATTGATAGACATGTTGGGCATTATAGAACTTGTTAGATACTTCTTGATATCATTATTACTTGTTCTTGTTTACTATGCGTATTCTAAATACCTTGCGTAGTTCATTATGTGAGTACATATGTGAGGGTCATTGATGGACATTGACTGATTATGTATTGTTTGAGTATGATTGATTTATTTATGATTAGGGTAGTTGTACATATATGGAAGACGATGATACATTTAATGAGTTGGAGATGTGGTGGGAAGGCTGCGGGTGACCCTGTATACAAACATCTAAGATTCCTTAAATGTAAAGTCGTATGAAATGTATGTGCATTGTGCATGGTTGAGTTGATGGACATGATGGACATGATGACAACAAACGGGTACTTACGTACTTGATGACATTAAACGGGTACTTATGTACTTGATGACAATATCGATGACAATAGAGGGACAATGTGTGCATGTACAAATAAACGGGTACTTACGTACTTGATGACATGAAACGGGTACTTATGTACTTGATGACAATATCGATGACAATAGAGGGACAATGTGTGCATGTACAAATAAACGGGTACTTATGTACTTGATGACATTAAACGGGTACTTATGCACTTGATGACAATACTGATGACAATAGACGGACAATGTGTGCATGTCCAATAAACGGGTGCTATACGTACTTGATGATAATTGGATGACATGAGAACAATTGAGGGACATTGATGGACATGTTTGACATTTTAGAACTTGATGGATATTTGTTGATGTCGACATTTTGTGTTCTTGTGCATTATGTGTGTTCTAGCTATGGTATGATTGTGCAATGGATACATGTGGGTCCAGGTTGCGCTACGAGCCAACCTATATTGAGTACTTGTGCCTTTTAAGGGCTTACTGTAAGTGTGTTTCTTGTTCATTAGCTTAGTTCATATTGTGAATGGCTTTGGCATTAGATCCTCGTCATTTGCCCCTACGAACTCACCAACTTAGTGTTGACCTTGTTTAGTACACTTTTCAGGTAACCTTGTGAATCCAAGACGTGATGGTTGATGGGTGCTTGCGCTAGAGTTTGGGCTTAGTCTTACATGGATCAAGGATTCATTTGCCCCTATTTGCATTATGCTTTATGTACTTGTTTGTTGATGATGGATTCACCGAATCCCTTTATTTTCATATAGTTCATGTTCTACGATAATCCCATGTATACGCTATATCTTTTCGGTAGTATTTCGAGCCTAGCTCGGGGTGTTACATAATGGTACAAGATTTTTCAATGAATCAGAATCTAGTTCTCGAAAGGAAAACCAGTCTTATCCGTTCAAACATTTGGGTGTACCTCCAAATGGTTTGTTCTGAAAGTGATTACACGATTCTGATTCCAATCCAAGTTATTTACTTATTCTGTTGTTCGGGTTACATGATTTCACATGAACAGATTTGTATACGGCATTTACGGGATCAAATAGGTACGCATTTTTAACATATCCCCAACACAAACCATCTATAGCTCACGTTCTTTAAATGACATTTTAGACATCTGATAAGAAGTTTGAACCAATCATGTGTAAAGTCAAACCCAGTGATATTTACCACATGCGAGTAACCAAAGGGATTGGAAAATCGGTGGGGTGAGCGGCTTGTAATTTGTATTGTGCAAAATCAATTTTGGTCAAAACAGGTTCGACATGAAATACCTTATGTACAAAAACTACAATGGAAAAACTACATGAAATAGTCAACTGTCAAATACAATAACAACCATTATCTATATCTATATTTATATTATATTATAAAGCAAAAAATCTTTAAATTTTGACATTGAACTTAAAATTTTCTTTGAAGGAGGCATTGAACCATATGAGCTTCGTTACAGACTTGGAAGAGTTCACCATCTGGCGAGTTCGACTTAAATAGTCTCGGTTTTCATATTCTTTATCTTTGATATGTGCGGTCCTCAATCACCGGACGGCGCGCTTGACTAAGAAGATAGAAAGGGCTTAGGATTCGAAAGACGTCGGCTACCTTCTTACTGACAGCACAGCTAAGCGAAAAACCCCAAGAAAACTTTATCAATTCTCATTCTTCTTTGGCGACAAGGAAGGCTACCGCAGCGGTCGACGACTTGATTGGGGCAGATCTTCACTCATTATCCTTCTTCGAACCTTTTGATTTTAAATACTTTCCCAAAATGTCCTCTCATCTATTATATATTTACCTAAAATAACTATAATACCTTTTATCTCTTCTCAAATTTCAACCAATCATTTTTTTCTCTCTTATTTATAAATAATTTTATTCTTCTAACTCTTTCAAAATCTTTTATCTCAAAAATCGTAAATCGATAAATTCTAAAAATTATATGGGTGTTCTTAAAATTTCACGCTATTTCATTAGAGATGTCATTCGATATATACTTTCGATGAATTTTTAAATCCGATGACAGAGCCCGTAAGGCTAAGCCATTTGGTTATGACACTCTATGACATATCACCTCCTATAACCTATCACATTCTATGATCTATCACCCTCACCATCTCACCGCCGCAACGTGCGGGTATTTGCTCTCGTATATTATAAAGCAAAAAGGCCTTAAATTTTCAACATTGAACTTAAATTTTTTAATATTGATTTTAAGTACTTTCCCAAAATGTTCCTCCCACCTATTCTATATTTACCTAAAATAACTATAATACCAGTTCTCTCTCCTCAAAGCTCAACCAATCTTTTTTTTTTTCTCTCTTCTCCATAAAATCATTTTATCCCTCTAACTTTTTCAAAATCTTTTATCTCAAAAACCGTACATTGATAAATTATAAAAATTATATGAGTGTTCTTAAAATTTCATGTTTTTTCATTAGAGATGTCATTCGATATACTTTCAATGAATTTTTAAATTCAAGAGTGAAGCCCGTACGGCTAAGGCATTTGACTATGACTCTTTATGACATATCACCTCCTATAACCTATCAAATTTTAGGACCTATCACCCTCACCATCTCACCGCCACAACGCACGGGTACTTGCTCTCGTATAAATTTAAGAGTAATCCAATCAAGTCTTTCAAGTTTCCCGCTTCCATTGTATCCAAACATTTACATGATAATATGACATTGCAAAAGTATTCATCTGCTTCTTATTACATAGTGATAGATGGATAGTTCAAGAACAACGGAAGGTGGAATTACCGTTGTAAGAAGTTTCTAATCTCATAAATGTCATTGTTGACAAAAAAGCTTGAATCTAATAAAAGCATTTGCAACACCCTTACCATCTAAATTGATTTACATTGAAATTTAGACACAAAAAGGTGACCATAGGAACGTTAAATTAGATTACTACTAATGGAGAAACTTGATAAGATTGAGATATATGTAAATGGAAATGTACTTCTGTAAAAGATAATCTTCCCAAACTTGATAAGATTGAGATATATGTAAATTAGATGACAATATGTCGGTTGTTGCTTCGAAACCTTTTTAATGCGTTCTAGCAATCATCGCAATTTCCTTTACGCCGACCCATAAAAGTCAAACCCGCCATCCTCTTTAAGTTTGTACTAAAACCCTTAAACAACTCCATGTATCACTCCCACATATCTGCCAGAAACCCCAGCTTGATAGTGCTATCTACAATCATGGATAAAACAGGAAAATTTCCAAACTAGACTACAAACTGCTGGTTTAAAATCATCCCTAATGCCTTATTAGTGTTAGCATTGCCAGCAGCTGAATTCTCCACTCCAATTCATACAATATATAATTAACTGTCCCCAAGATACTTGGTTTCGCTTGGCATCTCCTCCTTTTGAAACTTGAATGTACTCATGGCGAGTCACATTACTGCCCTTTAATGTACACTTAAACCCAGAGAAAATGTGTTCATTTGAATTAATCTATCTTGAAGCTTTACTAATTCCATCACAGATTAAGACCCAAAACTGATCAAGAACAGCAGTATCGTAGGTAGAAAAACTTGTAGTTACCATATTTGCAAAAACATCAATAATTTCAGCTGAGTCACTTTGAATTCCCAAAGTAACTATTGGAACACCTGTAATAGGACGGTTTGCCCCTCGTGCCAAAGTAAGAATTAAAGAAGGGAATGATACGGCCAACGTAGTCACAGAAATCGCACAACTATTACCTATCTTCAATGCATAAACAAATTGTCCCTTTTATTAACATAACAATAACACAAGACCGCGTCAAGGCAAGTTCAAGATTATCACTCCACAAATGGTCTACAGTAACTAAAAAGGACTCTTCCATTTTGTTTAACCCACAAGACAACACTTCCAGAACCTCAACAATTTTCAAAACCTGGTTTCTTTCATATTGCTCATCATCACCTTGCTCTCATAGTATTTGATAGGAGAGAAACTGTATTGAGAGAAGAAGATAGTTTTATCAAATCAAGTCTAATCTTCTCATTAACTGCCTCAATTATCTTTATACACTAACTTCTACAGACTTTACTAACCAAGTTATTTTATTCCCTTCAGCTATTAACTACTAGCTATTTTTACACTAAACTATACAATGCTCATTTACCATGTAACACAACTGTGTTGTGTGCTGGAAGAGCATGATGTACATGTCGAAGAATATAGGTCAAAGCCAGATTTTGGTCAAGATCACATCGATAGGGAACATGTGTTGGTAACCATATAATCATCAATATTCAAAATAATGATCCTAGTAAATATGTTGTTTCCCAAATAACTTGGTAGGCTGATTTCATGTGCTTGGTCATTAATGCGCTACATCCGTGAGATCTTTACCACTTCAATGCATCAAGGCCTACACATTTTGATTGTTGTTGAAGGTTGGACTCGACAAAAAGTACAGTGGGAGACAACTGATAAGCATCGATAACATAGCAGATGCCCACAGGGAACCACAAAGTAAAATCTATTTCATGGGTTAAACATATTCGGCATATCAAAGCTGGTTTAGCTTTGTCAGCTTCATTTGTTTCCATCTCTGACTTTTCCTGAAATATGCGACAAGATATGAAAATCAGTACTTATTTATACCCCCAGGCTTCTCATACCTGTACCCCTGTTATACATTAAAATTTCCCTAACAATAGATAATCATATCATCCTGTAGCACATGGTTCTAGACTTCTAGTACTAAGCAGCACTTGGTATGAGTGGGGTAACGGTTGATACATTGATCGTTTTATTCCATGGTTGGCTGGGTGGGGAGATTTTGGTTTCACTTGTGAGTATATATTAAGAAGTGTTGTTAAAACCCAATAGTTGGTAACTTTAGTAAGCTTTGAGAGCCAACTGGCTCAGCACAAAACAATCCTCCATGTGTAAAACTGGTTTTGTTATTATCAATACCAGATATAAACACATGAACCATATATATGTGCGCTTCATGAATAGAATTTTAGTGATAATAAAATACGATTTTCCATTCAAAATACCTTTTCAACAGAATTTTAGTGATAATAATACGATTTTCCATTCAAAATACCTTTTCAAGCAGAACCCAAAAAGGAGTAACAAATTGACTAATATATTGGTTAAATGAACCTTTCATCAAATATTTTGTAAAAGTCAAAAGGGAGACTTATCTTGACGCAAACTACTGTATATAAATTAGTAACATGTAGACCTGCTCAAACAGAAGTGCAGCTGGGGATTCCTTTAACTGTTGTCGCAGAGATTAAGTTGATTGGTGGAGGTAATGCATCTCAGTGTCCATTCTGATTCCAGCGCCCGACAGTATCTCTTCAACTGAATAATCTGAGCATGGTTACTTTTGAATAGCATCCTTGTTTGATTATTGGGCTTCTTGTCTTATCAGCCAAGGCTTGGTAGTTAGCTTCAGCGGAAGAACAAAAAACATTTTGTTTCTTTGATTGCCTTGAGAGAAGACAAGGACCCAAAAGTATGCTAGGCATTGATGGACCATATAGGAAGAGCATAGCTTTTCTTTGAACATCAAATCACAATTTTTATTAAAGATTAGCATACTCCAACTATACTACAATCCTCACATGCTTACAAAGCACTCCAAACACCAACTTAAATCTCTATGGCTGCTGTGTGATAATCCCTATTCTGATTGTCGCCAATAACTAAATCAACTCAAATAATAGAAAGAGAAGAAATAGGTAAATCTAATTATGTGGTAGATAAACACATATTTTGGTTTGTAACAAGACCAACTTAGACCAGAAACAATTGGGTAGGAAACATCTTTGAACACTTATTGTCATCAGGGTCGATAAATTTTCATTACTGTAGAAAGTTGAACTCCACAGATTGGACAGCAGGAGACAGCAGATGAGCATGGATGACATAGCAAATGACCACATGGAACCATGGTCACACCTATTTCATTGGTCAAACAGATACGGCATAGCAATGCTACTTTAGCCAAGTCAGCTTCTTTTGTCGCAAACTTAGACTTTTCCTGGAAATATACCAAACGAATGAATAAATTAGTGCCCTCCCCTTTTTATCAAAATAATAATGGTTTATGCACGGTATTCAACTATGTTTAAACCCCGGGCGGTAGATTTTAATATCAGTGATACTTTAGAGCCTGCTGGGTCAACAAAATGATCATACATGTATGAAACTGGATTTGCTCTTGAAAATAACATGAATAAACACATGACAAGAAACTTTCAGAGCAATCTAAATATTTATTATAAGCTGAAGTCAGGTGCCGACCTGCTCGAGCACAAGCGTGGCCTGAGATTCTTTCAATTGTTCTTGCAGAGACAGAATTGTTTGGAGGAGGCATTGCCTCTTTGGGTCCATATTGATTCGAGCACCGGAGAGCATCTCTTTAAATGCTTCAACAAACTCCTCAGTTGGTACACCACCATGCTCAAGACATTGAATTGTTTGTTTCTGCCAAAAGACATCAAGTTTGTTTGATTCCATGTTGCAAATTGTTCCTCCTAAGAAACTATTGTTGCAACCACATTTATGTGACTTTAAAATGCTTTAGGTTGCAGCAACTACCAATTCAGATGAACACAGTCCAAAGTTAGAGTCAAAATTCAGTAACTATTCATTAAGTTCTAAGATCTACAGCTCAAAAAATATAATGACAAAGAACTAGATCCATTTAGTTAGAAGACAGCCACTACATGTTTTATGTAAAATGTATGATGCAGACATTATTATCAGGGGTACGATGCTAAGAAGCAATAGGCAATAGCAGAAAACAGTGTCACAACAAAAACAACCAACAATATTATATACTAACCAAAAAAATTTCATGCAGATCACAAAACAAGATTTATTCATACGAAAATTATATACTCTTACTTATCCCATCAAACTCCAAACAGTTCAGGTGTGTACAAGAGTTACAATCATCAAGTAAGACTAATTACTTATCCCATTAATCAGCTTGCTTACAATATATCACATAACAAGATTTATTCTTTAATCATCGGTAGAGGGAGTGAAATATTATTTTGGAAGGAGGTTGTATAAAACATAGAAACTCAACAAACCTGATTTTCAAAAGCTACTCCTTGAGACTGGTCTAGCTGCTCAGCATGCATACTATCTCTGGGCCTCACATAAGTAGGATACTCTCTGCCAACTGGGAAATTTTGAAAGGGGAAAACATGTGAAGATATAAAAGTTTTGGTCTTCCGTGGAAACGTTTCAACATTGAGACTATACGATGTTTGCCCTACCAAAGGTCTTACATCCTCAGGAATTCTACCATACTTCAACTTCTCTCCACTTTGGCTTTGCCAGGCCACTATTTCTCCTTGATAGTATGCTCTTAAAGGATCAATCTGCCTTTTCTTGGCATCTCCGAGAACTATATCTTTTAGTCCCAACTATCACTAGATGGGTGCTGAAGACACCTCTATGTCGATGGTGAGTGAACTTTGCAACACGATCAATTAATCTGGATGTGACCAGTTTAGTTTGATCGTGTACCAGGTTAACTGGAATTAAGTATTAAAGTGACAGAATATTAATACATGCAATAATATAAATGACGAGTATATAAACTGGTGAGACAATATGTAATTTTCAAGTGTATTTTATTTATTACTTGTTTAAATAAAATACAAGGTTGTTGCGGAACCAAGATAATACAAGAATGTAAATATCCTAACAACCCATGAATTACAATTGATCTAAACTTGGAAATTCTCCTAAACAATCGAAACACTTAGAGTTGTGAAATGTTTCTTTTTGCGATTGAGAGAATATTGCACAAGTTCACCAATATTGCAGAATATATGTATTTGCAAAGTTATTGAAATAGCTTGTGCAAGGACCTCTATTTATAGTCGAAGATTGAGCATGGGGATCTCAACTTCGATGTACAAATATGGTTGACAGCACACAAAAGTATTGTTTAAATAATCCTTTGTGTGTGTTAAATAAAGTAAGACAAAAGGTTACTTTATTCAACCACTCTACATCTTTGTATCTTTATCCAAAGACAATATCATTGTCCGGTTAAAAGGATGTAGAGTAAAAAGGTCCTCCTCGTAATCAGTGTAAAGCTTTGTAAGAGCATTTACACTGGAGGATTCTCCAGTTGATTGATCTGGTAGATTGTCAACTGGGCTTCGCTGCCATTGCCAATCTCTATCTTCCATTTGTTGTCTTTGACTTCAACTGGAAGGTCTTCAGATTCTAGTCGTCTGATCTCAACTGGAGGAAGTCATCAGTTGCTAAACCTGTATAATGCAACTGGACTTCTAATATTTCGGACAATTCCTCATGCTCTCCAGATGTCACTGGAGAGCTCCAGTTTAGTTAAAACTGGACCTAACAAATTCCCCCTAATTGTCCTGAAATATTGTCAAGTATTTTCAAACTTGTTTCTATACAAGTTTAAGTTTGAAATACTTGAATTTGATAAAACCTATTAAGTTTCCAAGACATTTTTATAGATCATCAAATGTCTTGGATTTGTTTTAAGTGTTTGTAGATCTTATCAGATATCTTACTTGTAGGTTACAATCTGGCAACTTGTATATACATACAATTTCAAATAAATTACAAGAGAGTACACAAAATTACAAGCAGATAATAGTTAGAAGGAAAACTTAAACAGATGGCCCTTCGCCAGTTTTCCTTCTCTTTGAGACTGATGAAATCGGCTGAGTATCCTCAGGATCAAGGCCTAATCTTTCTTCAATGTTTTCCTTGAACTTGATGAGATTTTGCAATACATACTCCCAGCCTCTTTCAACTTTATTCTTCCTCTGCCTCCCCTCCAACAGCCTCAACATCTCAACATGCTCGGAATGACCATACTGATTGACATCCGGGTTCTCAGTAGTCCTTTTAGGTCCACCAAAGTATTGTACCTCAACAACAAAATGCTTGGCACCAGGCTTAATTGAAACCTTAACATCAGTAATCCTGCCTCTATTGTGCCTTCGACGCTGTACATCTGACAAATATGTGCGAGCTTCAGATTCATTTGTCAGTTTGATTTTGCTCGTGCTCAGCTTTTGTGTAGCAGCTCGAATATCATCAGTTGTGGGTTCAGATGGTTCTACCCAAGTCCTCAGATTTGCATCTCTTGGTAAGGCCTTTTGTTTTCTTCCTTTGGACTTGGGTGGATTCAACACTTTGGTGACCGCCTTCTTGACCTGCTCAGTTCTCTTGAGAATCCCTTCAGATCTGATCTCTCTGGCCTTTTCCACCGATACATTCAAACACTTTGCATCCAGTTCAGCCTCATCATCCTGGTAGTGTTTGTCCAGTTCCACTTCAAGCATCTCCTTCAGTGCATTGACTATTCTTGGATCTTCTTTGATCTTCTTGTATTCAACAAGTGTCAAGCCAAGGAGTTGAGCATCAGTGATATCAACAAGAGGGGTTGGAAGATTTTTTCTTGATTCAAACTGGTTTGCCTTCATTTGTTTCTTCCTTTCCTTGACCAGGTATCCCACTCTTGCTAACTTCTGGCTCTCGCTTTCAGTAACTGGAGGCAACAAATCGACATTGCCAGTTTCCAACATTGGTGCATCGGTGGCTGGTTCCAAAGATTCATCAGCAATGGCCTTTCCCTTGTCAACACTCCCTACCACCACATCATCAAACACCTCAAACCCTTGCTCACCAGCCTCAGTACTGGTAGCCATCACAATCTCCTTCCCTTTACTTGAAGTCTTCACAAGAGTGTGAGGGGCATGTACCGACCTTTCCCCCTTGGCAGCATCTAGTCCCTGCCTGATGGCTTCAAAATCAGCATGACTAGAGGGCAGGCGATCTAGAGGCTGCCATGATTGCATTGTCTTACACTCTTTGAAGACTCCACAAAGCATGCGAACTGTCCTCCAAAGATGATTTATCTCTTGAGACTGAGTCATTACATTTCCACTTGTCTGCTCTTGACTCTTTAAAATTTGTTTGAGAATGGAGAGATCATCTGAAGAGAGCCCAGTTGCAGGGACTTCCTGAGCACTGTCAGGCTCAACCGCCCTTCCTTTGCCAACTTCAGTGGTCAGATCAGATATGGCAGTTGAATGTTCAGACACTTTGCTAGCCAGCGTATCCAGACTGCACCTCAACCGATCAATCTCAGATGTAATTGGAGTGAGATCGACCTGGGGCACTGCAATCTTGGTGATCTCAGATATCACCTTTTCTATCAAGTTACTCTCACTGGCAGCCAAAGTTTCTTCGATCTTGAGACCCACTGAAGAGGCCAACCGACTCCCAAGCTCTGTCACATCTAGGCCAGGTTTGCTACACAGCTCTTGCACCTGCCTTTCCAGATTCTTAATATCAACCTCTGAAGATCTGACAGTATTGTTCAGCAGGTTGGATATTGAGGATGTGACTCCAGATTGAGTCAGTGCGAATGCCTCCCTTAAAGATATTGCCAATTGATTGGAGGATTCCACTAACTCGTTCAGCTTGCCAAACACCAAGTCCTCATTAGCAGAGAACTTGTTAATCCCCAGGTCAACCACTTTAATATTTTGCAGATGATCCTTGTGGTACCTGGAGAGGGACTTGGTGTTCTTCTCCAGTGTCTTTTGAATCTCTTCCACCCTCGCAAGAAGGTTCGAGAGATCGGTTTGAAAAGACACGAACTGGCTGTCCAATGACGGAGGAGAAGGTGTCACTGGACCAGCTGAAAAGCTACAGGTGCAACTGGACGAGGTATGACAATATCTGGTTCTCCAGTTGCAGTAGCATCAGTAGATAGAAGAGGAGGGGTTGTAGAAATGAAAGGAAGAGATTCAATGTGTCGTTCATGCTGAGAATGCTCAGGTGTGAACGACGGCGACGGTGGGGTTAGGATGTGTCTATTTCTAGGCACACCCATAGAAGAAGGTGATTGGCGAGAGGTGAATATTGGAGGTATTTCTAAGCTTTGTACATGAGTTGGGGAAACTGAAACATGTGGTTCTTGGGGTTGACCAAGGAGAGAAGGGAGCTGATCAAGTATAGTTGCATCAGCCATCTCTTGGTCAGATTCTGTCTCAGATGAGTCCGAAGACTCAAGCTGAAACACACCCTCATTTATGCCAAGATCCATAAATGTTGGGGGTGGCTGAACAAGTTGTTCAGACTCCTGATGACCAGTTTGAGTTGCCTCAATGGTATCATCAGTTTGAGGATCCGTTGCCGAAGCATCTTCTCCCTGGACAGAGGTGACTGGTGCCTCAACCACAACTGCTCTATCCTCAGTTGCAATATCATCGGCAGCGGCTTCAGAGACCACTATCACAGATTGTGACTGGTCAGGTGCAGCAAGTCCAGATCTTGATCTCCTGCTTTTAGAGGATCTTCTTGCTTTAGGAACTGCCTGGACTCCTGCTTCTGCCACAGTTACTACTTCAGTAGACGAACCGGTGGGTCCCTCATTATTTTGAGGCCCGCCCAGTTGCCTTTCTGATTCACCAGATTGTGGTGCATCAGTTTTAGAGAATGCAAAAATCATTCTCGGGGACATCTGGACTTCATCAGAAGTGGACACCAGGTTGTCCAGATTCCTCAACAGTTCTGGCACAGAGAACGAGGATTGCGTGTTGTTGTACTCGTTTCTGCCCAGAATCTGAATAAAACAAAGGGACAGAAACCTTGAAAAGGGAACACAAGGACCCCTGTTACCCTTCAACTTGAATACCAGGCTTCTGAACAAAATGCCTGCAAAATCCACCCTCAGCCCATTCCAAAGGCAGTACGCCATTTCTGCCTGGAAGGAGTTTATCTGGTCCAATCCACCAGAACTCCCTCCCAAACTTTCCACCAAGTGGACCATAAAGAACTTCCAGGATGGTGAAAGCCCCTTCATTGTAATGGACCCCTTGGTCTTCAACACATCCCCCTCCACCATCTCCTTATTTCCCATATCAAGGAAGACCTGGCGGAAATTGATATTGGAGGAAATCACCACTGGAGTTTCATTATGTCTCCAGTAGTTGAGGTTAAGGGCTTCCCTCAACGTTCCAGTGGTGATGGTACACGGGACTGACCCATCCTTTAGAGAAAAGGAGATGGATGAGCAGTCCTCAGAAAGAGAGGCAGTGTACCAGAACTCACACAAGTAATCATGGAATAGCTTGTGTGGATTCAAAGAGAAGGCATCGCTGAGGGGAGAAATCCGAAGAAAGGATTGGATTCTCCCGATAAGAGAGTCAGCGGCCTGGAGCCCTTGAAGAGATGCCATTGGATTATTTGGATTTAGTTTAATAAGCTTAGAGCTTATGGGAGCACCAGTGGCACGAATAACATTTTGTGATGGAATGTACTCAGCAGTGAGTAGATTCACATCACGAGAACGAGATGAAGAAGAAGAAGATTTAGGAGCCATTTGTGAATTTAGATTTAGGGTTTTGGACTTAAAGAAGAAAGAGAGAAAAGGATCTCGAATTGTGAATGATTGAAAGAGTAAATGAAGGAATTTTGAGAGAAGTAAATGAGACGGATATATTGGTGGGGGGTATATATAGGCAGTAAAAATATTGCCAAAATATATACGAAAAGATATTTTAGTCTCCAAAAGTTTGAAATAATTTGTAAAAAGTTATTTTCCAAAATTTTGAGAATTCAAAAATATTTAATACTTCCCATCAAGCATTTAATGCTACGACGGCTGGTATTCCCACTTACCCACTAACTTCACCAATACCCATAAAAAGTGCAGTACATTTCAGCAAAAGTCTTGACACGTAAGACATGTCAGGTGACGTTCGTGAGTGCGAGGTTAGTACTCGAGTAACATCACGTGTCACAAGTATCCACCAAGTAAAACACAACGTTATGAAATCTGGCTGACCACCATTTTGAGACAAGACCAAACTAGCAACCAAAAAAAATTTAGATGCCAGTTTCAACTGATGACCTTCAGTTGCATTTTTCAATAATTTATTTGAAAAATATTTTGAGTCTTTTTCCCCCTAAAAATGTGATCCATTTGATCAATGACTAGTCTTTGAGTACATCAAGGCGTTCAATCTCCAACCAATCAAGGATCACCTGGACCATCCTCAACTGAAGGGCCTCTTCAGTTTAATGAGGATTTAACATACCCAGTTCACTGATGAGATGTTTAAAAGTCTTTTCATCAAGAGGTTTTGTAAAAACATCAGCTAACTGTTTATCAGTGGGGATGAAATGTATTTCAATATCTCCTTTCATAACATGATCACGAATGAAGTGATACCTGATATCAATATGCTTTGTCTTTGAGTGCATCACTGGGTTGTGAGATATAGCAATAGCACTGGTGTTGTCACAAAAGATTGGGTTCTTGT
This sequence comes from Erigeron canadensis, assembly GCF_010389155.1. Lineage (NCBI taxonomy): Eukaryota > Viridiplantae > Streptophyta > Magnoliopsida > Asterales > Asteraceae > Erigeron > Erigeron canadensis. Next base: position 31,768,628 of record NC_057761.1, on the reverse strand, counting down.
GAATTTCATGCCATAATCAAGTAACTGGTTTTTGATCCAGAGAATCTGGGCACAGCAACTGGCCGCAGAAATGTATTCTGCCTCAGCAGTAGACATTGAGACTGAAGTCTGCTTCTTACTTGTCCAACTCACCAGTTTTCCCCCTAGGAAATGACATCCACCAGTTGTGGATTTTCTATCAATCTTACAACCTGCATGATCTGAATCTGAATAACCCATTAGATCTAACCCTGAGCCTTTGGGATACCAAAGACCAAGGCTAGGGCACCCTTTCAGGTACCTGAAAATGCGTTTAACAGCATGCAAGTGTGATTCTTTTGGATTTGCCTGAAATCTGGCACATAAACATGTTGCAAACATTATATCTGGTCGACTGGCAGTTAGATACATCAGTGAACCAACCATTCCACGATATTCTTTTTGGTCCACTGGTTTTCCATTTGGGTCAGAGTCCAAATTTAATGGAGCTGAAATAGGTGTGGTTTTTGATGGGATTGAATCAAATTTGTATTTTCTCAACAAATCTCTGACATATTTTTCTTGGTTAATAAAAATACCATCCATGGTTTGTTTAATTTGTAAACCTAAGAAAAATGTTAATTCACCCATTAAACTCATCTCATATTCTTGAGACATAATTTTTGAAAACCTTTTACACATTCCATCATCAGTTGACCCAAATATAATATCATCAACATAAATTTGTACCAGCAAGATATCACCTTTTTCTTTCAAGATGAACAAGGTATTATCTATTGCACCTCTTTGAAAACCATTTTTGAGAAGATGTTTAGTTAGAGTATCATACCAGGCTCTTGGGGCTTGTCGAAGACCATATAAAGCTTTGTTCAGTCTATATACCCAATGTGGATGCTTTTCATTTATGAAGCCTGGAGTCTGCGTAACATACACTTCTTCTTCCAATGTGCCATTCAGAAACGCACTTTTTACATCCATCTGGAAAACCTTGAATTGCAAGTGAGCAGCATAAGCCAAGAAAATTCTGATGGCTTCAAGTCTTGCAACTGGAGCAAAAGTTTCATCGAAATCAACACCTTCTGCTTGACAATAACCCTTGGCAACTAATCTAGCTTTGTTTCTGACAACGTTGCCATCTTCATCCATCTTGTTCCGGTAGACCCACCTCGTTCCAATGGGTTCTCTCTTAACCCTGGAGGACAAGGAACAAGCTCCCAAACATTGTTCCTTTCGAACTGGTTGAGTTCTTCTTGCATAGCTTCAACCCAGCTTGGATCTGCCATAGCCTCGTCAATCTTCTTCGGTTCAATTAGTGATAAGAAGGTGACGTTCAAGCATTGATCACTTGTGGCTCTTCTAGTCTGAACCCCACTATCTGGATTGCCAATAATCTGCTCAATGGGATGAGCAGCAGTCCATTTAGTGTATTGACTAGGTTGGTATAATACAACATCAGTGCAAGACACCTGACGATCTCCAACTGTTGCAGCAACAGGAGGAGAATCAGTCCAAACTACTTCAACTTCATCATTATTGTCAACTGAAGAGTTAACATGATTATCTTCAAACAAAGGTATCTCTTGAAGAACTGGAGAAGCTTGAACTGGTTCTGATGTTGTTGTGGCACGCACATCAGATCCAATTACCAGTTTTTCAGGTAGGTTAAAACTGATAGAAGGATAGAATGAGGTGTCACAGAAGTTCTTCTTTACCTTAACTGGTTCCAAGACTTGGTGTTTGGAAACATTTTCTGGTGTACTAACTGATTGATGAACCTGATCAGATACACCAAAATCAACTGGGACAACTGAAGATAAATCAAGGGTTGGTCTTTTGTTGATTGCTTCATTTGATTCATCGAACGTGACATGAATTGTCTCATGTACCTTTTGGAGTCTATAATTATAAACTCTATAGGCTTTTCTAATATTTGAATACCCCACAAAGACACCTTCGTCAGCTTTTGCATCAAATTTTCCCAACTGACTGGAATCGTTTAAAATGTAAACTGGACAGCCAAATACATGGAAATATCCAACATTTGGCTTACGATTCCTGAGGACTTCATAGGCAGTCTTCCTATGTCTCTTGACATAAACTGACCGGTTTTGGGTGTGACACGCAGTTGCTACAGCTTCAGCCCAAAACAGGTGGGAAGACCAGATTCAGATAACATACTTCTGGCAGCTTCAATCAATGTGCGATTCTTCCTTTCAACCACACCATTTTGTTCTGGAGAACGAGCTGACGAGAAGTTTTGAGAAACGCCAGTGTCAGTGCAAAATGTCTCCAATTCTTTATTCATGAATTCTGTACCGTTATCACTTCGCAACTGACAAACTTTCTTGGTAAACTTGAGCTCAATTCGCTTGATGAGAGAGATAATTTCACCAGATGCATCACTCTTTGATCTGATAAATATCACCCAACAAAATCTGGTGTATTCATCGACCACAACCAAGTGTACCTTTTACCAGCTTTAGTTTGAACATTCACTGGACCAAAAAGGTCCATATGAAGCATGTGAAGAGGTTCAGTGATGCTGAAATTCTGTTTGGTCTTGAAACTGGCTCTTTTCTTTTTGCCCATTTCACACCCTGGACATGGCTTCTCCCTTTTAAAGGAAAACAAAGGTATCCCATCAACTAGTTGCTTTCTTGACAACTTGTTAATATTTTTGAAGTTAAGATGGGATAACCGTTTATGCCACAGCCAGTTGGTGTCCTCATCAGCCTTGACATAGAAACAATGCTCTTTTGGAGTAGGCTCCATGTTCATGATGTACACATTCCCTTTTCTTGGTGCAATCATTACTACCTTCCAATCCTTGTTAAAAACAGTGCCTTGAGCAATGTCGAACAGTACCCTATATCCATCATCACAAAGTTGACTGACACTTATCAGGTTATATTTCAAACCATTTACAAATGCAACCTTAGTGAATTGAATCTGCCCATTGTCAACAACACCATATCCTTCAGTTTTCCCACTTCCATCATTACCAAATGTCACTGCAGGTCCATCACATGCAGTGAACTCTTCCAGCAGGGGCTTACATCCGGTCATAGTCCGGCCAGCTGCGCTGTCCAGATACCAAATATTTTTGTTTCGATCGCCCTGCACACCCAAGTTAGTGATCAGTTATTTTTGTGAACCCATCTTTTCTTGATGGGTCCACTGGACTTCTTCTGAGAAGTCCCATGTGCTTGACTAGGTGTTGAACTGGATGAGGAAACTGGAGGGTTCTCTCCAGTTTCTGGAATAAAAACAATTGGTTTCAGTGGAACATTGACCTCCTTTTTCTTTTCGATGTATGCTCCTTTCTGAGCAGATTGTTTTATCTTTTGTTTTTGAGGAGGAGTTTTGACAATTTGTTTTTCAACAGAAGAGGATGCACCTCCTTCCAAATTCTTAATTCTGGCAGTACAACTTTGTACCTGCCTTGACAAATTTTGGATTTGATTTTCCATTCTTACCAAAATGTTTTTTTTCTTCAGGCTGCTGGCCTTTGGACTTTGGCTCAGCGGGGTTTTAGTCTTTAGAGTTGAGGACTCACTTGACTTATGAGGTAAAGGATTGTCACCATATTCCTTTTAACTGGAGCTTTAGCCTTCTTGGCTCCAGTTTTGACCTCAACAGGGTTGGTCTTAGTGGATTCAGATTTGATTGTGCCAGAGGAATCATAAGGTGTTTCAATTTTAACAGATTCTGGCAATTGGTGAATTGTGGGTAAAACAGCTGCCATCTGAAGATCACCAGATTTCCAGGCAGTTTTTTGAGCATCAATGGTTTTAGAAAAAGCGTCATAATTTTTACCAGATGCTTGAACCCAAGAATTAATAACCATATGTTCTTTTCAAGATCAAATTTCAGTTTTTGGTTATCTCTTTCCAATGCCTCGTTTTTCAAATCTGACTCTTTAAGAGCCAACTGGACACTTTGCAAATCATTTACTTGACTTTTCATGTTGTTTAATTCAACCAAAACTGTTTCTAAATATCTTTCACAGTCAGTTCTCATGGTTTCAACAAATAACAAGTCATCATTCAATGATTCAGCAATATCCAATTTCAGTTCTGAATCAATTTCGATATCATAATCCCTTACCTTCTTAAAATGATATCAACCCATCTTCCAGATACACATCATCCTTCACCACTGGTTGTTGACTCTCCAATGCCATGAAACACATATCTCTAATCTCTTCTTCATCATCAGATGAATCATCAGAGAGTTCCCATTTCCCTTCAGTTTGAGCCATCATGCACTTGTTCTTTTCTTTCTCATTATTTTGTTCAAGAGACATGAGAGCAATCTGGGCCTTAAGTTTCTTGTATTTGGCCTTATAATCATCAGTTTTAACAAAGTTTGGGACAATAGGACCAGTTTGGTAGTTCATCTGACTAGATCTGCATTCCTTCATGAAATGGCCTTTCTTACCACATTTATAGCAGGTAAGATTAGCCTTATCCATTGAGATTGAATTGGAAGCATTATTGGACCCATTAAATCGATTAGATTTATGCTTAAACCTATTAAAGGTTTTAGCAATCATGGCAACCAGATCATCATCGTCAGTTTCCTCACAACCATCACTGAGATTAGTGGTTAGACCAGAGTTCAAAAAGTTGTTTAACATTTCCTTCATAGAATGTGACTGGACATTCTCAGTAGATATTAAAGCAGCACAAGGTTGCCCAGAAAATTGGCAGCCTTGGAACTCTGAGCATGGTTTAAAGCATCTTGTTCCGAGTAATCTTGCAGCATCATTATCTTCAGTAATCTGAAGGCTCCATAAAGAGAGGCAAGTATGGCTATGCAAGGTCTTTCCTTGTCTTAAGACAAGACCATGTGTGCCCATTTGGATGGCAAAACATCACAGAATTTTTCAAGAAGAATATCCTTATCCTTCTCCACTCCCAAGCCTCTAAGTTGATTAATTAGGCCAGTAAATCTGGTATAGTACCAGTTAAACTTTCATTGGGAAGAGCAAAGAAGGATTCATACTTCTTGTTGAAGCAACCTTTCTAGTGACAATGGTGTCATTTCCTCCTTCAA